>NC_062218.1:48526680-48848347 GCF_902686445.1 Sciurus carolinensis
AAAAAATCCTCTCACAAGGTCACAGAAGAGACCAAAATAAAAAACTGTGCTTGCATAAACATCATATCTAGGTTTTTAGCCCCAGGTCTCAACCATGCAATTCTGTGGGATAGTCTTCAGTGAAAATCAGCAGATCGCAGGGTGCTATAAATTAAAGTCTGCAAATGATATGGTGCATCCAAGCTAAGGGGAAACCACAAGCACGTGCCTCCCTACTATTTCCCCGAGGTCACAATCATAACCCAATTTACTAAAGAACATTTTTGACAAATAGAATTTGTCCACGTAGAATTCATTTTCATTCTTGATTTTATTGCTAAATTTTGCAGTGCGATGAACTAGAATAATGCTTGAATCCCAGAAATAGTATTTAAGGATATTTAAAGAAGCAGTAGTTTAATTCAATGATCATTTATGAGAAAGGAAATTCTCCAAAGAAAACTCAAATGCTAACTTGGAACACTTAAATTGTTATGATAACTGGCAAAATAATTAGAGCTAGATATAAAAAATGTTTGAAACAAAATAATACTCTGAAAATGATAATGCACATCTTTTTTTAAAAATCAGATCATTCTTCATATTCCACAGCCCATAATAAATCTAGAAAATAGCTGAGTAATTTGGAAGATGCAAAAATCCCCAGACACCAGAAGCTGCTGCTATTTCCAGTAGATGCTGAAGGTACTAGGAACCCACCCAAGAATACCATTGTGGACCTATTTATTTGGACAAGGACAACCTCTCTAGTTGCTTTTTGTTTTTGTTTGCTTTTGTTTTTTTTTGGTACTGGGGACTTAACTCTGGGGTTCTTTACCACTGAGCTACATCCCCATCCCTTTTTATTTTTTATTTTCAGACAAAGTCTTGCTAAGTTGCTTAAGGCCTTGCTAAGTAGCTATGGCTGGCCTGAAATTTGTGATGCTCCTACCTCCATGGCTTTTCTGTGAGACTTTTTAGCGATGCTCAACTGACCCTTCCTGAATGAGCATCTGTCAGAGGACAACTGGAACAATTCTTAAAAATGTTTGGGAATTCAGTGCTTATACTCATCTCAGAGAACCATCTGAGACAGAAGCTCTTTTTCTCTGTTTTCTTTCAGTTTCTTGCCCCTATTTTGTTCTATGATTTCACTCTCCATATCCAACTCTTTCTTCCCAAATTACTCAGTGAGGTCCTCTGGAACCCACATTCAATGGTGAACAGACTTCCCTTCATCCTCAGCCTTTCTACCAAATAATCACTTCACATCCTGATTTCTTTCACTGAGGATGCCCTTTTCTGGGGAGCGTTAAGGACAGGCTGGCTGCTCTGGGTCCTCATGCTGAGTGTACTCACATGCTGGTTACTCACATTGACTTAGTCATGTGACTTCTCCACCCTCTTGTGAAAACCTCCTCTTAAACCTCTGTGCCAGTCAACATCATCTCTGACTTGGGCCCGTCTCCCTCAACACTGTGTTTCATTCATTGACATCAGTCCACCTGTTAGCACCTCCACATCTGAAGTCTCACTGCTACCCTGGATGTTTATGTGGAGGAGTCACTTCATGCTCTAATCTCTCAGTTCCTTGACTACTCCTTTTCCACAGAACTTTCCCTCTTTCCGGGCATCCTCCTACAGCTTTGAAAGCACCTTAAGTTACTCCTAGTGCTTCAAGGTTAAGGTTCAAACATTTTATCCTCCAAATACAACCTCCTATCTCTTCTGCTTATTCAGTTATTCTTCACTTGCCGAATATCCTGGAGACCTATAGAAACCCTGAACACTTTCCATGTCAGTGCTTTCTTATAATCACTCATTTCCACATCCACCTTACTTAGCTCAAATCATCACTTCCTTCATTCTCTTGCAAATACTCTCAAATACCTTGTCCTATTTTTCTTACATTGTACTTGTTTTCCAATTTTGGATCAATCCCACTGTTCACCTTCTCAGTGATTATACCACAGCTGCTTAGCACTATTGGAAAATATTCTAAAACCTCACATTGGTTGTATGAAAAATTAATGGCAACTATTATCAATTGTACTTTCCATGTGACCTGCTGGTCTAGCCATGCTTTAATGGTTTTTATTTCTAAATGCAGATACTCTGCTTAATCTCATTCCTAGACTTGGTCTCTGCTGTTCTCTCTGCCTTCTTTGTCTTCTCTTAGGAATTGACTAAAGGTGTCAGTTCTTCCAAGCCCAGGTTAGTTTTCTTCCCTATGGTATCCCACATTGCTCCATATTTCTTCAGTCACATTGGTACTTAAAATGTAAAAAACAAGATTGTTGTTATCCATTTTCCTGTGTGTGCCTTACTTGATTCTATACTCTGGAAAGAAAAGCTATGTTTCTTGTGTTGAGACTTCTGTCTCCAGTGTCTCAGAAAATAGCAAATAGCAGACACTATTTCTTGGATGAATATAAAGTGAATGCATTAATTCCTGTTCTATATATGACTGAAGGGATATTCGTATTTATCAGTATTGCTTGCATATAATCTGTTGCTGCTTTTCCACTGTATGCAATGTATGTGTAAATATGTAGCTTCAAGAAATAACATTAATATGAATTAACTAACATAGAAATAAGGAAGCCATAGTGACTTTTTTTTGTGTGTGCACTGTATTAGGGATTGAACTCTAGGGTTTCTCTACCACAGAGCTACATTCCCCAGCCCTTCTATTATTATTATTATTGATAGAATCTTGCTAAGTTGTTGAGGCTGACCTCAAATATAAGATCCTCCTGCCTCAGTCTCCCAAGTTTCTGGGATTACAGATGTGTATAACCATGCCTGGCAATAGTCTTGTGTTCATGAGGAAACAGAATAGATAGTGGAGAAGTAAAGAGGGAGTACAAATAGGAAATGCATTACCAAAAGATGGGAGAGTACCAATAAGTCAATGGTATTTTGTAGGCATATGGTATAAATTCAACATCCTAAATCTTACTTATATATGGTAAATCCTTTATGTGTTCTGAAGTTCTTAATTTTATACATAGTTTTATACAACAGGACATGTCTCTCTATGGGTATGATATTTCATATTAGTCATAATTGTTTTACGGATCACAGGACAGTAAAAGTCAGGACATCCTGAGATTAAAGTTCATTTGGAAATGTGGACCACGATGTCATCTTTCCCAGCCTCAGAAACATTAACTTCAGTAAATGATGCTAATTCATCAAATGAAGTAAATCCATCATCCAGATATGTTTCATAAATGATATTAAGTGACTTAACTAAATGACATTTATTTTGATTGAATTCCACAGATTTGGAATATGTCTAAAAATGCCTGACTCCATCTACTTCCTTTGCAGTAAAGGGAAGATTCTAAATGAATGAGAGAAATAGGTATGATAGACATGTAAATCATAAATCATTAGAAAGAATTATATCATCAACTTAAAATTTCAGGGTAAAAGTATACACAATACAGGTGGTAATATGGTTTTCTTATGGTTCCTTTTCTATTTATATATTTTTAGAAGGAAATCTCATTGCCCTATTGTAGTGTATATTTATAGGGGAATGAAATTTTTATCACTTCATCCTTTCCTAAATTTTAGTTGAACATATTTTTCTCATTTTAGATTTTTCATAGTGATGGACATTCATATATTTTTGAATGAGTATATATGTTTATGAGCACATTTTATGAGCAATAATAATTTAATAAATACCATTCAGCCAGAATGCTTTTACCTACATTTTTCATAACAGGACATTATAAAATGGAATAATTTTGTGGTAAAGAATTATAAACTCTCCCTAAATAGTGGTCAGTGATTAACTTCACATAGTTTTGAGTTACATAAGGATAGTCAAGCAAGATAGTGTTTATGGTAAAGAAACTGAGGAACCAAATGATTATTTCCTATTATGAAAATAGATAAGGGAAAGTGCTTTTCTCAGCTCTGTTTTGTGCTAGATGTATTATTGTGCCCTAACTTTTCATAGTGAAATAAATGGGCTCACTCTTAGAAAATGTGGGGCACCCAACCAACCCATACTACTATAACAAGTCAAGTTGGCACAAGAAAGGATTGGAAATGAAGACCAGACGTTCTGATGTGGTAAATGCACACTTTGCTACTCCCTTTAGGACAATGAGAACCTAGTAAAATAGAGAACTTTGATTTACAAGAACAGACACGGTACAAGGTACAATACTGACACAGATACAGAATAAAATATTGTGATGTATCATTCATCAGTGTATCCTTAATATGGGTGCCAGAGAGTGCTACATTAGTAAAAAGGAATCACAATATGAAAAAAGAAATTGGAGTTTGATAATTATCTTATTAGTTTACATCGAGGACGTAGGGAGAAAAGTAAATTTTTCAAAGTTCTATAATGCCTGAGAAAAAGCAGTCTGTATTTTTTTCATTGTTTATTTTAGATGCAATCCCAGAATTGCTACTTATTCTGAAAGTACAATGTTGTTCATCAAGATATTATATAGCAAGTTTGAAGTGCACCATTACTCTTAGAGTCTAATTTTAATCTCAAAGATCACAAAATTAAAGCCCAAATAAGATGAGATTTAATTGAATCAAAATCAATACTTTAAAACAAAAAGGCTGGGGGCCAGGGGTCATGACTCAATGGTACAGTGCTTACCTTGCATATGTGTGGCAATAGGTTCAATCCTTGGCATCACATAAAAATAAATAAAGTAAAGGTATTATGTCCATTTACAACTAAATGATATATTTTTTAAAAAGACTGGCATATTCTATAAGTATCCTGAGAAGATTAGACAAATACTTTGCTGATACATAGCATTTAAATAAAATCAAAGACAAAAGATCCACTTCTGCGTCTTCAAGATTACTCGAAGTACCACCTCTCTATGTCTTTGTATTGATTGTTTCTAGAACCACATACAGCTCAAGAATCCTGTTCTCAGCAAAAGAAACAATCAAAAATATAAAAGAGAGTCTACAGGTTGGGAGAAAAATCTTTACCACATGCACCTCGGATAAAGCATTAATCTATAGGGTATATTAAGAACTCAAAAAACTTAACACCAAAAAAACAAATAACCCAATCAATAAATGGGCTAAGGAACTAAACAGACACTTTACAGAAGAAGATATATAATCAATCAACACATATATGAAAAAAAGGTTCAACATCTCTAGTAATTAGAGAAATGCAAATCAAAACTACTCTAAGATTTCATCTCACTCCAGTAGAACTGCAATTATCAAGAATACACAAGAATACAAGCAACAATAAATGTTGACAAGGATGTGGGGAAAAAGGTACACTCATACATTACTGGTGGGAATGCAAAATGGGGCAACCATTATGGAAAGCAGTATGGGGAATTCTCAGAAAACTTGGGATGGGACCACCATTTGACCCACTCACTCCTATCTCACTCCTCAGTTGATACCCAAAGGACTTAAAATCAGCATACTACAGTGACACAGCCACATATTGATGTTTTATAGCTGCTCAGTTCACCATGGCTAAAATAAGGAACCAACCTAGATGCCCTTCAACAGAAGAATGGATAAAGAAAATTATATATATATATATATATATATATATATATATATATATGTGATGGAATGTTACTCAGCTTTAAAGAAGAATGAAATCATGGCATTTGTTGGTAAATGGGGTTAGAGAAGATGCTAAGCAAAATAAGCCAAACCCAAAACACGAAAGGCTGAATGTTTTCTCTGGTATATGGATGCTAATCCACAGTAAGCGGGGGGATAGGGAAGAATAGAGTTACTTTATATTAGGTAGAGGGGAGTGAAAGGAGGGGAAGGGGTATGGGGGTAGTAGGAATGATAATAGAGTGAAACAGACATTAATACCTCATGTACATATATGACTTCATGACTGATGTGATCCTACAATATGTATAATCAGAAAAATGAGAGATTATACTTCATTTATGTACAATCTATCAAAATGTATAAATGCATTCTACTGCCATGTACAACAAATTAGAACAAATAAAAAAATCCCATATTTCTAAAGAATCTTTCACAATCATAATTATATGTCTCATTTTCAATCTTGGAAAGCTTTATCTAGTAGGATATAGATTTCCTATGTAGTGTTCAATAATAACTTATTAGATAAGTCTCTTGAAAGTTGAGCACATACCCAATATGAGGTTGTGGAATAGGGAGACCGTGAAATCTAACCCTCTAGGTTCATAAGTCCTTATAACCAGAATACCTCAAATATGAAATACCCACTGTTAATACCTTCTCAAGTTAGAAAGGACAAATTCGATAGATCAGATGTGTCTGCTTGAACCAGGCTCCTTTTTTTCTTTCTTGTTTTTTTGTTTGGATTTCAATTCAGTAACAAAATGCTAACAGTTTTCTTTTTTGTTTTTCTTTTTTATGTTCACTCTAGTGTACTGTTTGTCCTCAAGAAGACTAGGTGATGAATGGTTGATCAAAGAATTAAATGTCTAACTGGCATCTGGCACCAGCCCCCCTGTGAATGACACATAGCTCAAGGAAGATCCTTGTAAAATGAAGTCTTATATGACTAAACAATCTCTCCCCCTCTGCTGAGTCGTGAATTTTATCCCCAAGAGTTACTATTTCTTCCTTTAAATTCTTTTTGTTTTCTTTTCTTTATAGGACATGGTGATATAAATGTACCCCATGTACTTCTCCAGACAGGTAATGGGACACCAGTAATGAGAAAGTGCTTGTAATATCCTCCACCCACACAGACCCCTGAATATACACCCATTCAGAGGTGTGTCATCCTGTCACAAGGGAACATCTTTCTCCTTGGCTTTCCTTTTATGATAGCTGACGCAGCCATGAAACAAAACTAGAGAGACTGAGCACTACCTTTTCTTCCTCTACCTCTGTGTCCCTTCTCCTGTGCAAACAGTGATTGTCACCTGTGTGGCAAGCAAAGCCCTCCTTATAGTATCCAAGGGTCGTATACTACCCAGGAAACATAAGCCAGCACCTGAGTTGGGGCCAGAAGGAGCTTCTAATTCCTCCTGGGGATTCTGGATAGGAAAAAAATTTAGAAGTCAGGAAGCATTTACTTTTAGAAGTAAAATGGAAATAAGGAGGACCTCCACTATCATTCCAAACATGACTGAACAGTACTTGGAAACAGAGCATGTCGGTGACAGGTGCCAAAAGCAAGATGAAGACTTTTTGACACAATGTGACATGTCCATAATAACTGTGAATTTGTGCACTAGAAAAAAATTTTCGATTGACTCCTGTATCTGCTAGAACATCCATTTCTACCCCATAAGTTAGTAGTAGGGGATTTTAAAATGTGATTCCGGTAGGAAACAAACAACATCAATAACGACAAACTCAATTTGTTCCAATGCTTTTCCAATATCAGTGCAACCGTAGCTGTTGCTGCTCTTGTACATTAATCACTTGCAATATACCAAACGACAGTGCTGAGTATTTTGTCTCTGCACTAACCCATGAGGTAGTTAGGTACCCTGTTATTCCTAGTCTTGCCCTTGTAAAATTAGAAATGTGGAGTATTAAGTAACTTTCCATAGTGATGCAGCCCGTGAATGGTGAAGTGGTGAGACAGGACTCAGATCACACCACCTCCACCCAGAGCCCTGCTCTTGACCACCTACTGCCTGCTGTCAGTCACCCCCACATACTGCTGTCATTTCACTGTTAACTTCTCTTTGCCTGTACCCTTAGTGCCTGGGTGTCCTATTCTCCATCATCCTGTAACCAAGGGACCAACTATCCTTGTCTCCAGGTAAAGCTGCCCTTTGAGTAAAGTGCCATACTTGTTATCTGCTTTCTCCTTTTTAAATTGGATCTACTTCCAGCTTTCCGTTTTCTTCTCCACTCTGTATACTATATTCTCTTCCTTTTTGCACTGTTTTCCTCCTTTATCTGTCCATCCTCTTTTCTCCCACCTAATTCCATTGCTTCATCATCTTTTATTCTTATTTCTCCAATATCTCATGGTGACATTTTTTTTTTCAATGCACCCATATTGAAGACACAACACATTCAGAAACCTCTAGGATTGGCGTGGTATTAAAAGTAAACAGAAAATAAAAATGCAAGTTGTAGTCAGGGAGGAAATATTCTCTTAACGAAACATATCTAATAATGTCTAGAATATATAAAGAACCTCCAAAAATAAGTAAAAGAAAAACAGGGAAAAAATTGGTATAAGAAGATATATAAATATTTAATAAACATGTTAAAAGGTAAACAATATTACTACTTATCAGGCAAATATAAACTTAAACCATGATAAGATACCAGTACACATTCACCAGAATGACCCAAATCAAAAAGACTAAAAACACCAAGTGTTGGTGAAGATGTAGAAAAAAATGTGACTCCCAAACATTGCTGATGGAAGAGCAAAATCAGCACCTCACTTTGGAAAGTTGATGGGCAGCAAAAAATGAACATTTGTCTAAGTATGATTCAGAAATTCTATTCCTAAGAATATACCCAAGAGAAATCAGCACGTATGTTCACAAAAATAACTAGCATAATAAGGTACACAACAGTTTTACTTATAATATCCCCAAACTAGAAACAACCCAAATGTCCATCAATCAATAAGAAATATTAATAAATAAATTATGGTATGTTCATAAAACTGAATACTGTATTATAATAAAAAACTAATATACACACCAACATGGATAAATATCAAAAAACATTTTGAAAGACAGAAGCGAAACACAAACAGTACAATCATAGGATCCCATTTATATGAAGTCTAAGAAGAGGCACAACTAATCTTTAATGATGAAAATCAAGAAATAGCGTAGTGAGTACATGGGTATATAAATATCTAAAAATTCATTGTGATGTATATTTAATATTTGTTTTACTGTATATAAATTATACTTAATAAAAAATTTAGTAAATGGATTAAAAAATATTTAGGTGGGAAATTATGACATTCCAGATTACTTCTTTGGCAAATTCATAACATTCAATTAATAACTGAACCTCTAGTTTCAAGAAGGACTGATAAAGAACCAGGAAGTCAAATGATCCTGCCCTTTATGGAAAACTAACTGGTGGATGAATTCAAAGTTCTCAGCATCCCAGGTCTTGAACATTTGATTTTGTGTTCATTTAAAGTTTCCAAGGTTGCTGACTGACAACACACCATCTAACACCTTAGGCATACCCAGAGGCAATTGTTAGGGTGTGCACTGGAATATATTCACATTGCTTAGATACTATCGGAAGAAGAATTATGAAAGTGTTAATAATTAAAAGCACTCTTGAATGCAGTCTTCTGACCAGGAGAAAGTTAAGAGCTGCCATCCATAATACTCACTGTTGTAGGCCAAAGATCCTTTCAAGACACCATTACTTCCAGGGCCACGATGTAGCTCTCTAAAGGGGTAGAACAAGTCTCTAGACTCACTGCCTGATATTTGACAGAGTGTAGTAATATATCCGAAGAAATGGCAAAGAGTTATGATGTTAAGAGTGAAAGGAAAATAAATGTAAATGGCATGAGACATCTTCTCTATCAGAATTTGCACTTGCTAAGGTTCAGTATAGGTTGAAATAGGAACTGAGGGCACCCTTAGGTTTATTAATGGGGAACTGTGGCCAACATAGCTAGCTAATATCACCCTTTCTGATAGCTCTGAAGGAATCTGGGTTCCAGTTAACTGACATGGCCATAGAATATAATTCCTGACTTCTCCTTCTACTACTTTTGCAAGGCTTAGACAATCCAGAAGATTATACTCTTGAATTTCTTCTTACTCAATATTCAATTTGCTAATTACTTTTGCTTCCTAAGATAATAACAGTCACTTTAATGAATACTTAGTCTTTGTTTCTTGTTGATTGGGCATTCTTAGCCATGTTTTCTCTTGGTTGCCTTTTGGAACAGAAAAGTCATACTTGTCTCATCTTCACTAAAGACAAATTATTTGCTTCCTAACACTGAATAAATATGTAAATGGTAAACATAATATTGCTTACACTTAATTCTTAGGTTCTTGATTAAGAGAAAAACAAATTTTAAAACAACAGAAGTGCTGTTGTTTCAGACAATTCTGAATACTGAAGTTCCTTGACTCTTGGAAACTGTTTTTGGAAACACATTAAAATCTAATTAAATAAGCTTAGCTTTTACCTAAAATTTTTAATTATACACATTACCAAATTACAAAGAGATAATATTAAGTATACTGTATCCTTTTCTTTTACAAGCACATGGGCTTAAAATGAGAAATTATGTTTAGTTACTAAAGTTTTTTAGATACCAAAGTTAATTGAATATATCAGAGGCTTAAATTAGTTTATTCAAATTTAATTATAATACCTTCTTCCTCAAATGTGGAGAAAGAAGACAATTATTCTAAGATGAACCTGGTGTACAGAAAAAAGTTAATCAGGCCTCTGACTACTGAATTTAAAAAGACTTGTTTGAGAAATAAAAAAATCTCTAAATTTTAAGAGTGGCCTATTGTGCCTCAATTGCTTATGCAAACAATGCAGTTTATGCTGAACACATACTTTCCTCCTTAGAAGTCTGGAATTTTGGTATATTCTAGGCAGAGGACACCTAGCTAACTACTTCCTAATAAAACTCCAGGCACTGAGTTCCTGGTAGGCTGCAGAAGACATCCCTGGTGGAAACCATTCACATTGTTACAACTCAGTACTGGAGGAATTAAATGCAGCCTGTTTTACTCCACTTGGGCTCTTGGGAGTTTGTGTCTGTTTCCTCCAGATTTTGCCTTGTGTGCCCTTTCCTTTGCTGATTTTGCTTTAAATTCTTTTGCCATAATAACAGCCAGTAATTTGACCATTCGTTGAGCTCTGGGAGTGCCTCTGTTCTTTGCTTCCAGGTAAGAATTTGTTGTGTTCTTATTTACCTAGTAGTGATGTTCTTGTGACTTTTAATAACATAGGTCTTTTGGACCAGTCAGTCTGTAATAATCTAAACAGCTAAATTCAGTATCTTAGAGTCAAGTTACTGGCTAAATTTTGTAGCACAACTTTCTTTTTTAAAAATATTTTTAGTTGTAGATGGACACAGTATTTTTATTTTATTCATTTATTTTTATGTGGTGCTAAGAATTGAACTCAGTGCCTCACATGTGCTAGCCAAGCACTTGATTTTTAGGGATGGTACTTTTGGATTTTGCTACGAAATCCAAAAGTTACTATCCATAACCATCCCTTTAACTCAGCAGAGAAAGAAAAAGAATCACATTTGTAGCATAAATTGATTTGTTCTTTAAGTCTTATCAAATGCTCAATTGTCTGTCTGTGTGAGCCACTGGCTTCATCTTATTTATTTTTTCTATCCAAGCTTTATAAAATGCAGCTGGTCAGAACAAATAATAAATGTGCCCACTTTCCTCACTTTCTTTCACAGTTTTTAACCTGCTGATATTGCTATTATGAGTAAAAACTGCACCAGTAAATAGCAAGAAAAAAAAACCCTACAAAGTATAAAGTTATTTAATAGGGATATGACTTTGGTTGATCCTTTTATAAGTATTAAGGCTAAATAAAATAGACTTATGTTGAGAACTAAAACAGTATTATGGTAAGTAACACCTCAAGTGTCAAAGGCCAAATTACTAGGCTCATTCATGAATATAATTGCATATTTCCTTTTATTCTAATTACAGTGCAATCTATTCTTGATTCCAAGTTTGCTTTGCATCAGTGAACATTGCCTACTGTTTCCACATATGTATGCCTACATGGTAATTTGTCCATTAGTTCTCATTTGTTAACGATTTTTGTGTTAAATTACAAGTAGCCAATATTAATTTTCCATGTACAATTCCTTTGCCTTGATGCTTATTAACGTTCACCAATACGTTTTCAATGCCTTCTTGTAAAACAATAGACTAAAATGCTTCATCCTGCAGAAATAGAGATGTTACCTGAGAAAAATCAACCTTTTTTTCCCCCTTGATTCCAAAAACACCATTACCTTCCTACTCAAATCAAGCAATGAGGCAGAAAAACTCAGAAGACCACAGTTGACAATCATCATCTAAAATATAAAACAGGGAAATATCACCCGAGGGCACTCACCCACTAGAGTCTGCAGAAGTGATAGCAATCAGTGGCAGGATCTTCAGGGGAAGGCTGGTTGGTCGTGGAACGTTCTCTGATTCGCTTTTCAAGTCTGCTTGTTCCAACTGTCTGAAGGCCAGAGGAGGAAGCTGAATGTTGCGGCATGAAAGTCTCCGCACAAGATAGGGTTCCATTCCCCGGAAAGGGTCTTCCTCTTCATTGCTGGAATGCAGTGTTTCCTCAGAGGCCTATGCATAAAGTTTGAGAAAATACAAACAATAAAGGTTCCCGTGTTTATAATTAATTCATAATGGTTTCATACCTATCCAGGGAAGAAATTAAGTGAAACTTGTATGTGAAAAATATTCATATTAACAACAATATTTAGTGAAAAGATTAGAATTCATAACTGAAATCTAGGCTTATTTTGAAAGTAGTAAATTTGTTCACCAGTAAGTATATTTAGGTACAGCTTGGTGGAAACCATTGACTGACATTCTCAGTAATCTTAGAATTCATTAATTTTTGCATGAATTCTATAAAGTCAAAGGTAAATCAAAATGTTTTCCTACCTTCTATGAAATGAATTGCAAAAACATCACTTCCTTATTTATCTTGAGATATGCATGTCAGAGTGTGTGTGTGTGTGTGTGTGTGTGTGTGTTCTCACATAGATGCCTATGAAGAGAGAGGTAGAAAATGAGCCCTATTTTTTTTCATACTTAGCACCACATTTGCAACACATTTTCATACATCTCTGATATTCTCCTGCCAATTGCTATAATAAGAATTTCTGAGGGGGATTTTTAAAAAGGTATGAAAAGAAAATCTGAATGCCAGTAGAATTTAAAACACACCTGTATTTTGAAAAATTTGAACTACATTACCCACAGGCAAAGGCAAATCAAGACTAGAATAAAGTATAAATTTTAATATTTTTATTTTATTGAGAAAAATGTACCATTACACGAACAATAATTATTTCTAAGTTTTTGAAAAGTCTGCTGGAGTAACATTTATTATATTCACATACCCAGAATTATAGAATCATCAAGTCTACAACATGCTTCAGTAGAGTGCTAGGGTTTTGAATACTTGCCACTTTACCAACTGTGGACTTTTTCTTTTCTTTTTCTTTCTTTCTTTCTTTCTTTTTTTTTTTTTTTTCTCTCCTCTCTCTCTTTTTTTTTTCTTTTTTGTACTGGATATTGAACCCAGGGGCACTTAACCACTGAGCAACATCCCACCCCCTTTTTGTATTTTAATTAGAGACAGGGTCTCATTGAGTTTAACTTAGTGCCTCACTAAGTTGCTGAGGCTGGCTTTGAACTTTCGACCCTCCTGCCTCAGCCTATGGAGCTTCTGGGATTACAGGCATGTGCCATGATGGCCAGCACTAGCTGTGTTCCTAGAGTGTTGTTCAATCTAAGGAGCCAGTTTCTTTCTCATAAAAACAGGACTAATATTTACCCATAAGAATTAAATGAGACATGGATAGCTGATTGCCTATAATGTGATAAGGAATGTTAAAGGGCAATTTTCTTCCCTTCTGAGTTTTATAGATGAAGAAAATCACCCAGGGAGGCAAAGTACCTTCCCACAAATTAGCCTGTTGGTTATAAGTTGAAACCACCTGAACTTTGGAGCATTCAGAACCAGAATATAATCTTTGCACTCCTTATTATACCACCATCTAGGGTCAATTAACTTGTGCTCACAAAGTTTGTTTCTCCAAAAACTGAGATAATTTTCTCTGAAAATTGACATAATATTATTTACCTCTTGGGATCATTGTCTGAATCAGGTACAAAGTATCTGAAGCACCCATATCTGGTACAGTTTGTACTCAACAAAGTGGCTGCTATTATGATTAGAATCCAATCTAATTCCCTTTTTCTCTTCATAGCACTATGCTAATTTTGATGCTCATTCTAACCTGGTTGGTTTCCAAATAGAAAATGTATCTCTTCCTGTTATATTATCTTAAAAACTGTGAAAGAAACAATGGACTATTCAGCCTTGCATTGTTTTATCTAATTTTATGATAAGTAGTATAATACAAGAATACCCAAAAGGTGAACAAGAAATCAAAGTTAATACAAAGTTCTTTTATTTCAAATCCTAGACCCAAAGATCTAGATTTGGAGAATCTGTGCTTTGAAGAAACTCTTGCTTTAGGTAAATAACATTAATAATAATAATAATAGCAAATATTTACTGAATCCCTTTTAAGTGGTTCTTTGTTTTACATATACCATCTTATTTAATTGGTATGAGATATAGATGGTATAAATCCTATAACTTCTCTTTTCTCATTTCACACATATAAGAACAGAGATGTATAAAATAGCATACATTGGCCAAATGTCCACATGGCAAGTAGGTTGACCAACTATCCCTGTTTGTTTGGGGACTTTCTGATTTTAGCCATTGAAGTCCTTTATCTGGAAAAATAACACACTTCCAAGCAAACCAGGATGGATAGTCACCCTCCAAGTCAGAATCCAAATCCAAATCTCTTTTAACAAAATCATGATGTTACATTAGCAGGGTGCACATGACTAGACTTGAATACAACACACACTAAATGACCACAACTTTAAATAAACTTCACACTTGAATGGTTTTTTTTAATTAACAGAAAGGAAATCAGACAATCTTATGAAAACATTTAAGAGTAATGATAATATGTGGTTAAATCAAGAGATAGAAATTCTAGGTCTTGCATACCAGTGATTACTCATATCGTCTTAAGAAGTCACTTAACCTTTCCTGACTCTTAAGGCTTAAAATTAAGAGTTTGTACAAAACGAACCTTAAGACCACTTTCAGTTCTGAAAAACTCAAGGTGGTGACAATGCACAGCAAAAAAAAAAGTTTAGTGAGCTTGAAGACATGGAAAATAAAGAGAGAACATATGCAAGTCACATTCTTAGCTTTTGCATGGGGAAAGCAAGCTGCATGTTCATGAGAAGATCATCTGTGAACAGAACTAAAAACTGACTCCCACCTTGGGTTGCAAACAGGTCATAATTAAGTTAATGACTTATGTGTGTAGATACCTTTTTTTCAGAATGCACATAGAAAGAAGAAAAAAGGATAAGTCTACCAAAGCTTCGGTCACACTGAATGTAACTAGCTGAAGTTCACACCTTTTTGTTAGATGCTTAGATATCCACTGTTGGCATTTGAAAATCACAAAAATGCTTTATATAACACAGGTTATTTGATGAATGACTTAATGTTTGTGACATTCTCTTTTCAATAAAACTGACTCAAGGGGTAATTTATTTTAAGAGAATCATCTCTATTAAAATTAAAGTTTAAGTTCATTGTCATATATTATCAGTTTAAGCCCAAACTTCCTGTAGGTACTATATTCTTGATAATAAAAGTGATAAAGCAATAGATATTTATATTCAAACATTTTCCACTCAAAAACAGTATAAAAAGTGATCTTTTCACACTCTGGGTCAATGTGCTTCAATTATACTTGAGAAATATAATAGAACAACTTTATTGGTTAGAAGGCAGGAGTTTAAATGCCCCTATTTTGGAAAGAAATATAAATCTAACCACCAGAGCAATACATATCTTATATTATTGCCAGAAAAATGGCATTTTTGCAAGGAGTTGAGGAAAAAGATAATATTTCTAACATCCTAAGCCCTTATTTCTCAAAATGTGGTGCTAAATTCCCTGCATTAGAATTGTGGAAGATTCTTGCTAATATTTGGACTCCCAGGTCTTCTTGCAGATCTGTATAATCAAAATCTCTATGATTACAGCCTGGGAGTCCAAATAAATCTCCACTATGATTCTTACATGTACTAAAATTTGAGAACTAATGGTTTTGACATTTTAGACATAGTCTAATAAGGTTATTTGGCAAAGATTCAGCCACAAAGACATTCATTGCAGCTCATTTATAATAACGAATAACTGGATGTAATCTAATTGCTATACTGAAGGATTGGCTTAATAAATTTTGATGCATCATATGATGAAATACTATGATAATGTTAAAATAATGCAGAAGAATATGTGATTATGTTCATGACATAATGCTGAGTGTAAGAAGAGATTATAGAGTGATCTCATTTTTATGAAACAACATCAAAACAAAAAAGTCACATATTATATTCATAGAAATATTCTGGAAGGATATATCCTAACTCCCTAAAGTAGCTCTCTGTTTAATGGTATGGATGGTGACTTTTTTTCATATCTTATTTGTTACAAATTTTTAGATTCTCTATGATAAAAATGTTTTACATTTAAAAGCACATGAAAGTCACAGTAATAAAATGAGACAAACTTTATCTTGCCATTAATGGGACTTAGAAAAACCTCTTATTCAACTTCAAAATATGCAATATCAAAAGAAAAAACACTAAAGTATTTGAATGAATTAACCTGTTTGATTATAACAAAATGAAAATTCTCATGATAATTAGCCAATTTAGGTGGAAGAGTTGACAGACAAGTAATTTAATGTGATGCTTTTTGCTGTTAGAAAAAATACCCCTTCAAAAGATATACTTAAAGAAATTCCATACTCATTACCATTTTTAATGAATGTAAATAAACTTATGATTATTATTATTTCCCTTTTTGTTTTCTTCAGTTTTATGCAATGTACATAATTAATTTCTCTGTTCTTTTTTCTTTCTTTCAAAGTAGGTAGTAAAACATACACACACATACACACATACACACACACGATGCCATGTATATAATACTTATATGCATTGTATGAAAGAATATGTCTTTCTAGGCACACAGCTAGACCACACTTTCAGATTTCCTTGCAGGTAGATGTACACATGTCAATGAATATTTTATTACATGACAAGGGATTGTAAACTAAGGAGATGTCACTTTCACATGTGGCCATAAAGACTTTGTGAGTACAATACTCCAATTCCACCCCTTTCTGTATCCCTTGCCATATGCTGAAGATGGAAGAGCCACAGGATGGAAGAAGTTATGGTCCTTAGTCACTTATTACAGGAGAGCCACTTGCCAATCATGATGCTTTATTTGGGTTTCATGACTCACAAGTAGTCATCTATCAGTTTATGTCACTAAATTTTGAGGGTTTCTTGTTACAGGGAGTGCTATTTTACATTTAGAGGCACATCTGTATTCTCTGAGTTCAATCTGTCTTATTCATGATACTCTTTCCTGGTCAGTTCCTTAATTAAGTGGTTACTGAGCACCTACCACCTTCTAAGCCTATCCTGGGTGCTGGAAATGCAAAGGCAAATTGACACTGTCTTTCTTGTAAGTGCCTCTGGTCCACTTAGGAGAAAGACAAGTAGAGAGACACCAGAATATGATAAAGAAAGTCCTGTAGAAGAGGACTTAAGGTTCTTCAGGAGTACGTAGGTGGGATGAACTTTCCCAAGTGTTTCTTTCTAACCAGATGTAACATCAGTGAAAAGAGAAGACTTGGACTGTGTCAGGCAAATTGAGATGTATGATTCACTCATGAACTGGCCATTTCTGTTTTTAATTCTCAGTTCTTTAACCATTTCTGTTGTCTCACTGCTGGCTTCTCTATTAACTCTTAAATCTAGGCATCCTCCAATGTGCTATCCTTCAACCATTTCTTTTCTCACCCTACACAATCATGTTGAAAATATTATCTAAGATGATGAATACAAATGCATCCTGCTTTCTTATTTATGATGCCTAGTCAGTTGTCAGCCCACCGATTATAGTGTAATGATTTGCTAATGTCTATTTATTTTCATAGTCTGGACACGTGGACAGTAAGGAAAGAGCACACCCAGACTTTTGTACCCTTACCACTCAACCAGTGCCCAGGACAAAACACACTAAATAAATCTGAATGAAGCAAATAGACAAATATTTTCATGTCTTCAACTGTAAAAAGTTGAGAAATGAGGAAATAGTATTAGATGTTGGTTTTAATAGTAATGTTGTATCTATTAATATGTTAGGTATGATGCTCATGCATGTAACAAGGAATCTCTTTTAGAATTCCAAATCTTTGGCCACTCATGTTTGAAACTTTTGTCAAAGACAGTCATCCCTCCGTATCCATGGGATTCAAGTCTGTAGATTCAAACAACTGTGGATCAGAATACACATCTGGAAGGAAAAAAAATTACACCTGTACTGAACATGTAGTCTTTTTTATTATTCTCTAAGCAATACAGTATTACAATCATCTACATTGTATTAGGTATTGTAAATAGTTTAGAGATGATTTAAAGAATACCGGAGAATCATGTATGCTATATGCAAACACTATACCATTTTATATGAGGTGCTTGAGCATCTGCAGACCTTGGTATTTGTGGCTGTGGGGAGCCCTGAAACCAATTCCCCATGGATACTAAGGGACAACTGTGAATGTACCTTATGATCAATATTTTCACCTAATTAAAAAAAAATTAGAATAAAATATTTTGGGTACTTAGTGCTTCCAGAGGACCTACATTGTGCAGAGCATTGCAGAGATAAGCATATTACAGAGTTGGATAGGTTTCTAGAAAGAGGACAGATAAAGCTGAGGATAGGTGCTTATCACTTCCAATTTGACATTTTTTCCCCCTGTCCATTAGTTTGCTGCACATCAAGCTCTGTAAAACTAAAGTTTACATGTTCCTGAATATAGTATAAACAAGATAATGTTTGAAAACTGAATCAACGCCTTAAGGACTAGGAAACAATTTAATAAGTTACTATCACAGCAAATTGAAGATTATACTTGCAATCTAAAAAAAATATGCCAGCAGTAGACATTACCTATATATACTATTATTTTACATCATCATGAAGTCCTTTACAATATACTAAGTAATAATTGATAACCAACCTTAAGATTCTCTAAACTGTATAATGGATGTTTTTATCCTTGTCTCAATATTCATTATGTATGTTTTATCTTAAAATTATATGCTAACCTTGCCAAAATAATCTTAACTAAAAAAAAAAAAAAACATGTCAAGGTTAATCAAGAGAAATACCTAGGTCTTGGAGTATTGAAAAGGAGACCTTACTAAATCAACACAATCCATCTTTAAATGGATATCAGTATACTGATAAAGAAGAGGCACTGTTGTAAAATGAATTCCATGTAAAAATGAAAATTTCCACCTCAGTTTAACATAAAGATAGCAAATAATTCTCAAACATTCACAGAGCATAATCCAAATATAGGCTGTGATTTTATACTGATTAGAAGAGACAGAGATCACTCAAGTTTTCTAAAGCCATTTTCTACATCTCATCAAAACTTCTAAAAAGTTCTTAAAAGGAATAGAAAAATTTCTCCTCCAGTAATATTCTCATCAACAAGAAAGTCTATCTGAAACTCTAGAATTCAATTAACCTTCTGTAAATAGCATTGTACCTTTCCTGGATGACCTTGAAAAAAATGAAGTCAATTTTATTTTGTTAGTAGAGGAAAGAAAAAAATAAGGAAAAACATGAATTCTTCCAATTATTAACTCAAAAATGACACAGTAATAGAATCACAACTGTGAAAAAGAACCTAACATTGTTTGCTTTATTTTTCATTTTAGCCCCTGAAAATCATGTCTTTCTAGAAAAGTAGATTAAAATACAGTCATCTTACTCTTCTGGTATTTTGAAAAAATCTCTCACTTGAGGAATTAGGTGTCAAACCACAAACTTAAGAGAAATGTAAAGAATCTACTGTCTTCATTTTCAAGTTTCATTTAAATACCAATACCAATAAAACTACTACAAACATGAAATAAAATACTGAAACCATTTAAATAAAGGAACACTTTATATAATAAGCTATAATTTATAGGTCTATAAAATTAGAATAAACTAACAAAGATCAGGTAACTATAAAGAATTTTGCTGATAAAATATGAATTAAAATAATTTTCTTTTAAGCCTATATCCAACAATGCTGTAACATAACGTTTATTTTTGTTAAAATAAGGATAAAAATAACACAAAATGATCCTCATCTTCCCCTATCATTTAGCATTATTAATAGTATTTATTGCATTACCTGATCTATATAGATAGCTACACTAGATCCTTACTAGAACTACATGGGTTACTACCTTTCCATTTTATAGACTTGGAAAATTAGGCTTAGGGTTCCAAAGTGACAATATTAGTAAATGGTAAATCTCGATATTGAGACTAGGTTTACTGATACCAACACTCATGGTTTTAATCCAAATGCCACATTGTTCACATTTTTCAAGAACATTTGACTAATTTAATAAAGCAATGTGGGAAATATGAGAGGCCCAGGCATATAACAGTAGGTCTTCAATCTCAGTGTTGATTGAGAACCCAAAACAGCTTTATGATTCATTTCTAGTCCTTTTCAGCAATAGCCCACAGTGAGTTCTCACTGACCAGAGGCCTACCCAGAGACCCAGAATGATATCTTCAGGGACCTGAAAGGAGTCAAACCCATCTGCACACCTGGTAATAGGCCCACCATCTGTAGAACCTAATCCTGAAATGGAACTTTGTTACATGATATCTCAAAAGAACAAAGGCTGGGAGGTTATATAGTATTCCCTGGGAATGAACAGAATTTACTATGTTCAAGTTCCTGATAATAGGCCTCCCAAATGTGGACTGCACTGCTGACTTAGCAGTGCAGACTTGGGACCTGGCTAAAACTCCAACCGACTGTGATCTTGAAGGCAATTCCACCAGCCTTGGTACCCAGCAGAATAAGGTTGCCAAAAAAAGTCTGTAAAGACTAGAAGAGGTGTTTATGCCTTCAAATGCACAGATCTAATGCAAGTCTGTGGAAACTAACAAATTTTACATACCTGACCCCAAAGAAATAAAAAACTAGATATTGCCTGAGAAATAATTCAAAATTATCATCCTAAGGAAGCTCAATAAGATATAAGAAAACATGGGAAGACAACTAAACAGTATCAGGAAAACAATACATGAACAAAATAAGAAGATAAATATAAACCATAAAAAATAGTCAAAAAGGCCAGTCTAAGTGGTGTACGCCTGTAATCCCAGAAGCTCTGGAGGCTGAGGCAAGAGCGTCGTGAGTTCAAAGACAGCCTCAGCAAAAAGCAAGGTGCTGAGCAACTTAGTGAGATCCTGTCTCTAAATAAAATACAAAAAATGGACTGGGGATGTGGCTCAGTGTTCCAGTACCCTTTAGTTCAAACCCTGATACCCATGCCCCCACCAAAAAAAAAAAAATAAAAAAAATAAAAAAGAAATTGTGGAACTTGTGAAGACAATGATAAAACTGAAAAAATCATTAGAGAGTTTTGATACTAAATTTGACTATATAGAAGAAACATCAGAAAACTTAAAAAGAGATCACCTGAAATTGGCTAGCTAGAGGATCAGAAAGAAAAAAAGAAAATAAGTGAGGAAAGCAAAGGGACATATAGTATATCATTAAGTGAATGAATATGTAAATTATGGAAGCTTCAGAAAGAGAAGATAGAAAAGGGGAACATAAAGTTTGTTTTTAAAATACTGACTGAAAAATTTCCAAACTTTGGAAGGATATGAACATTCAAATTCATGAACTCAAAGAACTCCACTAAGATCAACACAAAGATTGCCCTGCAATGTTATACTGGCAAAAGTAAAAGACAAAGACAATATGAAAACAACAAGAAAAAAGAGATTCATCACATACCATGGGCTGTTAGCAGAAGTTTTGAAAGAAAGCCTGCAGGCCGGGAGGGAGTGGGATCATATAGTTCAAGTGCCTAAATACAAAGTCCCAACCAAGAATTCTATACCCTGCAAAAGCTGTCCTTTAGAAATGATGGAAAGATAAAGACATTCTAGACAAACAATATGAGGGTTTTCATCACAATACCTGAGTTACAAAAATGCTAAGATTTTTACGTGGAAATAAAGGTTGCTAAATAATAGCATGAAAACTTATGAAAGTTTAAAACTCATAAGAAAAATACAATCAAATTATGAATGCTCTAATACTAGAATGGCTGTGTTGTTATTTTAACTCTAAATTAAAATTTAGAAGACTAAATATTAAAAGTAACAATTTTCACAGTAATTTGTCAGTATATACATGAGATAAAAAGATGGAAATACAGGTAGCATAAAATGGGGCTGGCAGTTAATGTAAAGTTTTTCAATGGAAATAAAATTGTTATAAACTTAAATAAATTGCTATAGCTGTATGATTTTTTGAAAACCCTATGATAATCACAGAGTAGTTCCGCTAGAGGATTTGTAAGGGATATAAAAAGAACCAAATCACTCCACAGCAAAATATCAATATGTCACAAAGTAAGGCAGTAAGAAAGAAACTACAAAATAGTTAGAAAATGAGGAGCAAAATTAACTATTAATGATTAGCTTGAATCTAAATGAATTGAATTCTCCAATTAAAACACACACAGTGGTTGAATGGAATTTAAAAATATCCAACAATACTCTGCCTAAAGACATATGTAAACTGAAATTAAAGGAATGGGAAAATGTATTCCATACAAATAACAATCAATAGAAAGCAGGGGAGACTATATTTATATCAAACAAAATAGACCTTTGGTCAAACTTTGCCAAGAGACCAAGAATGTCACTATATGATAATGAAATAATCAATTCATATAGAGAATATAGCAATTATATAGTGCAATCACTATGGAAAGCAGAATGTAGATTCCCCAGAAAACTTGGAATGGAACCACCATTTGATCCCGTTATCCCACTCTTAGGTTTATACCCAAAGGACTTAAAATCAGTCTACTACAGTGATGCAGCCATAAAGTTTATAACAGCTCAGTTTACAATATCTAAACTATAGTACCAACCTAGGTGCCCTTCAATAGATGAATGGATAAAGAAAATGTGATACATACACTATAGATTATTACTCAACCTTAAAGAAGAATGAAATTATGGCATGTGCTGGTAAATGGATGGAACTGGAGAATATTATGCTAAATGAAATAAGCCAATCTCAAAGAACCAAAAGCCAAATGTTTTCTCTGACATGTGTGCTAATTCACAATAAGGAGGGGGCAGAGAATAGAGGTACTTTGGATTACATAGAGGGGAGTGATGGGAGGGGAGGGCCTATGGGAGTAGAAATGATAGTAGAAACCTATGTGCATATATGATTACTTGACTGGTGTAACTCTACATCATATACAATCAGAAGAATGAGAAGTTATATTCCATTTATGTATGATGTGTCAAAATGCATTCTACTATAATGTATAACTAATTAGAACAAATAACAATTTTTTTTTCAAAGAATATAGCAATTATAAATGCACCAAATAGTATAGCACTTAAATATTTGGAGAGTATAAACAGGTAGAAAACATTAGAAACAAGATAGAAAAAAATCAACAAAACAGAGTTGATTTTTAAAATTGACAAACCTTTAGCTAAACTAATGAAGAAAAAAGAGAGATCCAATACACAAAATTATAAGTAAGAGACATTACAACTGGCATCATAGAAATATAAAGGATTTTATGAATATACTATGATGAACAATTTATGTGCCAACAAACTGGAGATTCAAGAGTACATGGGGGGGCTGGGGTTGTGGCTCAGAGGCAGAGAACTTTCCTCACATGTGTGGGGCACTGGGTTTGATCCTCAGCACCACATAAATAAATAATAAAAAAATAAATAAAAAGGGTATTGTGTCCATCTTCAATTTTTAAAAAAATTTTAAAAAGGAGTACATGGATAAACTTGTCCCAGGACTGAAACATGAGGAAATAGAGAATTCAACAGCCCAATAACAAATAAGGAGATTTAATCAATAAACAAAAATCTCTGAGAACCCAGGATTAGATGGTGTCAAGTGTGAAATCTACCAAGTTTTTCAGGGATGTCAATACTTCTCAAACTTTGCCCAAAAATTAAATCAGAGGGTATACCTCTATACTCATTTTATGCATCCAGCATTACCCACACATTAAAGCCAGAAAAGGACACTGAAAGAAAATTATAGACCAATAATACTGATAAACATAGATTTAAAAGAATTTAATAAAACATTAGCACACCAAATTCAACAAAACACTAAAAGAATCATTTGCTAAGATCAAGTGAGATTATTCCTGGGTGTGCAAGTAGGGTTCAGCACACTCAAATCAATAAGTGTGGCATACCTTAAAAACATAATAAAGGATTAATCACATTATCTATGATCATCTCAGGAGATGAAGAAAGGGACATGAAAATTCATCATCATTCATGATAAATCTAACTCTCAATACATTAAGTGTAGAAGAAACGTAGTTTAATATAATGAAGGTCATACTTGACAAGCCTACAATTTACACTAAACCCAGCAGTGAAAAGCTAAAAGATTTTTTTTCTAAGATCTGAAACAAGATATGAATGCCCACTCTCACCACTTTTGTTCAATGCAGTAATGGAAGTCCTTACTAGGGCAATTAGACAAAAAAATAAAATAAAATAAAATAAAATAATAAAAGGCATACACATTAGATAGAATTTAAATTGTTTGCAGATGACGTGATATTATATATATAAACTCCTAAAGACTTTGCTTATTATTAGAACTAATAAGCAAAACAAGTAAAGTTGGAGGATACAAAATCAACATACAAAAGTTAGTTGCATTTCAATATAACAACAAACTCTAAGAAAGTAAAATTAGAAAAAATATCCCATTCATAAGAGCAGCAGAAGAATGAAATGCTCAGGAATAATGTAATGAAAGAGGTGGAAAGTACCTACACTTAAAGTTGTAAAACACTGGTGAAAGAAATGGAAGAAGACACAAATAAATTGAAAGATATCCCAGGAACATGGACTGGAATATTTAATAGTGTGAGAGTGACTATATTACACAAAATGAACTACAGATTCAGTGCAATGCCAATCAAAATTTCAATGGCATTTTTAGGGAAAATAGAAAAAAATCCTGTAACTATTTTAGAGCTGTAAAAGTCCCTGAAGAGCCAAAGCCATCTAGAGAATGAAGAACAAACATGGAGGCATCACACTCCCTGACTTCAAACTACATTACAACACTAGTAATCAAAGAAGTATGGTCCACAAACAGGAATGGAAAAAAGATCTCAAAAATAAATCCATGCATACACGTATAGTCAATTGATTTTTCACAATGCAGCAAGAATACAAAATGGGGAAAGGGTAGTATCACTAATGAGCTATGCTGGAAAAACTAAATACCCACATGCAAAAGAATGAAATTGCATCTTTATTTTACATCATTCTCAAAATTAGCTAAAAATGTATTAAAGATGCAGAATCATAAAATTTCTAGAGGATAACACAGAGGAAAAGATCCCTGATATTGGTGTTGTCAATATCTAATAGGATACATATGTAAAGTACAGACAACAAAACTGAAAACAAAGAGGTCTACATCAAGTTAAAATTTCTGCACAACAAAGTTACTAATCAACAAAAGAAGATATTTTCTACAATGTTAGAAAATATATGTATGCATTAATTGAACATAATGTGATCAGGGTATGTATGACCAGAAGAGTGGGAACCTAAATAGAATAAGTTATGTATGTACATTAGATTATACCTTATAGAATATAATATTTATATATTATATACATAACATTATGTATATATTATACATAATATTATATACTATGTATATTATATTATTCTTAGTAGAATAAGTTTATGTATGTATATTCTGCCAAAATAAAATCTACTGTCATATATAGCTAAAAATAAAAATATTTTAAAAAATGTGCAAACTATATATCTGATAAGGGATTAATAGCTAAAGTATACTAGGAACTCCAACAACTCTATAGCAAAATCAACAAACTGATTTAAAATTAGGCAATGGCCTAGATATTTCTCCAAAGAAGACACACAAATGACCAACAGGTGTATTAAAGGGTGTTAAATATCACTAATCAACAGGGAAACACACTTCAAAATGACAATGAGATACCACCTCAAATCTGTTAGGTATCCCCTTATAAACTTTGAGGATGACTCTGTGTGTGTGTGCGAACACGTGTGTGTGTGTGTGTAACCTCAATAAATACCAGAAAGAAGAAAAATATTTGCCTATTCCTTCAAAATAATAAAACATGAATTATTTACCAAACATTTAAATTTAACCACCAATTATTAAAAAAAAATTCAAAGACAGGTGACTGTGTTGAACAACATCATTGGAATGCCCGTGAGAAATTCTGTAGGATATAGGACCTTTCTAAAATTTCTTAACAAAAATTTCAGAGAGGTGATAGAAAGTGGATATTAATAATCTAAAAAAGATTTAAGGGATATTATGATTTTAACATGTTAGCCTTGTTTTAAACCATTGTAAATTAAATATTATTTTAAAATTTAGAGAAATTTGATATTAAAATTTATAAGGAAATTTATTATAAAAGTTTAAAATTATTTTAATATTGTTGAGGTAATATTTAAAGAGATAATCATTAGACATATATTAGAACACAGATGAAAGAATACTATATTTGCTTAAAAGAAATCCCACTGGAAGGAAATGTGGGTAGGGATAAAGTAGGAAGAAGAATTAGCTGTATGTTGTGAATTGCTGAAGTTGGAGGAAATTCCTTAAAGGGGCATTATACTGTTCTCTGGATTTTGTACATATTTGATATTTTTCACTATACATCTTTTAAATATGAAAGAACTCAATCAATAAATGGGCTAAGGAACTGGGCAGACACTTTATAGAACCAGACATATAGGCAATTAATAAATATATGAAAAAATGTTCAACATCTCTAGTAATTAGAGAAATGCAAATTAAAACAACTCTAAGATTTCATCTACTCCAATTAGAATGGCTATTATCAAGAACACAAACAATAATAGATGTCGGAGTGGATATGGGGAAAAAGGCACACTTGTACATTGCTGGTGGAGTTGCAAATTGGTTCAGCCACTCTGGAAAGCAGTGTGGAGAATCCTCAGAAAACTTGGAGTGGACCCACGTTTTGACCCAGTTATCCCACTTCTTGGTTTATATCCAAAGGACTTAAAATTAGCATGCTACAGTAATGCAGCCACATCAATGTTTATAGCAGCTCAATTCACAATAGCTAGATTGTGGAACCAACCTAGATGCCCTTCAACAGATGAATGGATAAAGAAACTGTGGTATATATACACAATGGAATATTATTCAGCCATAAAGAAAAAATAATATTATGGCATTTGCAGGTAAGTGGATGGAATTGGAGAATATCATGCTAAGTGAAATAAGCCAATCCCAGAAAACCAAAGGCTGAATGTTTTCCCTGATAAGTGGATGATGATATATATAACAGGGTTGGAGAGGTGGGGAGTGAGAGAAGAATGGAGGAACTTTAGATTACTTAGAGGGAAATGAGAGGAGGGGTATGAAAAATGGTGGAATGAGACAGACATCATTACCCTATGTACATGTATGATTACACGAATGATATAGATCTACACCATGCACAACCATAGAAATGAAATGATGTACCCCATTTGTGTACAATGAATCAAAATGCAGTCTGTAAAAAATAAAAACAGAAAATTAATAAGGATTTTCTCCTTTAAATCAAGGAAGGAGAAATAAGGTGCTGTGCAAAGGGGAGGCCTCCAGCCAGCAGAAATCATCCAAGTAAAATGGTGTTTGACTAAAGGCTGGCTTGACCACTTGACCAAAGGCTGGCTTGACCACTTGACCAAAGGCTGCTTGACCACTTGACCAAAGGCTGCTTGACCACTTGACCAAAGGCTGGCTCTGCAGCTAGGGTTAAGCTCTGTGTTCATCATGCCCTATGGAGTAGCCTTGAAAGCTAATTAAAACAAACTGCTGGGTATTTCTCAGAGACAGAGTTTTGCATGCAGCACATTATCACGATGATGATGACTGTGGTGATACAGTATTCTAAGGCTCTCTGGGTACCACTCCACAATAGGAATTCTCCTCTGTTCTTTATCTTCTTTAGAAGGATGTTAGAAGGATGAGTCATAGATCCAGCCCACCACTCAGCATCCACTAACCTTTTCACAATTGTGTCTTTTCTCCGTTTGTCTTGAAACTAAATAGAGGAAAATGTTATCCCTTAAAAATAATACTTGGCAAAAATCAATTACTGTATCTCCTTCAAACAAACCAAAACTTTCCCAGAATCTAATAAGCTATTGTTTTTTCACAGTGTACACCCCTCAGGACTGCATTCTAAATACATTTATCTCTGGCTTTCAAATTTAGGGCTTTAGATTTTTTTTTTTTTTTTTTTTTTGCTTCAAGGTTATAAAACAAGATCTTCATTTTTTGATTTTGAGAATATTAAAATTGCAAGAGCTTCAAAATAAAAGGTGCATACAATTTTTACAAGCATTTAAAAACTAGACACTTTAGCTATTTGTTTCTTTTCCACATTTTGGGCTTTGTTATTTTCTAGGTTACTTATAAGATGATTTTTCAAAATGTCACTTTTGGTTACCACCCCAAACAATGACAATTGAAATCAGTTCCCAGTGGTTTGATTTGTTATCAAGGGTTTCCTTGAAGGATAGAATAACAAATCTCTCCAAATCTCAAGGCAACAAGGATTTTATAAGTTAGATTACAAATAACAGGGGATAAAATATTTCTTTGTTGCATAGGAATGAGTAATGATTTCTTAGCTGGCACAAACAGCTAAAACATGGAAAAATCAAACACACCAGTATGAATATAGGATAAAGTCAAATATCGGGAAAAATCTTAAGTAATTATTTACTTCAGTTTTAACATTCAAGAAACAATGTACTTGTCCATTTCATATATAATCAGCAAAAGGCTTCAGAGTTTAATTTACTGTTTACTATTTGATGTAAAATACACTCTCTTCCATGTCACTTGCCTGATAGACTGCTCTCAGGGTTAGTAGTGACTTTAATTGATACCTAGTTTAATATTCCCCTTATTCCATAGTCCTCTACCTATATAGCTAATTAATTTTTCATACAGTTCTGATAAACAGATTATGATTTTACCTTTTACTATCTCAGTCACTAAATCTGAAATCAATTAATAGGCACTGTCATACAATAGGCATTAATTTAGTTCTGGGATACCACTGTAAACAAATTGAACAAAGATATCCATTTCCAAAATGCTTACATTCTAGCAGCTTCTGGAATTGAATTCATCACCCTCAACCATTTTTCCATAAGTAGTCGCTGAGTGCCACAAGCAAATCACAGCTACTCACCAAGTCACTGTGAGAAATTATCTTGTGTGTGTAATGTAAACATGTACCCTACCTATATTTAGTTCTCTGAGGTCAGACAGATCAGGTCTATTTGCTCTGAGCCATGAAAGTCCTATATATTTGTGTCTTCCCCAGTCAACCACGTATTCCCCAGTCCTTTCTATTCAGGTGCCAAACATTCAAATTACTATAGGCACAGAACTGTTATTTATTTGAATTTTTGGATCTTTTTAGTTATGCATGGCAGAATTCATTTTGATATAATTATACAAACATGGAATATATCTTATTCTAATTGCAACTGCCTTCTTATGGATGTACAAGATGGTGGGATTCACTATGGCATATTCATATAAGTACATAGGAAAATTATTTCTGATTCATTCCACTAGGGATAAGCATAGGAATTTAAAGCAAATGAGTATAGTGGGATGAGTGAAGCACAAAACATGATAACTATCTCTCCATGGGTGGTTTCCATTCAGGAATTTCAGAGCACAATCCAGAAATCTATATTTTATTGAGACATCTACTCATTTTGAAACTTTTGCCTCTAATTCAAATTTTGAAAACACCATAGATAATGGGCTACACAAAACATAACTGAAGGCCACAATTTTGAAACAACAGCTTTAGATATTCCTCATGTGATATATTTTTGACTTTCATCTATACGATTATTGCAAGTTTCAGATGTATATACCTTCTCAATGATCTAAAGGTAAATTGCCCAAGACTGGAATCACAGCTCAAGGTATGGGAGAACAAGCAAATATAGAACCAAATCATTACCTTTTCTTTCCTAAACCCAAGAATTAATGAATAGACAGGGTGGGAGATCATTTCATATTATTGATTCCTATTATTTTACAACCTCGTAAATCTCCAGTTGCTGTTAAACTAGGATTCATCTCACCTCCACTTCTATTGCTCCTCAAACAACATTAGTTAGTTTTTGTCTCCTTGGTACTTACATTTTGACTGTTTAAGTTTTGTTTTATTATGTGTACTTCTCCCCACCAAGCTGTATGCAGATTATGTTAGAAATTTTAGCTGTTCCTCCCATTTTTGCTTCATCTGTAGATTAGCTCATCATGCCATTAATGCTACCCCCAAATTAATGATAAAATGGTGAACAGAAAAGACCTAAAGCCCAAATACTCTAGTCAATTATTAGAGGTTGCACCATAGCCAGACATTGATTCAAGAAAACTTGGAATGGAACCACCATTTGACCCAGCTATCCCACTCCTTGTCCTATACCCAAAGGACTTAAAATCGGCATACTACAGAGATACAGCCACAACAATGTTCATAGCTGCTCAATTCACAATAGCCAGATTGTGGAACCAACCTAGATGTCCCTCAATTGATGAATGGATAAAGAAACTGGTATATATATACAATGGAATATTACTCAGCCATAAAAAATAATAAAATTATGGCATTTGCAGGCAAATGGATGAAATTGGAGAATATCATGCTAAGTGAGATAAGCTAATCTCAAAAAACCAAAGGACGAATGATCTCACTGATAAGTGGATGATGACATATAATGGGGGTGGGAGGGGGGAAAGAATGGAGGAAGGAGGGAAAAGAGGGGTGGGAGGGGTGGTGGGGGAGAAAAAAAATAACAGAATGAATCAAAAACTATTACCCTATGTAAATGTATGATTACACAAATGGTATGCCTCTACTTCATGTACAAACAGAGAAACAAGATGTATCCCATTTGTTTACAATAAAAATGAATTAAAAAAAAAAAGAATGCAGATTTTCTTTTATGACCTTGTCTTTTTGCACCTCAATCACAAGTTGGCCATGGAAGACTTTATTAAGTGCTTGCTGAAATCCAGATAGACATAGGGAGAGCACTGATCTCATATACTGGTCCTGCGGGAGAAGGAAATTAATTTAACCTGATCAACATTAATATTAGTGACCCAGTATATGCTCCAGATGATCACTTATTTCTTTTCTAAAAGCACAGAACATGCTTTTCAAAGACTAACTAGAGAACTATATCTACAATGAAACCATTAATTTATTAGAAGCTGCATTTATGATGAAGTCATTGATTTATTGGTCCATTCAACAACTATTTATTAAATGCTTATGTTAGACACTGCAAATACAGTAGTGAACACTAAAATTTCTGTGGATTTTTAGAGTGTGAGGAGAAAAAATAAACAATATAAATAAGAGAACTGTATAGAATATTAGTGTCACATGATCAGGATAAAAATTAAAGAAGGGAAATAGATAAAAAGCATCAGAATACAATACAAAAAAAAAAAAACCCTATACAAAATTTCTTAAAGTCTGTTATGCACACACACAAATAACAGTTGGCCAAACAGAGACTTCCAACTAAAAGCAGTAAGAAATCCTGTTCAGAGCACTTATAGTGAAGCTTATAAAGCATAAAGGAAGAACCACATCAATTTTCCCTGTAACTGCCCTTATCTTTTAGGATAAGCAGAGATATTTAAGCTGATTTCCTGTAGCTAATTGGTTTAATTTCACTGAACCATGCTGACAAGGACAAAACACATTTTGTGCTTTATTATTAGTGCTAGCAATTCAGGAAAATTAGAATAACTTAAATTTTGTTTATTTGAGCTCTGGGAAACTGTGACTTCTATTCCTAAAAAAAGGTCTAGAGATGGGGGTGGTGAGTACTTGTAATTTTAGACAGGGATCCATGGTCAGCCTCTCAAAAAGAACTAAAGAAAATAAGATTAATTTCCTACTCCCTGAGGACATAACTCTAGGAATTCACATTCCTTGTCTTCCTGAAAATTGGAATTATTCAGTATTATTTCTAATGCACTGTTAAATATTTCCTCAAAGATTTGGGCAAGCTATTAGGTCATGTGTGAAGTGGGCATAATGGCAGTGTCCAGTCAGGCAGTTACTGTGAAGACTCCGTGAGAGCAAGCCTGTGAACAGCTTTCAGCAGAGCCTGGCGTGTGTGAAGCACATGTATTCTTCTGTGTTTCTGTGTGCAAACAAATTCATAGAGACCTGACAAATTAAAGACTAATGTCTGTATACCAGGGGCATTTTGATGGTGATACAGACATGATTTTTCCTAGCACATCATGTTTTTTTTCTAAAGTAAGGGCAGTCAAACACAAATACGCTAAGAACACTAAGCATTCCATGGGGGTGGAGAATATGGTACTCTCTGTGATATCTATTTCCCATACATGCTTCTGCCTGCCGCATTTTGTCAATGTGCTCTGTGCTGGGAAAGTCTATTGCATGTATCACCTGGTTGTTTGTGCACTTTGTTCTTGTCTCTATAGCATTAATTATAGTTTTAGTGTCATATCCAGAAGTTCTTTTTGGCCAGTTTACATCAGGTAGACTTTATTCTTTGTTTATTTGTTTTGAGGGAGGGATTTCTTCACCTTAGGGAAGTTAACTTTACTCAATCTTTCCCATGTTTATTATACCATTTTACTTTGGGGGAAAAATCCATTTTATTTTCATATATCCAATTTTAGTATGAGCCATGAATAAGTGATTTTTGCTAGACATTGATAAGTTGACAAATGATTTCAGTACTGTTCTTGTTGATGTACAGTTTTGAGATTATATATGAAGTAAATAATTATTTTGCATATTTTCATTGCAATGAGTATTTAAGAAGGCAATATGGACAAATTTTACAGTCCTGGGTCCCTACCTTGAGGGTCAAAGCCAGACTAGTGTGTTGGGGTAGTGTTAGGTTTAAAATATTAAACTGAATATTAAAGAAATCCCCTGATTTTCTACATAACATAAAGGACCAGATCCTAACATCATTAGCTGTCATGTTTATTAGTCATGATTAAATACTAACAAATTATTTGAACTGAAAATACCAAATTATCAAGGAGCAATTAAACCTCCCCCATCATCATTTGCTTTTTTTTTCAATTCCAAAACTTTATTTGCTTAAAAGTAGATCTGACATGACAAAAAATTGCCATATGGTAAAAGTTATAGAATTTTCTCATTTGGCATCAAGCATTTGCAAAGATATATTGAAATGTCACTTTCTTCTTAAATATTATGATGTAAAATGGATGTTTTCCTACAACCTAGTAAAGCTAATGTGCAATTTTGACATTAATTTGAGTTCTAAATTATTTTATCTGTTTCAATTTTAGACCAATGATTTCTCAAACCTTCCTAGTAAACACTAGTCAACCATGCAATTATCCTTATTATCTAAAGCAAATTCAGACTAAAACCTTTTAATACCACCCCGGTTCCATCAACAACAGGAAAAACGATGCTCTGGGTGACACAGAGGCCATGTATATGTGGGGCAGCTTCTTTCAGCTGAATTGTTTTGTTGTACAGGAGAAATGTATCCCAACTTGCACTGTTTTTCAGGAGCAGACTGGTACAAACACAGTGCTAATGAGGACAAGGTTGTACCTCTGCTTCATGACCAGACCTTGCTAGCTTCAGTGAGGAACACAGGTCTGTAGACACAAAAGGCTCCATTAGTTCCAGCAGTCATCTCCTGAAAGATGCCATTTTTCATAGGGAATTTCAAACACAGGAAGGTGGACAGCAACTCCTAACTGGCCAACACTACTGAGAGGGAGGATGGAGCTGCAGAAAGGGCAAGTTCTGCTAATGTGGGGGCCAAAAACTGATGCATCATCTACTCTTCCAACATCTGTATGCCATGGGGCCGGGGGGAAGGTAAAGGGCAGGATGCAGTCTATGGCCCTCCCTAGTCCACTGACATGTGTCCTAGAGCAAATCTTACTTGGAGAAAACAGCGGCCTGTTCAAAATGAAGCATGTTCAGGAGGGCTGGGAAAAGGAATACAAGCTTCCAAAAGCTTTTATAACTTTATACATTTTTTAAAAAATTTCACTTCCTGTTCACTTTATACATTTCTTAACTTTATGCCAAGAAAATCTGTATCGCACAGTTCTAATTGGGCTTTGTCTTTTTCATTCATATGACATCGATGGACTTACCCCCTTGCATCCAGGATGGATGAATCCCAAGATCCCCAGTGGATATCTGACACTGCAGATACCACAGAACCCCAGATACAGAGCTTTTTCCTCTACATATGTACTTATGATAAAACTTAACATCAATTGGGCACACTCAGAGGTAACAACAATAACAATAAAATAGAAGAATTATATAAAATACTAAAAGAGAATACTAAATTACTAAAAGAATTATACAAAAGAAATACAAGATATTTAAAACTTATGCTGGGGCTGTAGCTCAGTGGTAGAGTTTTTCTAGCATGTGTGAGACACTGGGTTTGATCCTTAGCACCATATAAAAATAAACAAATAAAATAGGGGCACTCTGTCCATCTACAACTACAAATTTTTTTAATTAAAAAAAACTATGGGTTTATTTCTGGAATTTAAAAAATATATATTTTTTCAATCCATGTTGACCTTGGGTAACTAAAATCCAGGAAGGTAAAACCGGACAAGGGAGCATCAATGTGTTCAAAACAGGAATCCATGCACAGGTCATTCACCCAGACATCTGCAGAACATGCCCTTTCTGAGCTTGCACACTTGGCCATATTTTTTGCTTGTTTTGTTTTGTGTACTGGTGATTGCACCCAGAAGAGCCTTACCACTGAGCTGCAGACCCAGTCTCTTTTATTTATTTATTTTTATTTATTTTTATTTTGAGACATGGTCTCATTAAATTGCTGAGGCTGGTCTCAAAATTGTGATCTTTCTACCTCAGCCTTCCAAGGTATGCAACATCACACCCAGCTGATAGTTTGGTTTTCATGACAAAGTTTGCTGACCTCCAGTCTAGGACATAGAAGCATCAGAATGGAGTGTAAACAGCCTGATGAATTGGTAACTCCATCGTCAAAAACAAAAATTACAGCATTTAAAAAAATGAACAATGAAGGATCTGATAAACATTAAAAATATCCTACATATTAGTTGCTGTAGATTTTCATACTACTGATTCTTTGAGTCACTATGAAGTCATCACTAGAACTGTGTACAAAGGCAGTACTAATAGAAATTTAACTATGAAGTAGAAACACTTATGTGCTGATGCACCACTGGCAGTTCCTGGAGAAGTTATAAAAATAGAAAATGCTATATAAAAAGACCTCACACTTAAAAATACCCCCTACCAATGCAGAGATGCAGTCCTAATCAAATCTTTATAGGAAACCAATTGAATTTCTTTAATGCGTCTAACGGTAAGAAAAGAAACTACCCTCCCTGCCATAAACTACATGAATGTATGCATCTGTCTTTTTTTTCTTTCAATATATTTCTTTAGAAATCCACACTAAATTTCTCTTTTTTAATCAAGAAACTCCACATTTTCTAAACATGACTTTAAATGATTCTATTGTATTCTATTCAGAATACTTCAATGAAAAATGAAAGTACAATGTGACTTCATAAGATAGAAAAAGATTTCAGACTGAAATAATAATCAGCAGGAGCAAAGATAAGGTACTCAGAAAGATTCAGAAAAAAAATCTACTTCTGTAACTGAGATTCAGATAGGAGGCTTTGTGATTCCCATTGCCCTCTGGGTAGGAACACATTGGACCCTTTTTAAGAAACATTCCTTTTCCCTAGATTTGAGGGAATTGGTATCATTTCCAGTTATATCTCCAAATTGTTATGAAAGAGTGATTGCTATGTGCCCTGCATTTCCCTCCTTTTGAGTGAATTATTAAGGATACAGTTACCCCTGTGTCATCAATTTATGTTGAGGGGTACACAAAAGATATTATTTTAATTACAAATTTCTGGATCAAGAGAAGCTGTATGTGAATAATCCTGACTTCAGATGTACCTGATATAGATGATAAGATCTTAGACCTGAAACTGAGACTAATGCTGTAACATGATGACACTTGAGAGAAGAGGCATGAGTTGCGTAGCCAGAGGGAAGACTGCAATAGTGATTCCTCTCAGCCTCACCCACATATGTTGCTCTTTGCACCATGAAGTAGATTATTTATCTTCCCCTGGACTATGAAGCAGACTGTGACTTGCTTTGACCAACAGAATTCAACAGTAATGATATCCGGGGATCTCTGAGCTGGGTCTGACAGATACTGCTTCCCGTCTCTGGGAAGTTAGCTGCCACACTGTAAAGACACAAACTACTAAATGAGGGGAACCCACATGGAGAGTTTTATAGGTAATTTTTTGTTTCAACTTGTCTACGTCATGGCACCCAGATATTTGGTCAAACACATCTGGACGTTGCTGTGAAGGTGTCTTTTAGAAGAGATTAACAATTAATCGGCAGACTTGGTACAAACAAATTGCCCTCTAAAATGTGAGTGAGCTTCATCAAACGGTTGAAGGCCTCAAGAAAAGACACTGATGCTTCCAGGGGAAGAGAGAATTCTGGCAGAGGATGAGCTTCAGATTTAAAGTGCAACATCCCCTTTCCCCTGCCTGCTGGTCGGTCCTGCAGATTTTCTACTCGCCAGCTTCTACAATCATATGAGCCATTCCTTAAAATGAATCAATCAATCTCTCTCTCTCTCTCTCTCTCTCTCTCTCTCTCTCTCCACACACATGCACACACACACAAACATCCTACTGATTCTATTTCTCTATAGAACACTGACTATCTCAGAGAGACACAGAGACCACACCGAATTCCTGAGGCAGCACACGTGTGTTATCTTTCTTCCTGGACTTTCTAGCTCAGACCAGTCACCAGTTGAATGCAACCAAATTGATGTTTCACAGAAGAGGAGAATCCCCCAGCCAGTTCCTCATCCAGGCCAATTGTGAGGAAAAAGACAAATCATTTTTGTTATTTTTAAGTTGCTAAGTTTGTGACTTAGGATATAGCACTAAGTCAGTAAAACTTTTCTTCCACCCATTCTACTCTCCCATCCTAGGCATGAGCTTAGTCTTCCTCTGAGGTTTAATTCTGAGATCAGTTCAAGGTCAGCTCGTAATGGAATTTTCTAGCCTCTCATCAGTGAAGCCCCTTTTGCATTCAAATCAATTATATGAGATCATGTTTGCATCTGTATAGTAATCACTTGTGGATTTTTAAAAACCACCTATTTGACTGTCTTATAGCTTCAGCCTTCACTTATGGTCCTATTTGTAAAAATAGGAAAGGGGAGGGGGGCAAAATACAGACAGGAATACAAGGAAAAGAAAGTTTAGCCCTGCTACACAGAACCCTATTGGCCCCGAGAGGCTCTAATTCACTCTAAATTCAGAAAAGGAGTCATTGGAATGAAAAATGGCTGTTGGAGGTGTCACTGAGTCACTCGTGACATGCCACAAGAAAAATTGGACACAGTCTTACATCCCAAGAGAACATTGCTCGTGAATGGGCATAGCCACAGAAGCCTTGGAGAATCCAAGAATAATGAGGTCAATTAAATCCTGCCTATCACTGTTCAAGGAAAATGTCACACTGCAGCTACCTTGAGACCCAGGCTCAGGGCACAGGCATTGCTGTAACATGTGGTCAACAGCAGAAGTGGCTGTGGAAAGCTGTGCAAAGCTGCTCAGAATAAGAATTTGCTATAATTTCAAGCATGTGATACATCCGTCTGTGCAGAAAAATGATACATTTGGGGACATCGTTGCTTATGTAAAGGGTACATATTTAATGTCCTCATTAGCATGCTGAATGAAAGGTGAAGTCAAATTTTGAGTCAATTTTCTGCAGCTCTATTATAGGTGCAAAAGTACTAAATAGACTGAGCGTACTTGATATTAACTTTTCTATAGTCTAAATGTTTAGTTTAGATATTGAGAATCAGGATATAATAGCTCAGAAAGTAATTTTGGTAGCTTCATTCTGTCTAAAAAGGGTTATATTAGAAAATGACATAAAAAGTTTCTCCTGATAGACTCTCCTCTGCCATTCCCACTGTCTCCTAAAGTTCTCTATAATCTTTTCAATAACAATAAAGTCACAGTGTTTATTGAATTCCTATAACATGAAAAATATTGCTGAAGAAATGGGAAATAAATTGGAGTTATGGAGAGTGCTCAGACTCAAGAATTTTATAATCTTTTAAACAAGATCTTAAAATGCTTTCCTTTAATCATAATCCAACAAAAATTGTGCAAACCAATTTTGCTGTAACTTTTGACTGCATTTACCTCTTTCTATTCCAGACACAGATACCAGTGAAGGTCCTGAGGGCCTACCAGTCCTTCCAACTAAGCAGTCCCACGTCCTCCTCCTCAACCTGTACCCCCAGAAACTAGATATGCCAGAGGAGCTAACAACCTCCAGTATAAACTCCCTTTGCTGAGGCTGGCCCCTCATTGCTGTTTGGTAATTACTTATTCCCACCTTCATTGATTCCCTATCACGTGCTTCACAGTGATGACTTCAATTCACCCCATTCTTCTTGGGTTCCTCTTTTGTTTCCCAGGTCCTCTAAATAGTAAGGTCTTTCTTTCTACTCCAAGGGGAAATATTAAATTTTCCTATCATCCCTCTCTTCGGTTGGAATCACTCAGTGCTCCTGCATCTTCCTTTCTTTCTTCCTCTTTTTGATGCTGATTCTTCAATTCACACACATAGTCTATCCCTATCTGCGACTGACTCAGGGATAGTAATGCTCCACTGAATGTACTTTTCTCTCTAGCACAGGGAGGTAGTATGATAGAGTGGTTAAATGCAGGCCTTGGGAATTAGCCTCCCGCTTTAAATCTTGACACCAATCACTCATTTGTATGGGCTCTCCATGCCTCAGTCTCCTCACCCAAAATATGGATAATAATGGTAGGCTATCTCATGGCTGTTTTTCAAAGATTAAATTAGCTGAAGCATTTAGAACTTTCATGGAGTACACAGAAAGTACAGCTCAAATGTTGGTAGGTACTACTGAAGTTAGCCCTCCTTTAGTTTTTCCTTATCTCAACTGTTTTCTGAATTTCTCCACATTCTATAGCATATGTGATATTTTTCTTTCTTACTTTAGTGCCAATCTTTTTTTTTTTTTTTTTTTTTTGAGAGTAATTTATATCTACTGTAGAACTTGTTCCTAAGTGGCCTGACTCAACCCCTGGTAATTTCAGCCATAACCTCCACACAGATCATGTCTTTTAGACTTTAGTTCCAGAAACCTGCTTCTGTCCTTACCTTTTTTCATTTCTCCACAGACCACTGTTGCTCTTCACCTTTCCTTCTGCTGCACCTGCATGATTCTGGATGCCCTTGATTTTCTTCCTACTGTTCAAAAAGTTACCTCTGTTTCTCTGGGTCCCTACTTCCCTTTATGCCTAAATCTAGGTGTTTATTCCCTGAAGTTTGGCTCTACTCTCTCTACATCTTTGTTTTTCATACTGAGCATAATACCACAAGGCTGCTCAGTGTGCAAAAGCACATCTGTAGCCTTGGGATAAATAAATTAGACCATCGTGGATACCACTGTATTAGCATTCACATTCAGCTGCAAGTGTCCTTAGAAGCAAGCAGAATATCATGTCATTCCAGGCCAGCAAATTTTATGATTTATTTATTTATTTTTTGTATTAGGGAACCCAGGGGCACTTTAGCACTGAGTTACATCTCCAGTCCAGATACTTGCTAAGTTGCTAAGGCTGACCTCGAACTTGCAATCCTCCTGCCTTAGCCTCCTGAGCTGCTGAGATTACAGGTGTGTGCCTCAGCACCCAACTGCAATTTTTATTTAACTACCTAAGTAGAAAATACTTACTTAATATACACTGAGGGATGGAAAAATATGGTACTTTAAAATTGTTAGGAAACCAAGTATCTTTATAACTATAATCAAATCAAAGTGAATTTACACACTACTGTGATCACAGATGGCACTATCCACTCCCAACCACAGGACTGGTAATACTCTAAAAACGTGACCCTTTTTTGAAAACATGGAAGAACTATTTTTATAAACCACACATTTTCCTATAAATGAGCACACATTCTTACAAACCATAATTTCTATTTCATTTCTGACTGAATATACACACAACACACAACGATTGCCTCCCCACAAATTGGTTAGACTTCCTACCACAAATGTACTTGGACTATTGCTCTATTTACAAACATGAAACTATGTTTAGTTACATTTCCTGTTGAAGTTCCTCTGAAAATAGCAACAAATCTAGAAAGTCTGACTTGAGAGAACTAAAGAGTCGCTCCTTGTTTCAAAGAGTTGTATTTATTTAAAATTATAGTTTTAATCAGAGATATTGAGAGGTGGTTACAAGCAATTATGTTTGGAGCAAAGATGTACAAGTAGTGCAAATGTAAAAGATAACAGGGGAAATTCTGAGCAACCTTCAACCATGGGGTGTATCACAGGGATAGTACAGTTTCCAAGCACAACTAAGGAACTCCACGTGGCCCTGCGGGTTGGTCACATATGTGCAAAGGGTACTTTGATGCTCATTTAAAATACAGATTTTTAATTACTATGATATAACATGAGCCTTACTTGACATCTGCTGAAAAAAAATTCTGAGAAATACTACCATGAAAAATTTCACTCAATATATAAGATTTAAAGCAATTTTGAAACAGTTGGAAACTAAAAGTTGAGAGTAAAATGTTGGCTATCAGCAATGCTTCAAAAGCACAATGAAACAGAGATGAAAGTTGTTTAAAGCATCATTGAGGGTAGTTTCAGAAGCACTATGAAAAGTAGAACTTCTGAGGGAAGGGCAGTGCGGTGAAGTCCTGAGTGGCAAGTTGAATTGCATGTGTTCTGATTCAAAAAGAGGATTGAGATAACAATGAGTATTTTAAAGGTCAAAACATCACTGAATAATCAAGAATCTGAAAATAAATGAAAATTGTATTGGGATGAAAATATAGACATACATGATACAAGTATTTTATTAGTTGGCTACACAGAAGTGCTTATTTGAGTAGTTTGTTTAGATGTTTTAATTACCAAAGTACTTGAAAGTAGAACTGACAAAAAAATGTTCAGCAGGATATGACCATTTTGTTTATCATGATACTAAGTAGAAAAAATGTTGAATTCAAATCTGTCTTAAGGAAATGCTTAAAAGCACCAGTGTGCATCAAAGGCGCTAGGCTCCTGACTACACCAGAAGCAAATGCTTCTATTCATTCTTCTAAAAAGAGTTTTACAAAGCAATTCTGGAGGACTAGGGTTGTGGCTCAGTGGTAGAGTGCTTGCCTAGACGGTGTGAGTCATTGGGTTTGATCCTCAGCACCACATATAAATAAATTAAAGGTATTGTGCCCATCTACAACTGAAAAAAAAAAAAAAGAAAAAAAAGCAATGCTGGAAGCATCACAATACCTGACTTCAAATCTTACAAATTATACTGCAGAACTACGGTAGCAAAAACTGCATGGTCCTGGCATAAAAACAGACACATAGACCAATGGTACAAAATGGAAGACACAGAGACAAACCCACTCAATTACAGTCACATGATCCTTAACAAAGGTGGAAAATACATACATTGGAGAAGAGCCTTTTAAAACATGAAAAATGGTGCTTGGGCAACTGGTTATCCAGATGCAAAAGAATGAGATTAGACCCTTAACTCTCACTCTACACAAAAATAAATTCAAAATGGATCAAAGACCTAGAAATTAGACCAGAAACTATGCAACTCCTAAAAGAAAACAGGGTCAACACTCCAAACTATAGGCACAATGACTTTCTCAGTAGGACCCCTGAAGCTCAGGAAATAATGCCAAGAGTCAACAAATGGGTGGCATCAAATTTAAAAGCTATAGCACAGCAAAGGAAACAATCAAGAATGTGAAGAGAGAGCTTACAGAATGAGAGAAAAATCTCTACTAGTTACTCCTCTGGCAGAGGATAAATATCCAGAATATATAAAGAACTAAAAAATCTTAACACCAAAAAAAAAAAAAGTAAATAATTGGGCAAATGAACTAAACAGACACTTCTCTAAGGAAGAAATACAAATGGCCATCAAATATATAAAAATGATTTAATTAGCAATTAGCGTCAGCAATTAGGGAAATGCAAAATCAAAACTACACCGAGGGCTGGGGTTGTAGATCAGTGGTAGACGCTTGCCTAGCATGCATGAGGCACTGGGTTTGAGAGTCAGCACCACATACAAATAAATAAAATAAAGGTCCATCAACAACTAAAAAATATGTTAAGTAGAAAACAAAACAAAACAAACTAGTCTGAGGTTTCATCTCACACCAGTCAGAATGGCAGCCAACAAGAATATAAGCAATAATAAATGCTGGAGAGGATGTGGAAAAAAAAAGGACAACTTTCAAACTTTTGGTGGGATTGTAAAATAGTCCAAGACCTGTGGAAATCAGTAAGACTAGACGTGGAACCAGTATATGACTCAGCCATACTAATCTGTATTTATCCTAAAGAACTGAAGTCACCAAAGTCACCATCCCATAGCAATAGAGGGAGACCCATGTCTACAGCAGCACAATTCACAATAGCCAAAACTACGAAACCAGCCTAGGTGTCCATCAGTGGATAAATGGATAAAGAAAATGTGGTGTACATACACAATGGAGCTTTATGCAGTCATTAAGAAAAATTAAATTATGTCATTTGCAAGGAAATGGATGGAACTTGAGACCATTATGTTAAGCAAAACAAGACAAATTCAGAAAAAGGTCAGGGGTTTTATGTTCTCTCTCAGATGTGGAAGTTAGAAAGAAAAAAGAAAAAAAGGTGGGGGAGGGGTCTCATGAAAATTGAAGGAAGATCAGTAGCGCAGAAGAAAGGGACCAGGGAAAGGGAGGAAAAGAAGGAAAGATATTTGAAATGATATTGGTCAAATTATTGATATTGGTATACAAATTATAATGTATATATATATATATATATGAATATGTAATAAGAAATCCCACCATTATGCACAACCATAACACACCAATAAAAAATATGGAAGAAAAACCAAAATTGTTTTGAGCTTCTACTGTGCCAACAGTATGTTAGATCATGAGGATTTAATTCTGAATAAAGCAGATATGGTCCTATCCTTCCATTGTTCCCATTTACCAAGAGATTTCTCCAAAAGTTATTTTTCCCTTGATTTTTCTTGGAATGTACAAAGACTTAGTAAAGCAAAATTTTTGCAAAATGCAGTATTTTAATATTAATTACTTTAAACTAAAATTAAAATATCTGAGAAAAGACTGAAAGCCTATACTATAACCTAGATGGATTATTGTTCAAAATAACAGTATTTAGGCTTAGAATTTTCTAATTCAACCATATATTAGATTATTTCCATAAGAATAACAAAGACATCATGATCAATTGGGAGAAAAGCACTAAATATTATGAGTTAATTTATTTTTCACAATTGTCCCAAATAGTAAGTTTAATGGGATTGCTTATTTAGCAGATTTCTCCCTCAAAGTCTGAACACTGTCATTGGACCCTTGATAGGTAAAATTGTAATGATTTCTGTAGAGGGTGAAAAATTATAACATAAAATGGAAATTTCAGAGTTGAATGAAGATATCAAAGTGAATAATTTGAGGTTCAGTTAATTTACATCTGACAAAAATACAGCATTACTCACAAAACAAAATCATTAAGCACAGTGATTGATTAAAATGTCCTTTCTGAGTGTTTCCTTGGGATTATAAAAACACTAGCCAGTAGAAACAGAGAGTTTTTTGATCTAGTGCTGGACAAGTAAAGAAGTGCACCAACGAATCAGCAAGAAGATGAACACATTGACATTTTTGGCAAGAGCAACCTGACAATGTGGCACTATCCTTCCATGTGTGATTCTGGCCTTCTTGAATAGCACCCCCATCCACCACTCATAATCTTTTTTTTTTTTTTTTTCTTGTTTTCAGTACCTGGGATTGAATCCAAGAAGTATGCTACCTCCAGCCCTTTTTATTTTTCATTTTGAGACAAGGTTTCACTGTTTCCCAAGTTGACCTAGAACTTGTGCTTTTCTAGTCTTAGCCTCCTGAGTTGCTGCAATTACAGGCATGTACCTCCATGTCCTGCCAGCTCATAATAGGCTAAAATTATTTCCTGAATGTTCACATGTACTTAGGAATTTGATTTCTAAACATAAAGTCATGCCACAACCAGGAAGACAGTGATGATGTACCTAACATAGGTGATCAGCTGTCTAATTTGGTCCAATTATACACAGAGGTAATGAACTCTATAACAAGGCTGTGGGGATTGATCATCTTTTGGTTATCACTTTCTCTTAACAGCTACCCATATCCTTCTTCCATTCCTTTCAGTTGCTTTCCCAATTTCATGTGGGGCCCCATGCAACTCACTTTCTACATACCAGGCAGAGAAATCATTTAAAAACTTAAATCAGATAATCTAATCATGTAATCTCCTAGCTTAAAATCTTCAATGATTTTCAGCATGGCCCCTGGTCAGTATTTCAATTTTATTCTGCACCATGTTTTGTTGGCCCTCTTTTCGTTCTCCATATTCCCTCCCTCACACCTAAAGACCTTCACACATGCGATCTTTTTCTGCCCAGGTGACTTGTTCCCAACTCCTGACCAAATTGTACCCTCCTTATTCAGGGTAAAGTTCAAAGGTTGCCTCTTCAATAAAGCTTCTTTGACCATCCTTTAATTCCCACACCTCTTGATTTATCACTGTTTTTCTAATAGTACTTTTTATTTGAACTTTCTCTTCCATTTATTACTACTTGTCTACTGTCTACTACTCTTTCAATAGACTGTAAGCTACTTGAGTGGCTTAGTCAGAAGTTTCAGTCACAGACATAACTGCAGGGCCTGGAATGGTGTGTGGTGCATACTAGGTACTCCAAAGATTTGCTGGTAAAACAAATAAATCCTCACACAATATTATCTGGCCCATTAATGAATGAATCAGGAAGAAGTATCTATTATAAATGATGGTTCTATTTTAGCATATTAAGCACACAGTGCTTTCCAGTACGGCTGATAAGGTACATATCTATTCTCTGCACTGAATTGAAAACTTCTTTATGGCTGGGATTATCGTTAAATGATTAAGAATTCTGCTACATCACCAATTGCAATGTCAGTAGGTGGGTGATTGTTACAGCTAGGATGAAGGTGACGTGTATGTGGTGGTGGCATGATAGATGAGGTAAGTCATGTGCAATATAGTTGGTGGCATAGAAGTCCCAGCATCATGCCAGTGATGTGGGAGCTTCCTGTACTTTGGAGCACATTTTCCATTTTTGGCAATCTAAAATCCCCAATGAATCCAAGAATATGCAGCACTGAGCTTTTAGACCATGAAGGAATACTATATGATCATTCCAACTATTACCCTTTAATGCCTGAAGTGCTTGGCTGAAGCACTGGACAGGAGTCAGGAGCAATTGATTTAATCCCCAAGTTCTAAATCCTAATCACATAGCTTATCTCCAATCAACTGTGACCCAAACACTGCCAAGTTGATTAACATCCAGGATCAATATAGAGATGAAGACTATAAACTAGATTTTTCTACTAGAACCTTTATTCCTATACTCAAGATAAAATTACATAGTTCCATTTTGCAGTCAGCATAAATCAAACATTAAAACTCTACGCAATTTTAAAATACACTTCATATCATATTTTATCCATAAATAATATGACATCTTAAAATTCAATGCCTTTGTTGAAAAATACAACAGTGTAGGACATGCAAATGCAGTGAACAACTCCAGACCCTTCACCTTTTATTTCTGAGATTATTTCTTTCTGTTCAGGGATATGTATCTTCCTTGATACATTTAGCATCTATAGAATTTATTTGGGAGAGAGGTAAAGAGAATAAACCAATTATGAATAAAGAAACTCTGCCTTATTCTACAGATACCAGAAGAAGACTTTTTGAATTAAAAAACATTAATTAACAAAAATTTTGAAGCTCTTCCATGTGGCGAATGGATCATAAAGGAAATCAAACATGACAGAGGCTATTTGCTTTGCTTTACTTCACCACCAGGTCAGTTCCCGGCACATCCTGCCATCCCGGAGGAAATCAAAACAGGAGTCAGGAAAACACAAGGGCCAAAAATATTGGTGGATCCTAAGTGCAAGTCTGCAGGCTGCTGCGGAAATTCACAACAGCAACAGCAAGAAGCCCAGGGATGATTTACATGTTCATCTCCCTCTAAATCTGAGTTTAAATCAAAACAAAGTAGATTTCAGTCTGCTAACCCTGTCTCATGAAAAGTAATATGTTTACACACATCATTGATACCAATCTTTTAACCTCATGTTAAAATGAGCTTTTTACCAGAACTCTGCATTTAAACACTGGAAGAAATGTATGATAACTACTAAAATAACCTATTGAAATTAAGCAAATAGTATAATGAGAAAAGAAAAATTATAATAGGGACTAGAAAGGGAGGGAAAGCCAGAGAAATGGAGAAGGGAGAAAGGGAGAGAGGGAGATTATTATTCATTATAGGATTAAAAAAATTAATTTTTTAGCCCATAGAGAAAATGGCCAAAACATGATGTAATTATAAATATAGGAAATATTATACAATAGGCTATTAGTGACTTGAAGAAAATTATAAGTTAGAATTATACAAATCAGCTTTACTTTCTGGCTATTATCTTGAGAGGTTATAAGGAAGTACTTTATTACCAACTGGCTAGTGAGAGTCATTATAAATTATCTTTTCAGTACAGCTTTGAAAATAGAAGAATTTGGTAATTCAGGGAAATATAATTAAATATTATTATAGATTTGACTACATGGAAGATAAATGATGACCCTAATGAAGATAGAATTAATAGAATTAATGACTTATTAGAATATAAATTCAATAGTCTTTAGACTGTGGTAAGTTGACGGTTACCTATTTAATTTGATCAATGAATATAGTCATACTGCATTCAAGCTTTTTACCTTGACAAAATTAATGACATAATATCTACTTCTGTATTGTGCTCTTATCTGTAGATTTACAATGCTATTTTTTAACTTGTCTCTTTGAGGACCTCAAAACACTATATATTCTGAGCCATTTCATAACTATCAGGGTAAACTTTAAGTACTTATTTATTCTATATGGGGAAGGTACTCATCCCAGTGATATGTTACTTTAGTGGTATGTAAAGTATACAGTGAGCTTTGAAATAGTTCAGACCAGTGTTCAAATCTAACACTTCCAGGCAAATTACTGAACCTCTCTGAGCTGGTTCCTTAAAGTATAAATAGAAGGATAATTTACTAGATAAGGTAGTTGTAAGAATTAAATTATATATATCTTATATAAGCACCTACAATAGACCTTTCCTCAGAGTGGAACATTAAAAAATGTATTATTTCTTCCCTTTTGTTCCTTATCCCATATTCTTTTGGGAAAGGATATAAATCCAAAGATATCATATTTTGCATAAAGTTGGGAAACTGTCCTTTTCAGGACTCCTCAGAAAGAGAGACAGTACCCATCTTTGAAATCCATATTTGCACACTTTGAAGAACTGCAGTTCTCTTCTTACAAGATCTTTGTCTTTTCAGATAGGTCATGAAAATAATATGGCCTCAGTCTGCGGACAAGCTGTGGTTGTCACCACCAAATAAGATGTCTTTGTATCAAGCATTTGGCTTTCCTGAAAGTGCCATATGTGGATAGGAAACATTTCCAGATTTAGCAAAATAAATGTTAGTGTCCAGGTCTACACCATATCTCCTCTCCTGAGTGTAATCGTGTCTGTGTGTGTGTGTGTGTGTGTGTGTTCGCATGTGTGTGGTGCTGGGAATCAAACTCAGGGCCTTGTGCTTGCTCAGCAAGCTCTCACCACTGAGTCACATCCCCAGCTACCCCAATATGCCTTTGAGTCCTTACTCGCTGAGATCTACACATCCTTGGTCTTTCATCTGTGTTATTCTTTGGTAAAGCACTAATGTTCATTGAGAGGCAAGCAACATTTCCTTTGAGTGTCTACAAATTCTGCATCAGGTTATACACTAAAGACCTAGAACATGAAAATCCCCAGCAGTTCATTTCTGATCACTACCTTAGAGCGATCACTTCAGGTTTCGAGGAGCTTTCATGAGAAATTTCAAAGAAAAGACATTCAACCTTCAAAAGTAAATGTTGTTGGTTCAACATGAAGGAAAATGCTGTGCTTGTCCTATCACTTTTATGCTCCAGGAATTCAAAACAGGCTTTCTAAAGAAGTGATTTTTTTTAACACAATAGGCGGAGAAAAAGGAGCAAATGACATGAGCTAGCTCTGTAAACTTATTCAAAAGTCATCAGTTGCCATCAACTTTAACTGTTAACCTTAGTAATAATTAATTTCACACAAATAAAAGGCAAATACACCCTTCCTCCATTTTTGCGGGGGCGGGTACCAGGGATTGAACTCAGGGGCACTCAACCACTGAGCTACATCCCCAGCCCTATTTTGTACTTTATTTAGAGACAGGGTCTCACTGAGTTGCTGAGCACCTTGCTTTTGCTGACACTGGCTTTGAACTCAGGATCCTCCTGCCTCAGCCTCCAGAGCCGCTGGGATTACAGGTGTGGGCCAAGGTGCCCAGTTGCCCTTCCTTCTGAAGACTTAGAGATTCTGCCCATGAGGTTGGTGAAGGGTATTTTGGAGGGGAGCATTTTCACACTGCATGGATGAGTCAAGGGATCCTCCTAGATCCCAATCTTCAACACAATTTCCAGAATCAGCATGGTGAAAGTAAAACGTAGGCAGAAACTTGGCAACAGGCAAGTGGGAAAAGAAATAGAGTTCACTCTTGGTTTTGTTCTCTAATAGAAACTTTTCTAAGGCATAGTTCTTAGATGAAATAGAAAGAATACATACTGTTAATTCAGTCTTTTTTATATGCTATAAATAAAAGACCACAAAGTTTTCAAGGAGTCTTAGGACCATTCCCTTTGCTAACAAATTTTATCTTGATGATCTTGTCCCCCTTTCTGAGGATAAATAGGAATTTGCAGAGTGGAGAAGCTATGAGAAAGGTAGTGGTACAGGAATCAGGAAGAGGGGCAGGAAAAGCATATAAGCAAAGGCAAGAAGGTTGCCAAAGTTTCTGGGGATGGTAAAGATCTCTATAGTTGCAAAGAGTAGTGGATGGGAAATGTATTTGTGTTCTATTGCCCTGACAGCATATTACCACAAACCTAACATTTAAAACACCATGAATTTGTTCTCTCATAATTCTGGATATCAGATATTGTAAATTAGTCTCAAAGAGATTAAAATGTTAGCAGGATTAGTTCCTTCCAGAGATCCCCAGGGGGTAATCCTGTCCTCTTTCAACTTCTAGAGGCTAACAGTATTCCTTGGCTTACCACATCACCCAATTTCTACATCTGTTGTCACACTGCCTTCTTCTTGCCTCTCTCTTATGAGGCCCCTTATGAGAATCTAGGGTAATCTCCTGTCTGGATAATCAAGGATAATCTCCCGATCTTAAGATACTTAATTCCATTTGCCATTATGTTAGTCAGCTTTCCATCGTTATGACAAACATCTGAAACAATAAAATTATAGAGAGAAAAGGTTCCATTTGGCTCACAATTTTGCAGGATTCAATCCATGATCAACTGGCCTATTACTTTTGGGCCTGTGGAGAGGCAGCCCATTACGGTGGGAGTGTGTAGAGAAGTAATACTGCTCACCTCAAGTCCAGGAAGTAAATGAGAGATAGAGGAAGGGGCTAGTGTCCCAATATCTCCTTCAAGGACACAGTCCAGTGACCTAAAGAATTCCTGCTAGATTTACCTGTTAAAATTTCCATCACCTCCCAATAGAAAAGTACTAGGGAAGAAGCCTTTACCATGTGACTCTTTGGGAGATGCATATTCAAACCATAGTAGCCATATTAGTTAACATATTCGCAGTCCAGAAAATAGAACATGGACATTTTTTAGGAATCATTATTGAGCCAACCCCAGGTAAGAACATAACTTACAAAAGCATCAATCAGGGCTGGGGTTGCTTGCCTAGCATGTGTGAGGCACTGGCTTCAATCCTCAGCACAAGATAAAAATAAACAAATTAATTAATTAATTAATTTAATAAATGTACTGTGTCCATCTACAACTAAAAAAAATTTTTTTCAAAGTATCAGTCCTTATTATACATTATTCAGAACACTAGGCAGTTCACAAGCATTAGTCATATCACTCACTCTCATTCCACAAGACAGGAATGAGTGTGAGTGATATTTATAATGTTTTAAAACTTGTACTTCAGGGGTACTGAGCAATCTAAATAGATTCCAGATATAGCTCTGGAGCCCTCATGGCGAATAATTCTCCCTCTGCTGGATCAAGCGCATTCCACTGCCTCCAGAAAGCACTCTACAAGGCTATTCTGTGCATCCTTGAAACACTGATTATAAAGGTATTGTGTCCATTCACAACAACAACAACAACAATTTTTTAAAAAAAGTATATTCATTTTTGGTTCATATGCCAAAGATAAATTTATTCACATAAACCTGATGGATGTTATTGTTAGTTCTCTGAGGAAAAAGTTTAAAAGAACCATGAGAAGCATCTGTAAGATCGAGAGATAAACATAGTTCAAAATATCTCAAATAATGTGTTATCACTGGTACAAATGTCTCCAAGCACACACACTCTCATACAGACCCACAGCGCATGATAGTGTTGGAACTCACCAATCAAGCTATTCTAAGGAGGAAGAGTTTTATTCTTTTTATTTTTAGCAACATTCAGTCCCCTGACATATGGTGATTTCTATAACAGGAAAAAAAAAAAAAGGATGTGAGCCCATCAGCAGAGTGAATCACATTAACTCAAAAAGGATGGCTAATGAGAGTGAAAATGTGTTGGTAAGTTTACATGGATCATTAACCTAATAATTTATTCAACTTTCTTTGCAAATTCCCATGAATACATCCAAAAAGGCACATAAATTCATACCTTTAAAATCTTGTTAAAAGAACCTTGGGGAATTCATAAAGTCGACAGAATTTGAAAGAAAATATTAACAAGTCCTAAGTTTCCTTTACGCCATGACACTGAAGTCAATGTTGTAATCCTACCAAAATGTAAACACAATCTTCCCTGGGGCCTGACTGAAGCACTCTGTTGCCTAGTTACCCTCACATCCACACAGGCCTGGGTCATCTACCTCTGGGAATGAGTTAAATCCAGTAAATGAACCAAATGTGCCCTGTCTTGACCGCTTCAGGGTCTTATAAGTTTACTGAAATCAAACCATGCTTTGTTTATAAATGGCCTTAGAATTTCATTCATGCCTTCGGAGGGGGCGGGGCATTAAAAACATAAAATCGGAAATACAAACTATTTATAAGTATTTTATTCTATAATAAACATTATCATTATCTGTTTGCAAGAATGGAACCCACTGGAATATGTTACTAGAGACCAGAAAAATTGCATTCACTTCAATTAACTGCATGCCAAGTTAACTCAGATAGGATGTACACATGGTGTTCTATCACAGCAGAAGAGCAAGGTAAGACTTTGTACAGGTAACACTATCTGGTGGGTAGTGGCAGGGAGATGATGTCATCATTAAAGTTTGAAGTTTAGGAAATCAGGAAATAGTATGTGTAATATAATACATTAAAATAGCACCTATACATTCACATTTCATAGATACATAGTTGATATTGCTAGGTCGGATTTGAGCAGCTACATCACAGGGAGTAGGGCAACTGGTGACCCAATACAAACACGGAGAGCAGGGGCATCAGACAGCCCGTGGGCACCTCAGACACTGGCACATAAACCTTAGTGGTGTCTTGCAACCGCGTCAATCAACGGAGTCCCCAGCCAACCCCAGGGTGATACTAAACCCTTGTAAGCCTTCCCCCACCAATTCTGGCCTAGAAAGACCCGGGGCAGCCAGGGCCACGTGACCTTTACCCGAGAGGGCTGGGAATTTTCCCGGAGAGCCAAATTCCAATAAAGCTTGGTTCGGCTACTTTTGTCTGACTCCTGTTTGGCCACCTGACCTTGAACTTATACATATATATATATATATATATAAAACCACAAAGTTCATTTGAACATTTCCTAAGCAATTTTCATAACATTTCTAAGAAGAGACAGGATGAGCACTGTTATCTTCATTTTGTAGGCACAAGGTCTTTTTATTCTCATATTGCTCTTGAATGTTATATTTCTTAAGTCTCTTTTAAATGTTTTTAAATTTGTTCTAATTAGTTATACATGACAGTAGAATGCATTTTGACACATCATATATAAATGAAGTATAACTTCTCATTCTTCTGGTTATACATGATGTGGAATTACACTGGTCATGTAGTCATATATGCACATAGGGTAATAATGTCGGATTCATTCTACTATCCTTCCTATGCCTTACCATCTCTCCTCCCTTTACTCCTATCTACCTAATCCAAAGTGCCTCTGTTCTTCACTAGATACGCCCATTATTATGAATTATCATCCACATATCAGAAAAAACATTCGGCCTTTGGTTTTTGGGGATTGGCTTACTTCACTTAGCTTGATATTCTCTAGCTTCATCCATTTACCTTCAAATGTCATAATTCCATTCCTCTTTAAGGTTGAGTAATATTCCATTATATGTGTGTGTGTGTGTGTGTGTGTGTGTGTGTATCACATTGCTTTATTATTTATCTGTTGAAGGGCATCTAGGTTGGTGCCACAGTTTGGCAAAAGCCAAACTAGGCACCACCTCTTTAAAAGCATTTTTAAAAATAGTTTTAGTTGTAGATGGGCACAATACCTTTATTTCATTTATTATTATGTGGTGCTAAGGATTGAACCCAGTGCCTCACACATGCAAGGCAAGCAAGTGCTCTATCACTGAGCCACAACCCCAGTCCTTACATGCATTTTTAAGGTTTAAAAATGTCCTAATTAGTTTCAGTTTCAAACTAGTGATTATTTAATTAATTTATAATTGATTCTCACTGATATTCATCCATGTATTCATTTATCCATTTCTTCACTTATTCATTGGTTCTGTTAATATTTTTATACCAATCACTGTGCTATGCTCTAAAAATTCAAGGTGAGCTAGAGGGAGAATATGCTCTGCCTTCACAGAGCTTCTTGTGGAACAAAAAAGACAGATATTGGACAAATTATTACAAAAATAATTACTAAATTGTTACAAAAGAGACAAACAACACATGAAGCATGACTGCTAATCAATTCATGTGTAATACTCTTCAGCTGAAGAAATCAAAGCTGGTTCTGAAATATGGACCATAAGCAACTTTTATTCTGACACTTTATACTTTTACAGTGATTTCTGAAACATGAACTCTTAAGATGACTTCCTTTCAGTCTCCTGCATAGTATCAAATTGATACAGTATAAAATTGTATGTCAAAAATGAAAATGATATCATTTTGAAGATTTGGGGAAAATAGATGGTTCTATATTTTTCTTACAGGTTGTATCCATTTTTTTTTTCACTTCCTCAGATTCAGTGATTGATTCTTTTGAGTGGTCAAAAGTTTGCTTTGAGAGTAATAAAATGGTGTCTCAGAACCTGGGAAGACAACCCTACAGAAAATGCTGTAAAGTGTTTTGGGGGTTTGATTGGTCATAATTTTGAAATGGCAATGTCATGCTCTTTATGCATTGATTCTTCTCCATAATTGTTCAAATATAAATATTTATTCATTTCAAAAGTGATTCTATATATTTAAAGTATATATTGTATATCTATAAATATATATACATACGTACACAGAGAAAAAGAGAGAGAGATGGTTACTATTATTATATTACTACAGTGGAACAAATTAATTTATCCTTTTTTTTCACATAGTTACCCATTCTCACCTTGACTCTGGGGGCAAGAGCAGAGTCAAATTAGCAATCACAATACACAAGTGTTAACTAGAGTTCTCGTATTGTACATGAGCTCTCTGGACTTGTTCATCCCACACATCTGCTCTTCTGTATCCTCCCATTTCCTCTCCAAGTTTCCACATATATCTGTGGCCCTGAAATCACATAATCTCATATCTTTAATCTACAACCTCATAGTCATTTATAATTTCTGCTCTTCAAGATGTTTTCTAGCCTTATCAAAAAGGCAATGCCTTTTCCTCAGTGGTAAAATCACAGCAGCCACCAGGAGGAACATCTGCTATTGTGTTGAGGTTCCTTTCATTCTCTTTTGGATGAGGACAAATAAACAGTCAGTGACAGCACAATGCTTCCCCACTTAACATTCCTGAACACTGTCTGTCAGAGAAAGGAGCTCTGTTTATATCTGAAGTGTTATATTTTTATCATTTGTTTAGACATAGGTTTTGAATTCCCCATCCACTCTATTTATCAAGCTGGAAACACTTCCCTTTTCAGTTTGTTGAGTTTTCCTTATTTCTTTAGGCGAAGTTCTTTAAATTTCACAAGTACAAAATCACTAGATCTATTGATCTATCTATACCCTCCCTCAGCTACAAGCCAATTTTTAAATTTTGGTTCTAAGTAGAATATTTGGGTTTTTCTCAGTGTAATGACTTCTAACTCACCACACACAAAAAGCAAAGTCTCCTTTCATGACATAGGCATGTGTTGCTGTAGGAAAAGACAAAAAGGCCAACACCTCACTCCAGAACGTGAGCTGTGGCTTGCTTTCCTTCTAGCAGAACAGGAACTGTGGCTTCTCCTCCATGCCCTCACTAATTTCCTTCACAAATGAAAGGCAAGTGCTGATGTGCACTAGTTGGGTGGAAGTTCCATCTTTGGACCCAAGATAACATTTTCCTAATTAAAATTGTGTATGTCTACAGTCCATGTCATTTGTTTCACTATAACTTTGACCAAATGGATGAATCAGCTTCCATTTTGGTTATAACCAACTGTGATGTAAGAGCTGCATGCTGTGTGGGAATTTTTTTCCTATTCTTAACCATAGATGGTTCTGGTAAGAGGTAATTTTTTTTAAAAACAAAATGACCCACTATGGGCTAAGCATAGAGTTGATTATTAGATATATGCACATTCAAAACTAATGTCACAAGCCAGTCACATTGGTACATGCCTATAGTTCCAGCTACCTGGGAGGACATTTAGACCAGGAGTTTGACAAGTTGGGCAATAGAGTAAGAGCCCATGTCAAAGAGAAAAGAAAAAAAGTTAGGTGTGATGGTACACACCTGTGATTCCAGCAACGTGGTAGGTAGGGAGGAGAATTGAGAGTTTGAGTTCACTTTTGGCAACTTAGCAAGACCCCATCTCTAAATAAAATTTTAAAATGGGGGGAGGCCGTGGATGTAACTCAGTGATAGAGCACCCCTGTGTTCAGTTCCCAGTAGGTTTCCCCAAAAAAGGGAAAAAAAATTGGAAAACTAGTTTCACAGTGCAACAAATTCCTTTACTTCACTGTCCAAGTCAGTCCTCAGTTATCTGGGATAATTAACAATAATATTTATTCTCTCTCATTAACCTAAATTTGCACTGTTGTTCCATTTACTTTAAAACATATGAGGTAATATTTTAAAGGATTAAGTTCTTTTCCTCTTTCCAATTGGAATTCTTTCATAAGCCTGTTGAAGGAAAAAATCCCTTCTCACAATAAGTGAAATATTTTACTTATTTTAGCTGATTAATACACAAGCTCATAAAAAACAAGACTTATATAAGTAACTTCAGCTTTATAATTCCTACCATTTCTAGTTCTTACAGAAATACCAATAATTAAATTGCAAACTGCTCTGAATGTTATTTCGAGAAGTAATCACTCTGAGGAAAATGGAGAGTATGAAATCACAAAAAATAAGACCTCATTAGGGGCTGGGGTTGTAGCTCAGTGGTAGAGCACTTGCCTAGCACATGAGGCACTCAGTTGATCCTCAGCACCATATAAAAATGGATGGATAAAATAAAGCATAAAAAACTCATTAGTTTACAAATGAAGTCTATTTTGACATATTGGTACTTCCCTCCCTGCCTCAGGGAAACTGCAAACTCCCATCAACAATGACAACTGTACACAGGATCCAGGCAAAGTAGAAGCAAATCAGAGTGAGGGAGTCTACTGTCGATTAGGGGTACACACATCTCAGCTGTTGATTTCCTCACAGTTTTTTTCAAGGCTGAAGATAAATTATCACAAAAAGTTGTTGAATCTCAGTGTGGTTTTGATTTGCATTTCCCTAATTGCTAATAATATGGAACATTTTTCCGTGTATTTGTTGGTCATTTGTATTTCTTCTTTTGAGAAACGCCTGTTTAGTTCATTTGCCCATTTGTTAATTGGGTTATTTGGTTTTTTGGTGTACAGTTTTTTGAGCTCTTTATAGTAATTTGCCCATTTGTTAATTGGGTTATTTGGTTTTTTGGTGTATAGTTTTTTGAGCTCTAGATAGTAATCCTCTGTCAGAGGAGTAGCTAGCAAAGATTCTCTCTCCTTCTGTGAGCTCTTTCTTCACATTTCTAATTTTTTCTTTGCTGTGCAGATTGCATCTCACACCAGTCAGAATGACAATCAACAGGAATACAAATAATAACAAGTACTGGGAAGGATGTGGAGAAAAAGGAACACTTTTACCCTGTGGGTGGTGTACTAATGTACAACCACTATGGAAATCATATGGAGGTGCCTCAAAAGAATAGGCATGGAACCACCACCATATGACCCAGCTGTTCCACTTCTCAGTATTTACCCTGATGTCCTCTGACTACAGTGATACATGCATACCCATGTTTACAGCAGCACAATTCACAATAGTCAAAATATGGAACCAGCCTAGGTGTCCATCAATGGATGCATGGATAAAGAAAATATGATATGTATAATCAATGGAGTTTTATACAGTCATAAAACAATGAAATTATGGCATTTTCAGGAAAATGTTTGGAACTAGAGACCATTGTGTTAAACAAAATAAGTCAAGTGCAGGAGGTCAAGGGTTTTATGTTTCCTATTATATGTGGAGGCTAGAAAGGAAAAAGGAAAAGAAAGGTGGGGGTTGATCATCTAAAACTCAAAGGAAGAACAGCAGAGGAAAGAGACCAAGGGCAGGGGGAGGAGAGGGAAAAGTGCTAGGGAGTGATATTGGCCAAATTATATTGCTATATTGTGTGCGTGTACAAATATGTAACATCAAATCCCATCAATATGTGCTACTATAATGCAACAATAAAAAAATGAGAAAAATTTTTTTACAACAACCAAGATTCCATTTCATTACAATGAAATGACTAAATTACATATTTCACATAATATAGAAAGATGAAACCTTCTACAGAAAATGTACATATTGGCACGAACATTAATGTAAATTATATATAAAAAAGTCATGAGTGTGGATAATAAAAATGGCTGCTTGTTCTAAATACTTATATATAATAACATTTCATTCCCATAGTGCCTAATTGATAGAAAATATTATTTACTAAGACATAAGAAAATTGAAGGAGTTGAAGTTCATGACTTGTTCAGGGTCACCCAGTTAGTAAGGGGCAGAGCCAGGATTCATAGCCCAGCAGTGTGACTACAGGGCCTATGCTCTTAACCTCTGCTGTATACAGCCTTCCTCTTATACCACAGAGTAGAAGAAACATGGAGAGCAGGTGGTATTTGAAAGAAGAAAATTACTTATGCAGAGTAATAAAGGGAAAGAATGAAAAGTTAACAAGAAACCAAGGAGAAAAGGTGAAAGGAGAGGTAAAGAGCTGAAGAGAAGGGAAAAGGAAGACAATAAATAGATGATAATAAAAGAAGCAGCATGAACTTCTGTATCCCTGCTATATGATTTTTCTAATGAAATTGTAGGAAGATGAGAAACCTTTCAGTAACTGCTCATTGCCTTTCATCTCATCTCAGCATAAGACTTGGGTAACTGCCACATCAAAAAACTCATAAAAGAAAATACCAATTTATGTATGAATCACACTCCCACTTCTCCTGAAAATTGCCTGATTTCTTCATTGTAAGTAAGATATTGGGTCTCCTGTGAATGAACTCATTGCAGCATTTTCTATCTCAGTTCAAAACACAAAAGACCACTGGTCTGCATTGGGTATCTTATCCAAACGAGGCTTGTAGGCTATGCTGAGAATCAGAAGTACTAACCTCTAAACAAGTTTATACCGAGACTCTCTTCAGATGTCTATTGTAATGTGAAAGATGAAGAAAGGAAGAAAGCAGCAGTTACAAGGAAATCTGTCAAAAAAGCAAGGCCAACTGCAGTGATCAGTGTGTTTATGCTAAATGGATTTCCCTTGCAAATATAAGTGGAAGAGAGACAGCAGAGAATTTTTAGCGTAGGAAGCAGGGACTCTCAATGAGCTCTGGATGATCATATGGTTTCTTCTTGTTCTCTGATTCCATATATCTGGAATTTGACAACATCATGATATATTTTCAAAGATAAATGAAGAAGCCCAGGTTCTGGGCTTTACTTTCAAACATGAGCAGCCAGCCTTGCCCTTCTGGGCCTGGGTTACCATACATTTAAAATAAAATGCCTCTTTCAGCTTTTATAATCTTTGATCTTTTTAATGGCACTTACTTTGATGATCATAATTTTGCACATGTAGGACAGCATGGGTGTTCACGTATACACACACACATGCACACACACACACAAAACAAACACACAAGCTATAAACTGATATAATTATTACTTTCTGTCTCCAAGTAGAACTAGATCTATTTTATTCAAGTTCAGTGTTTATCTAACCTACGGATTTCCTTAGATGGCACATAACATTTTATTACGAAACCTATTCTAACATCTCGCAACTCCAAATGAAGGAAATTTTCTCACATATATAAATAATTGTTTTATAATTGATATTTAAGTTATAGCCTAAGGCAAAAAGAGTATTGAGTTCTTCTATGACTTTTATGTGAGGTAGAATGCCAGCATCTACTTGATGAAACCAAAAGCTCCACATAGAATAAATTAGAAATTCAGAGACATTTAGATAATGAAAGTAGAAGTGACATTAAGCCAAGATTAACAGTAAGATGCTTTGTAAAATAGAAATAAAGACCAACAACCAACCCAGCATATATGCACAGCCACAGGTTAAAACGTGGAAAGCAACACAATCCATGTTAATATGTGCCTGTCTTCACATAAAGCCACACAAGTCCTACATAATGAGGCATTTGACCTTAGAGGCCTATATTATGCCAGTGGCATTTAATTGTGAAAAAGATTTTAAAAAGTGGTATCTGGATAGATCTTGCTCACCTTTTAATAGTTCTGCAATGCCTCCTCGCAAAAGCCTCTCCCAACTCACCTTCCCCCTGTCCTCTTCAGGGGTCTCCTCTAGTACCTCCCCAGCCCTACTGAATGCTTAACCATGGTGCATTGAGAAAACTTACTGCTCTCATTGCTTATTTCTATTCTCTTGTTAGCTGTGAGTTCTCTGAGAGCCCGGAACATATAGTACTTGTTTTGCATAGTACCCACCATAATTAATGAGCAAAATAATAATTAATGTAAATATAATACTGGAGTCTTTTATTTATTTATTTAGGTACTGGAGATTAAACCCAGGAGCACTTAACCACTAAGCCACATCCCCAGTCTTTTTTTATATTTTAATCTATTTAGAGACAGGGTCTCGCTGAGTTGCTTAGGGCCTCACTAAGTTGCTGAGACTGGCTTTGAAATCACTATCCTTCTATCTCAGCCTTCCATGCTGCTGGGATTACAGGCATATACTACTGTGCCTGGCCATATTGGAGTCTTATTGCTTGTGTTTTGTTAACAAAGGGTATATTGAAATGATATTTTGTAAGTGGGTACTTATGACCAAAGTCAGTTTTCAATTGAAGAAAATAGACATCGTGTTCACAGAGAAGTTACATATTTCTATCTATAGATTGGGAACATATTACCACTGGTTATATTCATGTTAATAGAAAAAGAGCTTAACTCATTTTATTTACAGTAAAGGCTTACAGTTAATAAAATTGCATATATCATGTTTGTATAAGCATGACTCTCTTTTGGAAAGAGACTTATTCAGACTTCACAAATCTACTGCTTGATAGTTTATTGGTTCTAGATTCTCTACAGTTAAGTGTAAGAAAAAATAAGAAGGAAACACTTTAAATTAACCCTCAATTCAACCAAACCCATGGAACATCAAGGTACCAAAAATTGATATTTAAAAGTTGATGGGATTTTAAAGCCTCCTGAACATGTAACTAACGTTTTGAGCATTTTGAACTATGTTGATTATTCTTATTTACTCCTTTCTTTTCTTGGAGTTACTAAAACTCTACCTGAGTCTGATTTAAATGATAGTATAGTAAACTCTGTGTCCTCATGATTTTTTTGCATTTGATCTGCTGATTTCAAATTGTGGTAAAAGACTTCTATTCTGCAAGCAGTTTCTCAAACCAAAATAATGAAAAGTGAAAGAAATAATGCCCTTGGCGTTAAATAATAACATCCCCATAAGGATTATTTATACCTCACAAACTCTGGCTGTTTTTTATTTTGGATTTTAGTACTGTTGTTATAAAATTGTCTATCCAAATTTATAAAGACATAAATGAAACTAATATTCCCAGAAAATGTGATCTATGCTTTTAACTTGTCTCCTGGGGAGAAATTGAAATAAACCTAAGAGTTGCTAAATAGCTTTTCTGCAAGAAACTCCTTTATGGAATGAAGTTAAGCAAGAGCTGGTAGAAGAAAGATCATATCAAGTAGAACACCTCCATAACAACGTACAAGTTTACCATTAGATAGAGGGGAGTCGGGAGGGGAGAGGGTGTGGGGGTAGGAACAACAATCGAGTGAAACAGACATTATTACCTCATGTACATAAATGACTGCACAACTGAGGTGATCCTACAATGTGTACAATCAGAAAAATGAGAAATTATACTCCATTTTTGTATGATTTAACAAAATGCATACATGCATTCCACTGTCGTATATAACTAATTTAAATAAATTTTAAAAATTAAAAAGTTAAAATAAAATACAATACTCTATCTTCTTAATATGTTTTTGTATGTGATTTGCCAGAATTTTGCTAAGGATTTTTGCATCTATGTTCATCAGGGATATTGGTCAAAGTTTTCTTTCCTTGATATGTCTTTGTCTGGTTTTGGTATCAGGGTGATACTAGCTCCATAAATGAGTTTGGAAGGGTTCCCTCCTTCTCTGTTTCATGGAATTCTTTGAGAAGTATTGGTGTAAGTTCTTCTTTGAGGGTCTTATAGAATTCAGCTGAGAATCTGTCTGGTCCAGGGGTTTTCTTGGTTGGTAGGCTTTTGATGGCTTCTTCTATTTCATTGCTTGATTTGCTTAAATTGTGTATGTCCTCCTGATTCAGTTTGGGAGGATCATATGTCTCCTCATGGTATTGGCACCAAAATAGACAGGTAGACCAAAATGGTACAGAATAGAAGACACAGAAGTACAGTTATCTCATACTAGACAAAGGTGCTGAAAACATACAAAGGAGAAAAGATAACCTCTTCAACAAATGGTGCTGGGAAAATTGGAAATCCATATGCAGTAGAATGAAACTAAACCCCTAACTCTCACCCTGTACAAAACTCAACTCAAAATGGATCTAGGACCTAGGAATTAGACCAGAGATCCTTCACCAAATAGAAGAAAAAGTAGGCCCGAACCTTCATCATGTTGGCTTAGGATCAGACTTCCTTAACAAGACTCCCAAAGCACAAGAAATCAAAGCAAGAATCAATAAGTGGATGGATTTGAACTAAAAAGCTTTTTCTCAGCAAAGGAAACAATCAATAATGTGAAGAGAAAGCCTACGGAGTAGGAGAAAATCTTTTCCTAACACACTTCAGATAGAGCACTCATCTCCAAATTTATAAAGAACTTAAAAAACTTTACACCAAAAATACAGAAAACAAAGAAATGGGCTAAGGAACTGGGCAGAACACTTCACAAAAGAAGATATACAGATGATTAACAAATACATGAAAAAGTGCACATCATCTCTAGTAATTAGAGAAATGCAAATCAAAACTACCCTAAGATTTCATCTAACTCCAATTGGAATGGCTATTATCAAGAACACCAGCAATAATAAGTGTCGGCATTGATGTGGGGAAAAAGGCACACTTATACATTGCTGATGGAGTTGCAAATTGGTGCAGCTACTCTGGAAAGCAGTATGGAGATTCCTCAAAAAGCTTGGAATGAACCCACCATTTGACCAGCTATCCCACTCCTCGGTTTATACCCAGAGGACTTAAAATCAGCATACTACAGTGATGCAGCCACATCAATGTTCATAGCAGCTCAATTCACAATAGCTAGATTGTGGAACCAATCTAGACGCCCTTCAGTTAATGAATGGAAAAGAAACTGGTATATATACACAATGGAATACTACTCAGCCATAAAGAAGAATAAAATTATGGTATTTGCAGGTAAATGAATGGAGTTGGAGAATATCATGCTAAGTGAAATAAACCAAGCCAGAAAAACCGAAGTTGGAATGTTTTCTCTGATAAGTGGATGATGATTCATAACAGGGGCAGGGGCAGGGGGGTGAGAGAAGAATACAGGAACTTTGGATTGTGTAGAGCGAAATGGTGCTGGAAGGGGGAAGGGAAGGGAAGATAGTAGACTGAGACAGACATTATGACCCTATGTACATGTATGATTACAGAAATGGTGTGAATCTATGTCGTGTACAACGATAGAAATGAAAAGTGATACCCCATTTGTGTACAATGAATCGAAGTACAGTCTATAAAAATAAATAAATAAATATATAAATAAAAATTAACAAATAAAATACAAAATTTATACTGCCAATTCTTTTCTTCTTTTTCCCCATAATATTTTAGGGAGTAAAGAAAATGGCAGTATTGTCATCCACACATAGTATAGGCTGGGGAGATAGCTCAGCTGGTAGAGTGTTTGCCTTGCAGGCACAAGGCCCTGAGTTCGATCCCCAGTACCGCAAAAAAAAAAAAAACAAACACACATAGTATAACACCAAAAGATGAAAATTTCCTTGTTTGTTCTTACAAAAAAATAATTCCTAATCCTAATTATTTATTGATCTAGAACTTTCAGTAGTTACACTGACTCAAACCTTAATGTGAAAGTATATTTTATGTTTAGCATACCAATGTATTGCTTTTAGCTTCTTCAGGAAACCAAAAACATCAGTAAAATTAGAAGTTCTACCTATTCAGGCAGTGTCATAGTTTTTCAGTTAAAATGTGAACACTTGATTGTGCATGATACTGTAACAGTGGCTACACAATGTTATATAATTGGTGAAACCTATAAAATATGACATTTGCTGAGAATTGCCTCCTTTTGTGCTATGGGCACCTGAGAACTATAGTAGCAGCTGCCTATGATATAGCACTATCTAGTTTTTTTAATTCTAGTTGTGGATTCCCTGAGTCTCTAACTCCAAGGTCTTGGAATTACTAGGCAAGCTTTTAATTACCTGCGTTACACTATTCTGTCTTGTGTGAAATACCTAGAGTGGCCTCCAGTCTCTCCCCTTAATCTGTTCGCTGCAATTATTTCCTCTCCCATCTCATACTTCACAAAAAGGGGAAAAGTGAAAAGCCATAATGATAACATAGAACTGAAAGAGATTCATCAGGAAACCAGAATTCAACAGATAAAGAAGTGGTAGCTAATGCAGAACAGTAGAGGACACTACAGCTTGAAAAGGTATAAAGGAGAAGGAGAGAGGGAAGGAGGGCTGGGGAGGGGAGAGAGACAGAGGTAGGGGGGTGATTCTCTCTGAGTCCTGCATAACCAGAAAGGCCTAGAATTCCAAAACATCAAGTACAATGAAACCAGGAGGGAATAAATGAGTGATGTGGGTAGCTGACAAAAGGCATTATGATGACAAGTCCCTATATGTAGAAGTAATCACTGCCCAACCCTGTGGGAAGGAGAAGAATCCATAGTTAGGCCCCTCTATAAGATGGAAATATCTGAGGATTCTTCACTAAAGAGAAAAACTTAACTAAAATAAAATCTACTACTACTACTACTACTACTACTACTACTAATAATAATAATAATAGTGCCCCCAATGAAAGTCTCCCACAGTCTAGCAGGCTCTGATCCCCCTGTAAACCTAAATCACAGTCCCATCGTTCTGATGCAAAGTGCAAGTCACAATCCACTCAGCTTTTCATTCCTTAAATTTGAATAAAAAGATGATCTTGGTTCATGAGAAATCTGAAGTAAGCTTGCCCAGAAAGAGACAGCCCACGACATACAAGATAAAATGCCTCCAAATGAAACAGGGATAACTGGGGGAAAAAAAGAGAAAACGAGAGTGGGGGGGCTGGGGATCAAACCCAGGGTTTTCTGCATGCTGAGCAAGCACTGTAGCTCTGAGTTACATTCCCAGACCTGGAGAAGAGAAGAAAATTTGAAAATACCTCTGATGACTATCAGCTGAGAAAGTATTGTTAAATAAAACAAAACCAATGTATCACAGTAATGTTTCTTGTCAGAGAACAAGACAGAGCTAAAAAATACAAAAGGAGTATTTTAACATCCAATGGAAGGAGTAGAATATAAATATGAAAAGATTTCTAAGTAGAATTTTTTAAAGAGAAAAACAAAAATAAGACAGAAAAGATAAAAGATATGGAAGAGCATCTAAGAGTTCCAACATTCAACCAATATTCCTGGAATAAGGGAATAGAGAAATAGAAGAAGATAAATGATCAAATACTATACTCCCAGGACTTAAGGACACAGTTTGCAAGTTGAAATGATCCACAGCAATGGGCAGGGGTTGCAGCAGTAAGCTAAGGCTCCCACAGGAATCTGTCCAGCTACTGTAAAGAAAGGACATCAGATCTAAGGGGAAGACACCCCAGGGTCATACTGAAGGCCACTGCAGCCACCACATTATCCCACTTTGCTAGAACCATTTCCTTCATCCTCATGAGTTTAACTGCAACCAAACTCTGATGACTCCCGAAAATGCGCTCAAGTTGCAACCTGTACCTCAATGCCTCCAAGTCTTCTCTTACCTGCCTATTTGGGAAGAACCTTAAAAATACAATGTTTTCAAACTTAATTTACCATCTTCCACACACACTGGCTCTGCCTCCCCTTTCTCTATCCCTAGTTGGCACTGTCATTCCTCCATCCAGAAACCAGCAACTCAGGAGTCGCCCTGACTCCTCTTCCTCTCTCATTGTCAGCATCAAGAGCCACTTGGTTGGGTCAGTTTTACTTCCTTCTTAAGTCTACTCTGTCTTCTCTTGTCCACCCTTAGTAGCTTAAGGTAGATTTGTATAAATCTGGAATAATCAAAGGCAGTGTTGGCAAAGCACTAGGAAAATTAGTTATGGAGCTGGATAGAGGTCAAACCAGACCAGACCATATACATAAGGAAATATAAATATTAGCCTGCAAACTTCATCAAGTAAGGGTGTCATTTCAAGTAAACAGGGAGAGTATGGCCTTTGTAACATATGATGAGAGAATAATTAGTTGCCCACTTAGAAAAAAATTAGTTCTTTTTGGCATAATCACAACTACAGATAGAAATGAAAAAAAAAAAAAAATAAAATTATTAAAGGAAAAATTAAATTATATAACTCTGGGCTAATGAAGACCTTTTTTTAAAAGAAAACCAATATAAAAAAAAAACAGGGAAAATTTATAAATGCTAATTACTCTCCTAAAATCTTTAAATAAATTAACTTGTCTAAACATTCACCAACCCAATATGAGTATTATGACTATGTCTTCTTACAGGTGAAAAAAACTGATGCAAAAGGATGAAGTACTTTCCCAAGTGCACGTAACTTTTTTTTTGGCAGTGCTGGGGATCGAACCCAGGGCCTTGTGCTTGCAAGGCAAGTACTCTACTGACTGAGCTATCTCCCCAGCCCCTCAAGTGCACATAACTTTAAAAGGCTGAGTTGGGACTCTAGCAGAAGCCACCTGTCTCCAGCCACTGCTCTCTCAATCAACACATTTTACTGTCTCACAATAACTATGAGTGCACAGAAATTTTACAATCTGGACAAGAAAACACCATAGAAAAGTTGAAATATGCAATATTTATAATACATTCAACAAAAGTAATTAGTATCCTAAATGTAAGAACTTCTCTAAATCAATCAGGGAAAGATAACCCAATGCAAATAAAGGGGACAAGAATTTGAAAAGACAATTAATGGAAGAGAAAATGAAAGTCATTAAACGTATCATATTGTTTACACTTTCACTTGCAACCAGAGAAATGTAGATTTAGAAAGCAGTGTTGTACTGTTTTGTAGATTGTTAAAAGTTTTAATAAAAATATCAAGAAAGATATTTTTGAAATAGCATTTGGCTGTTGTGTTACCTCTCAATATGTATAGTAACTAAAATGTATATTTTTTTGAGTAAGTAGTTCCTATTCCTGTGTCAAACATACAGAAAAAAAATCACCTTTATGCATTAAAAAGAAAACAAAAGTGTTAATTACTGCTTTTATGTAAAAACAAGAAATAAATGTGTCCATGAAAGCAGAATCATGAAATTAGCTGTATATTATATACTATGAATGATTATTTAGCTATTAGAGGTGATTAGCTACATCTACATTTAACAACATTGATAGACTTTCAAATATAACATGGGGTAGGAAACACAATTTATACAAGATGATTCGTATGAAAACCCTCACTCTCTTTATTCCCCCTAACCAAAAATTTATCCAACACTGTATATATTCTACAGATATTGATATATGTATGTAAGGCATGTAAGGATGTAGAATGTGGCTTTATTTTTTTTAGAGGATAATCTATTCAATGATTGCCCATATAGTCAAACAGTTAACTTTCCTCAAGTGCCAAAGAGAAATGTTCTTAGATACTTGTTAAAGGTGACAAGACAGATTTTATCCAGACTACTGCAGTAGTGGGGAGGGTAAAGCATCCCCAACCAAAGGGGCCTGGGGGTTTGAAAGGGAGAACAAAGGAAACAAAGGGGGTGTGGGGAAGTAAAAAGGTTGGAGGTGGGACTGTAGTCCATGGGGATGAGGAAAATTACAGAAGAGGTAAGTGGGAAATCCCGAAAGGGTTTAGAGATGTACTTTTTGTGGATTAGTAGTGCTGTCTTTTCTCTATGGCAGACTCAGCACGGGGCTGGGACACTTTCAGGGACACAAGTCAGCGCAGGCAGAGGTTGGTTCAAGTGTGGTACAGTCTCTTAGTGCAGCGATTCAATGTGGGAGTTTACATGTCACAAGAGATGTCAGTAAAACAGGAGTTTTTAAGATAACTTAAGTTTTACAGGAGGAAAGCAGACAAGACTGTGAATGCCGATGTGACACTGAGAGAGTGTGGCAAGAGGAGACAGGTGGGCTGCTTCTCAAGATGAGCCGTCAATGGACGGTAAAGTGAAAAATGGGAGTAAAAGCATCTGCCTTGAGACAGAGATAAAAGAGTTAAAAGGTAAATGTTCACTGAGTTAAAAGTGTCAGTACAACAAAAAGAAACAAATACAGACAACTATTGATTTCCATCACAGACCTCTCTCTCTCAACTTCCATAGATGAGTCCATAGTGCTTTGATAAAAATGTTTTATTTAAAAAAATATTTTTTAGTGGTAGATGGACACAATAACTTTATTTTATTTATTTATTTTTATGTGGTGCTGAGGATTCAACCCTGTGCCTCAGACATGCTAGGTAAGCATTCTACCACTGAGCCACAATCCCAGCCCCTAATAAAATTGATATAAACTTTTCCCAACACAAACAAATGATAAATGTTTGAGTTAATACCAATTACCCCAATCTGATTATTACTCATTCTCATTGTACTTAATGTCACACTGTACCCCATGAATATGTGCAATTATTATGTATCAATTTAAAAAATGTAAAATAGATGTTAAAGGGATTTGCAACATGTAAAAACTGCTACATTTTTTAGAAAAGGTTTTGCTTTAGAAAACAAAGACTTTTTCTAAAATATGTTATTTTATTACTATGCAAAAGGCTTATTAATATTTTAACAAATTAATATTTTAAAATATTTTAATGAACATTATCCTAAAAAGGGAATAATAAAGTTAATATTGTTTGCCTGAATTATTCTCTTTCATCCATTAGGATTATAATAGAGCTTCATAAGAGCTAACATTTTAGTTGGGAATGCACATTTTTCTATCTATGTCCACATAATATTAGAATTTGATAAATGGAGAAGAAAGGAGGTAACTCAATAAAGAAATACATTTATGTGAATATAAAGGTCCACTCTGCCTGCTGGGCACAGTGGCACATGCCTGTAATCCCAGCAGCTCAGGAGGCTGAGGCAGGAGGATTGTGAGTTCAAAGCCAGCCTAAGGCACTAAGCAACTCAGTAAGACAAAATAGGTCTGGTCTAGGGATGTGGCTCAGGGGTTCAGTGCCCCAGAACCAAAATAAATAAATAAATAAAAAGAAAAGAAAGAAAGAAATCCACCCTGAAAATAGAATAATGCTTTTATTTCTTCACAAATAGATTTGAGAAAATAATTTAAGTGTTTGTGTAAGACACAGTAAGGAGGGTAAAGTGTGGGAAGGGGCACAAGGAAGGGTATTGGATTTTTCAAAGAGATTAGTATAATGTGCCTGTGAACCACTCAGTGCAAAGCAATACAGGCTCCTCTCTGCTCACAGTGGTGTAAACAAAAACGTGATTGTGAAAACTGTTTTTAAGAGAAATTTCCCCAATATATTAATTTTCTTTGTTCCATTTCCCTCCTCATATCCACCTGTCAAACTATTTTGTCCCCTTTCTCCTCTGAATTCCTTGGCACTCATCACCATCTTGATTTCTAGGCTTAATTGCTCTTAATCATGTCAGCCTTCACTTCCACACAGGTCTCACCCACCTCCCCCTACCTTTGGGCATCACAAACAACAGCTCACAATCCAGTTAGAGCCACCTTATTCAGCACCTAGGGTACTTCAGGCTGTGTTCAGCACCTCATATGTGGCAGTTTACTACTGAAGACAACTGTCAAGGGAACTTTCATGACAACCACTGTGGCATAATTATTTTAATCTCAGTCTCCTTTTCTTAAGAAAGTCACTTTAAAAAAAAAACTGATACATACTTACCTTAAATAATTTACATATAGAAGAATAACAATGATAAATGACAATGAACAAAAAAATTATGATCTCCCTTCCAGAGAAAACATTAACATAATTCCAATGATTCCAAACATCTTTATAAGACTGGTTCTTTATGGTGGAGAAAGAGAGAGAGAGAGAGAAAGAGGAGAAATATTTTTCTAAAAAATTAGATTATATGCTTGTTCTTATTTATTAAATTTGCTTGTAATTGATGCTAACAGAAGAAAAATAATTTGAAGATAGACTTACTAAATTTTACATAACCATAAGATATATTTACAAAAAGATCCCGGTAGAATTAAGAGATTATGAAAACATTAAAGATTTGGGATTTCTTTTTAAACAGTTTGATTTTAGAAAATCCATTTTCCTAGCTTTGAATTCTTTTTTTTTTTTTTTTTTTTTTTTTTTGGGTGCTGGGAATCAAACCCAGGGCCTTGTGCTTACAAGGCAAGCACTCTACTGACTGAGCTATCTCCCCAGCCCCCTAGCTTTGAATAAAGAGCACCTAAGTACTTTCACATTTTTTCATTTGATCCTCCCCTCCCTTTCACCTTTCCTTCCCCTCTTTCTCCTAATTGTTATTCTTACAATGATAACAATTATAATATGTAAATCTCTAGAATCATAATCCCTGTGATTTTTTTTATAGTTCATTCTACAGATAAATGTATTCCAGAGCTATTGCTGTGTAATATTCCTTACCATGGCTTGTAAATGACACATGTATTTGCGTGATTACTTATTAGTGGATTTCTTCTCCCCAAAGACCAACAGTTCCATGAAGGCAGAAACTCTTTTTCTGTTTACCATTGTAACACCTTAACCTTACCTCAGAGTGTCTGGTGCATTAGAGGTATTCAATAAAAATTTGTTGAATCAAGAGGCAAATGTGTTGAGTCCCATGGAATATATACATGGAGTAATTAGAATGGGTTTCAGAAGAGGATGTGCTGTTCAGGAAAAGCATTACAGAAGATAATGCTTTCAAGGAACATGAATTTTGACAGCTGAGAGTCTCAAGTCCACATGTATATTTACTCCAGGGGCAGGATGGAGTGGGGGCCAGCGAGAAATGGGCCCAGTGAGATGTGTGCCTGATACAATTGTAATCATTATGTGTGTTTCATACTCAGAAAATCTTTTGGATGAATACCTAAATGTTAACTGTAGTTATGGGTGGGAAAATTGATTCCAAGTAATTATTTCTTGTCTGTGTACCTTTCTCTAAAATTTACCTTTTAAATAATAAGCACATATCACTTTAATAATCATTTAGGAATATCATCTTCATTTTTGAAAAATTTGAATCCATAACAACTAATTTTTATGGAGGGCTTACTATATTCTAGGAAAATGCTCTAAGTAATACTATGGATTCATTACATATTTGAAGAAGCCTTTGAGATAAGTTTTACTGTTTTCCTCATTTATGAATGAGGAAAATAAGAACACAGAGAAATTAAATAGTTTGGACAAGGTCACACAGCTAGTAAGGAGAACTAGCCTTAGAAACCTAGCTGTCTACTTTCAGAGTTCATGAGACTTATGTCTAGCTACTTCTCACATGAGAGCGAAACATGGATAATCAAAGTTCTTTACAGCCCTCTATTAGAAGAACTTCAGGCAGCATTAATGATACATAGACTGCCCCCATCTCTCAATCTTATTCTCCACTCTTCCTCTTAAAAGAATTAATACTGTTCAACAAAGACTATTTGGCTCCTTTATTTGTGTGTCACTCTCAGCATCAGGGCTGCCTGAATGGCTGGGAATATGTCATTTAAAAACTGTTAGGATGCAGTCTCCTGAGTAAAGTATATGTGAAATCAAGCCCCTCCTGTATTATTTCTCCATCTTCTTCTTAGATTAAATCAATGGATAATTCATCACCTTGCCTTAAAGGGCCATTTCAAAACGCTTCACTTGTATTGGCATTTCTGTTCCCAAATATAAATGCCATGCCTCATCAGGGTCAAGTAATGAAATGTGATGTCTTCTATTTGCTTGTGTTTTCAAGGGCATTTGGTGAGGCTGCATTTCTACACCTTATCCATCATCTCACACTGCCTTGACTGCAAAAAGTACAGAAACTGCAGGTAATTCTTACCCCTAGGCAAAGTCTCTGCCCTAATGTAGGACAGAAAACCAAATACAATAGTGAATCATTTCTAACAAACCTTGAATACACATATGGCATTGTGACTTCAGGGTTTCTCTGATTTTCTTTTTTGATCAATTCGCAAGGGTTGGAAATGCATGTGTCCGGAATAAGTTTCTCTGTGCCAAGAAGCTTTTGATTATACTTTCAAGAAATTGGGTATGTGAGATATACTCTATGCCTAATCCAGATTCTCTAATAGCCAGGCTACTGCAAATAGAGTGCACATGTGTTTGTGTGTGTGTGTGTACATGTAACCTTTTTCAAGTACAAAATTTTTGTTTTACATGAACATTTCATGCTGTATCTCATGGTCTTTAATAATGTGAAAAGGCTACATGACCTCAAACTTATTACTAATAACTTTAAATAGTATATTTAATAACACACTATATATTCTTTCTAGATAGTTCCATTTAGTTATTTTGGGACCATCTCTTGATAACACAGGAGAATTTGCACAGTCAATTCAGTTCATGACAACAATGTAGACGGTTGACCTAGTAAAAGAAGTAAAATATTCAATTAGGGATCTAAAATCATTTGGTTCAATTCATCATATAATTATAAATTCTTTGTTCATTTTGTAGTGTTTGACTCCTTGCTGAAGAAAAAACAAATCACCCCAGGAAAATGACCAAGGAAAGCTAAAGCTAAAATGAAACAATGGTTATTCTCTTTTATGCTTTTGTTGATGAGTCACCTCATTTGTAACCATTATTCTGGCTTAGTCTACGTTATTTAAATTCCTTCTTTTACCTAATCTCATTTGCTTCCATCTATACTGATTTGCATTGTTTTCTCTTGAGACACTGTGCAAAGGAAAATGATTGTGCTTTGATCTACTCATATGTTCTTTCTATAATCCAGCAGAGACCTCAACACTCAGTGCAGCATTTTACTCTTACACAATTACGTTGTCATCCATCACTATCGAAATGTTTTTTCCAGAAAAACTGTTCTGCATCTCTGAAATTTCTGGTGCTTCTTCAATGATCATGAGCAATAAAATAACAAACTGAAAGAGGAAAAAGAAATCTCAAACACAAATTCAATAAAAAGATGACATTTTCTTCCCTCTCGACGTGGCTACATTCCCTCTTCTGACATCTGATGTGTTCACTCATGTAAGTCCACATTTTACTTTTGTATATTCCTGCGGTCTCATAAATATGGGTGAAAAAGCTGAGCTGTCCTGTATTTTCCACAGGTAAGCTCAAAGTACTTTGTTCTCTCTCCTAAGGAATAACATGTGATCCTCAAAGTGACAGAGTAGGGAAAGAGTAAAGGAGACTAGCCTGGCCAGAACACAGGTCACTGCACCACTGTGAACACAGCATAGGACTGAAGGAGATGGTAGGAAATTCAGTGTGTTTTCTCATGCAGGAAGACATACTAGTCTCCCTCATAAGTCATTCTATGTCTCAAAATAACAAATGAACTGCTAATATTTTGTACAAATATAAGAATATGCCTGGGGTTTAGAAATTCTAATTGAGTTTAAGAGAGAATACTTGTTATGGTTTGGAAGTGAGGTATCTCTCAAAAGTTCACGTGTGAGAACGCAAGAAAGTTTTCAGGTGAAATGAGTGGGTTATGAAAGCCTTCATTCTCTGACAGGGATTAACTGAATGGTAAGTGCAGGCAGGCAGGGTGTGGCTGGAGAAGGTGGCTCCTTGGGGACATGATTTTTTGAGGTATATATTTTGTCATTGGTTAGTGGAGCTACCTCTCTTTGCTTCCTGGTTCCATGTCCTGAGCTACTTTCCTCCACCACACTATTCTGCCATGATGTTCTGCCTCAACTCAGGCCAAAAGCTATGAAGTCAACCATCTATGGATGGAGCTGAAATTATAAGCCCCCAAACAAACTTTTCTTCCTCTAATTGTTCTTGTCAGGTCTTTTGGTCACAGAAAAAAAAAAAAAAAAAAAAAAACTAAAAAGTACATTAGAATATCACTGTATATTTGTCTTTTATTTTTAATTGTGGCAAGAACACTAAACATAAGAACTGCCCTCTTAAAAAAATGTTTAAGAGTGCAATACCTATTGCTAACTATAGGTACACTATTTTATAGAGGATCTTTAGAACCTTTCATCTTGTCTGATCTGTAACTCCGCACTTCCCCCTACCTCCAGGTCTGGTAACCACAAATTCCACTCTTTCATTCTATGATTTGACAACTTTGGATACCCCAGATAAATGTAATCACGCAATATTTATTTTTCTCTGACTCACCTATTTCACTTAGTATAACACCTTCAAGTTTCATCCATTTTGTCAAATATGGTAGAATTTCTTTTTTAAGACTGAATAATATCCCATTGTATATATGTGCCACTTTTTCTCATCTATTCATCTGATAATGGGCACATAGTTTGCTTTTTATTTGTTTCTGTGGAATTGAGTTTTGCTATTTTTCCCAGGCTGGTCTCTAACTCCTGGGCTCAAGATACACTCCTGTCTCAGTCCCTGGATTGCAGGTATGCAACAGCAAGCCCAGCTTTACACACAAGTTGTTCCTACATCTATGTCATGTATTACTCTCATGAATTTAGTACACATCTTTATGAAAGTTATTTCTAATTTTTGTCAGGTAAATCATATAACCCCACTTCATTAGGGTCAGCTAACAGAGATTTATCTTGCCCCTTTGTTTGGAACATCTTTGCCTGGTTCTTCATTTTCCTGGACTCTGCACCTGTGTCTGTGCATTAGACAAAGCAGGCACTCCCTCCACACCCAGTTTTTGCAGAACGGCCCCTGCATGGTAGAGGACCACCATCAGACAACCCATGCATCTGGGGGCCTCCACCCAGGCTTTCCCTCCCCAGGTAGAAACAAGCAGCTGTAGGTTTTGTCAGTTCACTCTGTGCTAAGCCAGGAGGCAGAACTATGATGGCAAATCACTGTCTACATTCTGTCCCTGCAACTAGACTATGCATACCAGTCAGAGCCCTAGGATTAGTAAAGACAGATGCTAGTTGTCTGGGGAGCCCTGGAGAAGTTGGGGCACTGGGCTCATAGATGAACTCTTTCCTTCCCTGGGGGAAACTGAGAGCTGGGACTTTTCATCTACCTATTCTGGGGTGAGTCACATAGGGGTCCTAATTAGAATAAGATATATTCCATTCTTGCATAATTATATAAAAATAGATTCTACTGTCTTATGTAACTAAAAAGAATCAATAAAATTTTAATGTAAAAAATAATAATCTAAAAATAAATTTAAAAATAAATGTAGTCACATTGGGAGTTAGGGTTTCTACATATGAATCTGTGGGAGGGGAACAGAATTCTGTCCACGACACTCACAATTCTCTGGATAATTTCCCTTCACTTAACACTATTGTTGAAAGAAAAATACCTAGACCAGTTGAAATGTAACACTATCAACTGAAAATCCATAGTATAAAACTCCTTTTCCGCTTACCTCCCAAGCTGAAGTGACCATGCACATCAATTCAGGCAAATAGGAACCTGACAGGTGCTGTCACAGCAAATAGCCAAATTCCAAATCCATTCTGAGCACAGTGAAGACAACTATACATCCAATAGTTGTAGAATTCATAATTTCTCTGTGGCATAAAAAGTTGTCCTTCTTTCTTGAATTCTTCCATTCCCTTACCTTCGTCGGGAATTCCATCTCAACCAACTCTGTGATGAGGCTGTGTACTGCCCATGTGGGAAGCTCCTATCATTAGAATTAAGCCCATTGTTAGATCAAGGGGTTGCAGAAAGCACATGGGTTTGGGAACCAATCAGTCTTGATTCTTACTGTTAATTAAATTATTTACTCCCCTGTCAGAACTTGGCAAGTTATTTAACCTCTCCAACCGGAAGTTTCATTCTTTGGCAAAAATAGAACCAAGAAAAACTCAGAACTTTTGAAAATTAGAGATAATCAAGAAATGGCATATAGGATTATGCCTGGAAAATAGATTAATGACTTGCTACATGATGCTTAGAAAGAAGATGATGATGAAGATGAAAGAGAAGAAGAAAACAGCAGGAAAAAGAAATCTACGTAATTTAAAGGGTATCAATAAGCAATCAAAATTATCTTTTTGTTTACTATAAGAAACTACACCATTTTGGGGAAGAGAAAGTTGGGTAAACTATACTACTCCATTGAATATGTAGTAAAATGTTTAAATTCTCAAAATGTTGGGAATGCAGGGTACATCAGGACGGCGTGGGAAGAAAGTGATGTCAGCAACATAATGGAATAGAAAGCCCTGGACTCTCCTTCCCATCACAGACACAACAACTCAGCAGCAATCCATGGATAAATTTCTTTTGTGAGAAATCAGACACCAAACAAAAGGCTCCTGCACCCATGGAGACCCTGAAACTAGACTCTGCAAAATCAGTAGACAGATTCAGAACACTCTTCATAGAGACCCTGCCCTGGCACAGTGCCTGACGACCAGAAAGATTTCCCTGAAATCAAGGAGGTTCACCTAGAGGGGGGAAGGATTTGGTTTATTACCCGGAGACATTCCCAAAGGGGAGACCCAAAACTCTATACGATGTTTCTACTTCATAAGGGTAGAATCCTATTCCAATAGGGCAGGTGCCATTATGAGAAGAGAAGGAGACACCAGAACTCTTGCTTTCTCTTCTGTATGAGAACAAAGTTAGAAAGGGGCCATCTACAAGCTGGAAGAGAGGCCTTGCCAGGACCCAAATCTGTGGGAACCAGATTCTCACATTGCCAGTCTCCAGAGCTATGAGAAAACTCATTCCTGTTGTGTAAGCCACCCACTCTATATTTTGTTATTGCCACCTTCCTTTCCTCCTCCTCTCTGATGAGAGTTTGATGTTTAGCCCAAATGGAGAGAGGGCTTATAGTCAGGAGACAAAGTATTTATGTCAAAAACACAAACAACAAAATCCCTCTCAGTTATGCATTATGGTCCATAGGACAAAATACAGCATGCAGTTGGGGAGAAGGTCAGATCCCGCACTACCTCATATGTGTCAGTATCTGAGACCACAGATGCATCACTGTGGCCACAGTAATCAAGCATACTTGAGAATGGCTATCCTTGCATGACTGCTTTCTTCTGCAAGAAGGAGGGATTGAGATGAAGGATAACAAGGAACACAATTGTCTTCAGCACATTTAAAACATTTAGGGCTTTTGGAAATAATGAAAGGAGATTTTCATAGTAAGGAGAAGCAGGGAGGATAGGAAGAGACCAAGGACCTGTAGCTGTGCAGATGGGAGAATAAAACATATTGCACTTAGGACAATGGTGTTAATGTAATCTCATTTGTATTCAAAGGCTTTGTGAAGTCTGGGAACACTCAAATCCATAAAGTGAAACATTATAATCTATACTAATACTTGCTTTTTATCACATGGTTATTACAATGTTATTCCTGAAATATAGTATTGGCATATTTTAATAATAGAATTTTTTTTTTCTTTTTGTTCATTGCTTTTACAGAAGAAAGTATTTTCTTATCCACATCAGATATTCTTGCCTGGTATTTTCAGGAAAAACTCTGACACACTACTAAAAATATATATACATTCACATTTTCATTTACATATAAATGTTGTAGTTTATTCAGTATTTCTATGCCTTTAGAAATACATATCTTAATGCAAAGTGATCTTCTCAGAACGAAAAAATAACCAGAAAAACGATCTAAGGAACATGATGCTTATAAGACAGGTATCTCTGAGAAAAGGCATGGAGGAATCTGACAAATTACTGTCAGGTATCCTACTTAAGAAATACTGAAAGAGAGTGGCGTCAAATTCCTCAACACTGAAGTCAGTTTTGAAGCAGTTGATTCAGTCTTTCAGGTTATTTCATATGCTTATCCATGCTTTAGATAAAATGTATTCATCACTAGTGAACATGTCAAACAAGAGACCATAGTAAGACAAGATAATGGTCCCAGGAGCCTTTGATTTAGCTACACTGGCAGGACCCAAGGCAGAACAGAATTTCTACTCCCAGAATGGATATGGTTATAGGAAATTGGTAGAGGAGGTTGGGGGAATGCTACACTCTGAGAAGCATTGCAACCAGAACACAAGTAACTTCTAACCAAAAGTGGGGAGGGAGAGATTTATGAATATGCCACTACGCCCCCTCAACCAACTGCCTCTAGTCTTTTCCCACATACTCCATATCTTCCAGAGCTCCCTTTTCCTTGCTTGGTGGCATGTACTTGCAGGGCACTCTGGACCTTCATCTGGTCTAGGATTCAGATTCTCATTCATTACAGTGCTACATGGAACGGACAGAGTGATGTTAGCAGTCCCTTCTTCAAATAAGGGGATCCGATGCTGGAGGGTCACAGACTTGACGCTATTTGGAAGCAGAGAAGTGGAAAACAGGGCTCTGTTCTGTGTGCAGGCCCCTCCTTGATTTTCTAATACCTTCCTCTTGAGCATGTGCAGCATCATAAAACAGGTGCATCTTGGAGGGTGACACAAAGTCCTCTGGTCCCAGTCACTCCCACCTTGTCCTGTTAGCACTGACTCAATTCCTCTATGCCGGAATCTCCCACCATACTAACCTTTCCAGCCCAGTATCAGATAACAAAGTAATCTGAACTTGTCTTGCTGAGGCCAAGTTCAGTCTTCAGCTGGGTGTGTTATGGGACCATGGCTGGTACAAGCACCAAGACTCATTGGGAGGAGGAGAAAAAAGAAGCCACATGTTCTCTGCCTGCTCAGTACTAAGCACTGTGCTCTGAACTCTTGTTTTCTATTCATATTTTTTCAATCATCCTCTCACTTTCAATTCTTTTGCTATTTATTTTTCAAAAGTTTTAATTGATTATTTTACATTCACTAGTTCTAAATTTCTTTCCTTAGTCCTTAATTTTATTTGCTTCTCATGTTTGTTTTTATGATGTGATCTACTCTTTTACCTTTATATGTGCTCCAATTTTATTTCTAACCTTTGGTTCCATTTGTTTCTGACTTTTTTATTTATTGTTTCAAATTTAGTATAGTTCATCCTACCATGAATTCCACCTGTTAACCTTTTTCTTTGTTAGGATTTTAGTTAAATTTTTACCCCTCTTTCTACTTTTATCTTACTTTCCACTATTGAAAAATAAATTCTATCCCCTCCTAATTTGTTCTTCTTCATCTCATATTTTTAAATCAACATGTTTGCTTTATCTTCTCTTTAATTTTCCTAGTTATCTCATCCACAGGATAGTAGGCCTTCAGTCTGACAGGAATATCAAAAGCTCTTTTCTCCCCAGGTTTTCCCAGTAGGGCCCTCTCTGGATACCTACATTAGTCTTTTCAAGTACATCTCTTCAAAATTTTAATTCCAAGAAATTCAAAGACCACAGGTTAATAATTTTCTTTGAGGTTGTAGTTCTTTATGGATTATTGGTGAATGCTAATATTTTATGTCATCAAGCCCACTTCTTGAATTTCTATGTATATTTGACATGCTAATGATCAACCTTTGGTAAACATTTTGGCTGTGGTTGACAACAAAGAACGATGTTTAGAATTGGAGAAGACCTAGGAAGAAATCCTTAATGAGTGACTTTCAAACTTTTGGATATAATATTATCTAAAGAAATTTCAATAGACTACAATCTAATATCTAATTTTCTTTTCAATGTACATTTAAATATTTGCAAGGGATCTGTTAACCAGTTGTAAAATTGAAATTTTAAAATAAAATTATTAACACTTCTAAAAACACATTCAATGAAATCTAAATGCCATGGTAATTTGGTACATTCCATTATCCATTTTCTAAATTAAATATTATTTAATTTAATTTGTCTTCCATAACAAAAAAATTGTTACTGTTTATTCTTGAATTTATATTTCCATTTTCTCAGGAAATGTTATCAAGCTTATAATATATTTAACCTTGAAAGCATTTTATAGCACTGCTCTAATTCTCTGCAACATCAAAACATAAATTGAAATTTGATTTTTGTAAAATCCAAGGGAGATCAGTAGAGGAAAGGAACCAGGGGGAGGGAGGAATGAAGAGAAAGGAAAATACTGAGGAAATGATATTGACCAAATTATAGTGTTAAATTTTGAGCACATACAAAAATATAATGACGAATCCATCATTATGTACTAACTATAATGAACCAATAAAAACTGTGGAAAAAATGTATTGTACCAGGCATGGTGATGCACCATTTATCTATCTACATAGTTTTTGAGAATCTCAAAAAATATGGATTCTCAAAAGTACATATTCTGAAAAAATATACAGATAGATACTGTGGTCATAATGCTTTAAGTGTTAAAATTTTGCTTCTGAGGGATTATCATGACAATCACAGAGTTTAGTATAAAATCATTCAAGACATTTTATACATTTTAATAATTATCATAAAAACCAAAATTTAATTTTAAATTAATCATTTAAGAGATGATAGCCTTAAATTTCTCTACCTACTAATTTATTTGTATTAGAATGATAAAAGCTCAGCATAAATTTTATTCCTACATTTTAGTTTTATGGTAAATTCTTCTATAAATAAGCATATGGGGATGGAGAAGTTATGTTATAACAACATCATTAAATTTCTTAAAATCTTGATACATTGCCAAAAAAAGCAAGTGATGTGATATCAAAAATGTGATACTTGGGAATGCCCAACTATCAGCTTTGTATCTGAAGTTGGTCCATCTCCACTCCTCTAAACACAAAGACTTAATAATCACACTTCCTGCATGAGAACTTTAGTCAATCATCAGAGTTATTCATTTTTAATAATACTACCAGGACAGTATTTCAAATTGTCCCTTTCATTTCTACTGCAAAAGTTTTAGATTCCATACCAATGCACCATAGTAAAAGTAAAGCTGGGGAGGAGTCGACTGTTTCTTTTGTAAAATGTGAGAGTAACAATTATGAGAAGGGAAATTTGGGGGAGGAGAACTTTTAACTCAGCTGGGTTGGTTCTCTGGTAGCTGCTTTAAGAAAGGTAATTGAGGCTCTAAAAGGGATGTTCTTAAAATTATTCATGATCAGGTACCCTGTTTAATGTCTTTGCATACCCCCAGGTAAACATAACCAATTTGCAGACCACAGCTCACAGTAATTGCTTGGGTCTAACTTTGGTGAGGGTCTGTGAGGTATAAAATCTCCCCAAAGTCATTAACGGGAGAAGGTTCAATATCATATCACCAGCCTGACCTCAGATGCAGCTCTGCCCGAGGTGCAGTGCAACATGTATTGAAAAGATGGGCCACTTGCCTGCTTGACAGGGTCACAGGTTCTTGAGTTCTGGTCAGGCAGGGCTGACAGCCTACGTGACTGACCTTGGGCCCCTCTGGCCAACTCCTCAGTGCACAGGGAAGCAACTAAGAAACACCTTCTCGGATTCTTTATTCCTCTGAGTCATTTAGAGTCTGAAAAGGATAGATGCATCAAGACATGAACACTTCTTCACATCCTTTTCTCCTTTTCATTAAGGGAGAGTTCTCCCCACTTGACTTCTACCCCTCATCATAGCAGAACCTACTGCAATATTTTACAAAATGGTTTTACCTCCCAATTCAGTCTCTGAAACAGACCTTTCCTCTCTTCTTCCTGACCCTCTGTGTCATAGTTTGAATACTTATGTGCCCCCAAATCTATATCTTGACATCCTAGCCCCCATGGAGAAGGTAGGACTTTGGGGAGATAATTAGTTTGTAAAAGTGGAGTCATCAAAATGGGGACCTATGCATAGAGATCAGAGAGTGTTCTCCTCTCTGCTCTCTACCACATGAGGATGCAATAAGAAGACAGCCATCTCTAAACCCAAAAGGAAACCCTTGCCATACACCGTGTCTGCCCATGCCTTGTTCTAGGCCTTCCTAGTCTCCCAAACAGCCACATAAATGTTTAACTACCAGCTCTGAGAGCTACTCCACTGCAGAGTTGAGCTGATCCATTACCAGACTTATTTTTAGGAACTGGCCTGGAATGATTGGTGCTCAAAACTCATTGGCCAGATCTAGAAGCACGACCTCACCAAACAGGAGCCAGGAAGTGCACACCAACGCTTGCATGGAAGGAGGTGGAATGTCACTATTCCTACCCAGCTGTCCTTTCACTCTTCATTCCATGCCATTTCCTCTCCCACTGTTCCTGCTTTCTGCCAGTTCCTCAGCCGCCCTTGGGGCATGTACTTCCTTTATTCAGGTTTTCTTCCTCCCCCTTTGCCTACTACTTCGCACTCTTCTGGTCATTACTAAAATAATTCTTTCTGGGAGAAGCTCCCTGCAACATTTCTCCTCCCTCTTTCTCAGGTAATGCCCTCTAGTAACTCTATCAGGGTTCTCTGATCTGCTGCTTTTACAGCTCTCATATTCAATTGTAATTATAAGGTTCTTTGTTTACCTGATTAATTCATATCAGACCCTTCCATTTAACTATAAATGCCGTAAAAGAAGTGACCGGGTCCCATTTTGTTCACCACTGTGAATATACCTGATGCCTAACTTGCAATTATGCAAAATATATTTGTTGAGTAAATGAAGGAACCTAGGACCCTTTTAGGATTTTACCTCAAATACCTTTAAAATAAAAATTTGTTCCTACTTTATGCCAAAATTGTATAATTTTGGAATTAGTGTTATATTTGATAAGACATATTGAGTAGCAAAAAATAAAACAGGGGCACAGTTCAGTGGTAAAGCAGTTGGCTAGCATGTGCGAGACCCTGGTTTCCATCCCCATCACTGAAGTAAACAAAAACAAACAGGAAAAAAAAAAGTAGACTGTTAGAATTAGAAACATGCTTAAGGGAAAAACTCTATTACGAAATTTCATATTCTTTCAAAGGAAACAGATTCATGCAAGAAACCCTGAGTTTGATCATCAGATGTAATTATCAAGGAAAAACTGTCACTACTATAGAAAATCAAATCCTAAACTCTGATAAGGTATCACACCTGGGAAGTTTTGTGTGTGAAACAACCATGTAGCCATTACCCACATACTGCATGGGCAATACTCTTTCGTATTGTATGAATGTTCCTAAAAAGTTTCATGATAAATAAAGCACACACAGAACTGTTTAAGGAAGTTTCCCTAGAACTGTTTAAGCTTCAGCCTTAATAATAGCTTGTTCCTTGCCAGCTGTTTATCTTTAGCAACTCTAAGGGCATAGTCTGGCCTGGCTGGAGCCAAAGGTTAGGTTTCACTATTTGTCAAAGAGACAGCTCTTGACCCCATTTGACTTTTAACTTTTTGGTTTATTAAACATTCCCTCCAAAGTCTAAGCCAGTTTTCTTCATTGTGAATTGAAAATTGAGGCTTTTCCCACTAACGGTTCTGTAAAAGAAGCAGATAAGCTATAGGCCTACTTATATTTTATATTAAGCACTGTTTCATACCTTATTACCTTGTGAAAAAAATTCACAATTAATAGTTCAAGGATATTTGTAGTTTTTATCCCTGAGTTCATATGAACAAGAATTGGTAATGGGCTAACCTAAATGGATGCAAAACAAACCCCTCATCTGATGATTAATATGGCTGCAAGAGCAGGCATAGAAATGGGGTTTTAGGCATCAGCAGGAAAATTTCAGTAGTATTTCTTAAGACTGGGCTGTAATCCTATTCCTTTTTAAATCGTAAGCTCATTATTTGACTAATTATGTGACACCACTCTTATATAAGTTTGAAGATCTTACCCACTTACAGATATTGGAAATATGATGTTCATGACAGTGATTCTTAACATCTTAACATCTGTGTGTGTGTGTGTGTGTGTGTGTGTGTGTGTGTGTGAGAGAGAGAGAGAGAGAGAGAGAGGAGCCTGTTTGAGAACCTGGTAAAAATGATTGATCATCTCACCACCTCCCCCAAAAGGCATATATCTTAGTCATCAAAATATGCAAATATTTTCAAGGGATTTAGCAGTCTATGTGAAGTACATGCAGGGAAAGAAAAAACAAAACAAACAAACTTCAGAACAACTGTTTTAAAAGGACATCGTCTTTGGTCAATGTCCTAAACATTTAACTCTCAAAATCAATTTTGCAAGATTAAGTCTATTAAGTAACTGTTAATCCCACTTACCTAGGGAGTAATCCACATTCAATCATCAGCAGTTACATATCATTACCAAAATATTAAAACAGTCTCTGTCCTGGTTAAGAAATAGCTGCTACTTTGAGCGCCTCTGAATCCTCAACTGATAACTTGCCCCATTCCTCAGAATTCCTGGGACCAGTCCACAATTCAGCAAATGGGAAACTGTAGGCCAAATGACATAGCAAGAGCCTCCAAGTTGCAGTGTCCCCCCAAAAACCAACACCAGTTTTGACATTCGGTGCCCATTCAGGTGAACATACCACCTGAATTTAATCCTTTAATTTTTTCAAGAGTCATAATCTAATTGGAAAGTGAGAAAGAACACCAGGAACTTTCTTTTAGCTATTGAAATTGGAAGTATAACAAAGCAGTAGGCTTTTTTGTCCTGTCCTGAAAAGATTATTTATGAGTGAAATTTCCAGTTGGAATGCAAGAAATGAAAGGGGAAGGGAGCTGGGAAAGAGAAAACTCTAGGTACTTAGGGAAAAGAGAAGAAGGAAAGGGGAAATGGTTTGCAGTCACTCTAAGTGTGTTTGACTGCTTGACTTCCCTTAGGAAACCATGGCACCCTCATTCCATAGGACACTGGCAGGGATCCTCACTTCCCAGCCACCAGAATACCCGGTCATAGTATCTCATTTCCCTATTAGTAGAATGTGTCTAAAGAGTAGACATATAATCTAAACCATGAGCCCAGCAGAATCCTTCTCCATGTTGATGTAGGGAGCTCCCAACGTGAAGAGGAGCAATGGGCTTTTCCACAGCCGACACTGCTGCCCTTTTCCTTCTGGGTGGAAGAAACCTGTGCACAGACCAGACTAAGAGGAGGTAAGAGACTGGTGGAGAAAAAAGTCCTGCCCAGTTCTACAGTTATTCCTTTTATTTTTAAGTCTCCAAATACCCTTCTAAGACAGCTAATATGTTGTCATCATTATTATTGTTATTATTGAAACTGCTTAAGCTACTTTAAGTTGACTTTTTGTCCCTTGTGACCAAAAGTACTCTGATCAGTTAGAGGGTTATACTACTGGCCATGTTTATGGCAAAAAAAAAAAAAAAAAAAAAAAAAAAAAAAGAGGAGGGCAAGTAAATAAGGCAATTATTATTGATCAAGATTCAAAATTCTAAATGGAAGGGAGAAGTTGTCAGTATTAATAAAATAAAATTTTCAGCAATCTATGATCATTTTTAAAATACATGCTCCAATAATGTTTTAATTGCTTTTTTTTTTTTTTTTTTTGTACCGGGGATTACTTGTGGTCCTCCTGCCTCAGTCTCCTAAATCACTGGGATTATAGATGAACACCACTATGGCAGGCTTAATTGCTTATTAATTTCTTAGTGATAAAAAAAAGCATGAGAACCACTTATTATAATCAATAAAATATTTTGCAGTGCACAAGTGCCACACTTCTCTGATAGCATATATATACATATAGATAGACAGATAAATAGATAGATTCAATCTAGTTAAGTGCCAACTAGAATATGCATTTACATTTGATAATTTATGGTAACAAAGTCATATATTTCTAGGTGAAACAATAGAGCAAGTTGAGAAAGAACTTTTAAAATCCATTTTTCCAGTAAGATAGAGTATGTGGAGCTTTATTTCTGGAAGAAAAATACTTAGACTTTCTGATATAAAATCAGATAGGAAATTATTGGTTTGATTATTAAATAATCTATTACTCAATATTCAATGAGCTTTAGAAATAAGACAACTATACAATATTCAATTTAACCCACGAATTTTTTTTCACATTTAAGAATTGGTATTCTATCCTTTCTAATGACTAAACAAGACCATGAGTACCTTTTATGAACCACTGCATAATTATTCCCATTCAGTAGAGAGAGTTATTAAGCTTCATAGCACTTACTGAAAGCTTTAGCCATGAATAGAATTTTCCATAAGAATAGAAATCTCATCACAATGATCTGAAGAGTAGATTGTAAGGTACTATAAGGGCAAAAGGTTATAAAGTAGATGATTTGCAATGATTCTATCCACTGCCTGAATGCAGACACATGATTGTCAACTCTAGGCAGAATAAAGGGTCCTGTGGACAAAGTGAGGAATATTGCGCCTCAAAAAAATACTTTTAACTACATCAGAAGAAACAAGATAAAGATTTTTCACTCTAATAGTGAACTTCCTTTAATTCCACTACAAGGAGGACCAAAGGGAATCACCAAGCAAATATCACCCACAGTTAGAACTAAGGCCAGATTTATTTATTAATGTGAACAAGACTGTAGGCTAAATTATGATACCCATACAGCAAGATTCATGATCTTGAGCCATTCTTAATTCTGGGCATTAAAAACAACCAAACCCATAAAAGAACATTACTGGACTGCATTCAGGTGAGCTCAAACAAGATTCACCATGCAAGCCTACCTGACTAATATAAGCATGTCATTGGTACGGATTCCAGACTTACCATACCAAATCTTTCAGAACCAAACCTGAAACCAATAGATTACACATGGTTAAATATCTGATAGATCAAATGTGTTCAGGAAAAGATACTGTGGAGGTGTGTAAATCCCATAAAAATGTCAGAAGGCAACCCCAAAATTACAGGAGACAAAAGCAAATATGGAATTTCATTCAACTAAAAATCACAGCAAAACAGCAAACAAAACAGCAGAAAAAAGAAACAACCTACAGAATGGGAGAAAATATTCATAACTGTACATCTGAGAAGAGGTTAGTAAACAGGATACATAAAAGGAACTCAACAAAAAGTATCCCCCAAATCCCACAACAGATGTAAATAGACATTTTGAAATGAAGATACACAAATGGTACAAAGACTTTTAAAAATGTTCAACATCAGTAATCATCAAGGAAATGTGAATCAAAACTTCAATGAGATACCACCTCACTCTACTGAAATGGCTATTATCACAAAGACAGAGATAGCCAGGTGCGGAGGAGCACACCTGTAATCCTAATGGCTTGGGAGGCTAAGGTAGGAGGATTGCAAGTTCAAAGGTTGTTTTGGCAACTTAGTGAGACCCAGAGCAACTTTAGTGAGACCCTGTCTCAAAATAGAAAATATAAAGGACTGGGGATGTGGCTAAGTGATTAAGCACCCCTGGGTACCAAAAAGTAAAACATCTACTGAAGGCTAGGATATAAGTTATTGGAAATCTACAGGGACACTATAAGTCAATAGAGGAAATCTGAAATATCTCAGAGTTTCACTACTACAGGGGTAGATACCTGAGCAATATGAGAAAACAAGGGAAGAAAATGTCCCAAACAAACCTAGATGCTACAGCAATAAAATCCAATGACAGCATGGCAGAAGAAATGTCAGAAAGGGAGTTCAGAATATACATAATTAAAATGATCAGAGAAGCAAACGATGAGATGAAAGAGCAAATGCAGGCTTTGAATGATCGCACCAATCAACAGTTAAAAAAGCAAATTTGGGAAGCAAAAGATCATTTCAATAAAGAGTTAGAAATGCTGAAAAAAAACCAACAAACAGAAATCCTTGAAATGAAGGAAACAATAAACCAAATTAAAAACTCCATAGAAAGCATAATCAATAGGATAGAACACCTGGAAGACAGAACCTCAGACACATTGAAGACAAAATATTTAATCTTGAAAACAAAAAGTAAAACATAAAAATAAATAAATAAATAAAAGACAAACATTAAACTAAGTCCTAAGATGTGGAAAAGGGAAGCTTTGTACACTGTTGGTGGGAATGGAAATGACTAGAGTCCATATGGAAAACAGAATTGTGGTTCCTCAAATAATTAGAAATAGAATCCCAACATCATTCAGTAATCCCACTACTGTGTATATAACCAAAGGAAGTGAAATTCTGTTTATTACAGCACTTTTTACATCAGCCAAGAAATGGAAACAACCTAAGTGTCCACCAACGGTTGAATTAATAAAGAAAATGTGGTACATACACACAATGGAATAGTATTTAGCTCTAAAAGGATAAAATCCTGTCATTTGTAACAACACAGATGGAACTGGAGGACATTAGGTTTAAGTGAAATGAGCCAAGTACAGAAAGACAAATACTACATGATCTCACTCATATGTGGAACTGAAAAAAGTGGATCTCATCAAAGTTGAGAGTAAAATGATGGACACCAGAGTCCAGGGAGAATACCAGGAAGGGAGGGCTGGGTAAAGGTTGGTAAATGGGCAATAATTCATAGTCAGATGGGCGAAAGAAGTTCTTATGTTCTATTACATTAAAAGATGACCACAGATGACAATAACAGTCTATACATTCTTTCAAAGCTATAAGCAAGGATTTTGAATATTTTTACCAAAAAGGAATAATACTTACTTGAGGAGAAAGATATATTTACCTTGATCTGAACATTATACAAGTATAGGTGTATAGAAATACCACCTGGTACCCCCAGGAGAGTAGAGTCTTGCTTTTTGCCCACGTTGACCTCGAACTATGTCCTCAAGTGTTCTTCCTGCCTCAGTCTCCTGAATAACTGGGACTACATGAGTTCGCCACTGCACATGCTAGTACAATTTTTATGTTTCATTTAAAATTTTTAAAATGAAACAACAGCTTAAAGAAAGACATGAGATGGGGAAGCAGGTGTGGAACCTCTTTGGAGATACCTTGAAATAATACTGCCATCAAACGAAAAGGATGCAGGGAGTATGGATTCTGTCCTCCGTTTCCCAGGGTAGTGTGTGTCTGACCTCTTTTCATCCTCTGAAAGGATTCAATGGATTTCAACCATTCTGGAACCCCTAGATATGGTCGCCATGGACCGCTCCTCCTGGCTCTCCTCTTTATATTCGGGAGGGTGACCAAAGTGAGTACAAACAAGAAAGAGACTCTCTCTGCTTCACCCTTGCTCCTGCCCTACATTTTTTTTTATTTTAAATTTTTTAAATTTGTTCTAATGTTATACATGACAGCAGAGTGCATTTATGCATTTGAGAGATCATATATATATGGAGTATAATTTCTCATTTTACTGATTGTGCATATCATACGATCACATGGGTCATGCAGTCATATATGTACATGAGGTAATAATGTCTGTTTCACTCTACTATCATTCCAAACCCCATACCTCTTCCCTTTACTCCCCTCTACCTAAAGTAACTCTATTCTTCCCTGGCGCCTCACCTCATTGTGAATTAGCATCCACTTATCAGAGAAAATGTTCGACCTTTGGATTTTTGGTTTTGACTTATTTCACTTAGCATGATATTCTCCCATTCCATCCATTTACCTGCAAATGCCATAATTTCATTCTTCTTTAAAGCTGAGTAATATTTCATTGTATAGATTTTTAAAAGACTCTTCTCTTAAGAAATATTCCCACTTATATTCAATGAGAGAGGATGAAAAAAGGCTACTTATTGGTGCCTGGGTAGAAGTCCCAGCTTCAGAATGAATCAGACTGTAGTATAATGTCAAGTGCAGAAGGAGCTCTGTTGAACTCTGTCTGGGATCGCTCATCCCTTAGGACTAATAGAACACAGTAAGAAAACTAAATTCCAGCTGTAACTTTATAGGCTTGTGCCATATTCTCTCCAGAAGAATAAAAAATGAAAATAATTCTTGCTTTACATAATTAAATAATAATTCTTCAGTAAGATTAAGGGTGATTTTTAATCGGGCAAATGATCTGAAAATGTTCTTGGCAAAGAATTTTTGGTGATATGTGAAATTGCATATGTAGTTCTACAGATTCATATATATATGTACATATATAAATTAAATTATCAAAATGTTTGCACATGACTGCTGTAAGATAATCTGATTATCTCTTGGTGAAATTATAGAAAATTTTAATATTTATCTCCATAATTTTTAGTTTTTGCCCTAAATTTTATTCAATGAGCACCTGCAACATTTATAATAAAGAAATCAGTTTTATTGAAAATATGAACACTAAATGAGCACATTAAAATAAAATATTATTGCCCATGCACATAGCATTAGCCTTAGAGTCAATCAGATATAGATCCGAGTCTCTGCTCTGCTGCATACAAACTACACAACCTTAGAATGGCTGTTTTCATCCTTTATAGTCTCAGAGTACATGTCACTGGATCCATGGGAAATGATCTGTCACTGTCTAAAGTGAGTGATTAAAGGCAGCCATTTAAGGAGCAGTTTATAAAACATCCAACAAAGCTGAAGGTAACCTGAATGTTCATAAAAATGTAGAAACCATTTTCAGATTATTCCAAATAGCCTGCATTATGATAGAATTGTTTAACATTGGCAAATGTCGAAAGATAAAGAATGATTAAGTTATTACTGTTTGGGACTGAATTGTATCTCCCCAAAATTCATATATTGAAGTCCTCACCTCCATTATGTTAGGTGACCTTATTTGGAGATAGGGTCTTTATAGAGGTGATCAATTTAAATGAAGTCATTAGGGTGGGCCGTAATTCAATATTATTTTAGAAAGAGGGAGCAGGTAGGATTTCAACGAAGGATGGATGGAAAAAGACGTGAAGAGACACAGAGGAAAGCTGTCCATCTACAAGTCAAAGAAAGATGGTGCAGAACTTTTTCTCAGTTCTCCAAAGGAACCGACCCTACCAGTACAGTGATTTTAGACTCCTAGCCTCACAATAAAATTCTGCTGTTTAAACCACTCCATTTGTTATATTTGTTCCAGTAGCCTAGCAAACTAATACAGTTATTTTATTTTGCTTCATTTTTATATTTTTGAGTGAGCCCTCTTCATTTGTCTTCACCTTTAAGAAAAGCAAAATTCACAAAGGGAAGTTGAGAATTTATGAAACCACTTGGCATGAACAAGGAATTTAAAAAAAAAAAACTACACAATAGAATTTTTAAAAAACATTATTTAATCTAGTTCCTCACAGATGGAAGTTCCAAGTAGACGATTCAATTTATTTCAAAAAGAGAAAACAAAACTTTAATTTTCTAAAGATAAATTGATTGTTCCATGACTCAGGTTTACTGTGCATTAAGAATAAACAAGAATTTATAGGATAAAAGAAGGCAACTCTAAATTGTGTTCCTTCTTATGTTGTGTATTCACTTGGGTACACTCTACAGTTCAGGCACACAAAACTATCTTGAAGGAAGTTTACTTTTACAAGTCACTGAACACTAATGCATAGTTTTAATGAGACCCGAAATATGCTGGTCAAGGCTGAAACCCTGAAAGCTAATGACTGAGGCAATTGTGATGTTTCCTGGAGGAATAATGAATTTCTGGGCCTTGATAGCATTTAATTACATGGCTTCCAGGCCATTAGTTTATAAGGAAGTATCTAGTTCTTTTATCTCATACCCAAGTCTCCTTGCCAACTCACTTCTTTCTTTTCAGAGTTAACTGCTAATGCCTGAGAAAACACCATTAATATGGGTGTTTCTTCACTCAGCAGGCTCTTGCTATGCCAGTCAGCCGGGTCATGGACAGAAACGTTTTCAGGACTTGAAGTGTGAATTCTTGTTGATATGTCTTTCCACTAAATAGGAAGTAGTATATTTAGGCTAAAATATGATTGTGATTCAATAGAATTCTTATTCTGAAAATCACAGCCAGACATAGTACTGAACATGATAGAGAGATAAGGAATGAGGGCTGTGGATAAGATACCATTTTACTTGACTGTTGTGAGGCAGTTTTACCCTTATTTGCAAATGAGAAAAATGACAGTTCAGAAATATCAAATCTTTTGCCAAAGTACAAACAGAAATCAAGTGGGGGACCTTTCATGAAACCCTCTTTCTAATCCCAGATCCCATTCACATATAACATACACAATTTAAGTAAAAAGAAATTAGGAACTGTTTTCCTGAACTTATTTCTCAGTGAAGGTTTTTAGATTCTTTGATTTTCAAGGTATGACTGACAGACTTGACTTAATTCAGACTTATCATTTCGGTGTAGGATATTTTATACATGAGTGTCTAAAGTGACATAGTAAATTTGTCTGTAATTTAACATTTATACTGTACTTGTTCCCAAAGATATATACAATCTATAATTATTAGAACAATAAATGATATTAGAGATCAATTAGTAATAGCTTTTCTCTCTACAAATGGATTTATTTATTCATTTTATAAATACATAGTGTGTGTGTGTGTGTGTGTGTGTGTGTGTGTGTGAAAGAGAGAGAGAGAGAGAGAGAGAGAGAGAGAGAGAGAGAGATGATAACATTAGGGAATACAGTAAAATACAAGGCAGAAAGGGTCTCTCTTCTGAGGGTTACAGAACTCTGAGATCCAGAAGAAAACCAAACACACACAAACACACACACACACACACACACACACATACACACACACAAAAATACATACATGCAACCTACTCATCCAGGCTGCAGAAGCCAAATGGAGACTAGTGAGTCAACATTTTCATCTCCTTGCATGTAGAGGAAAACTACTTACTCACACTTCAGTAAGTCATCTGAAGAGTAGGAACGGTTTCTTACTTATCTATAAAGCTATCTCTAGCACCTAACACCTGAAGAGTGTCTGTTTCTCTCAATTAAACTCTACTTCTTTCCCACTAAATCTTGCATTGCACGTCACAGCCAGACACAATGATTTCAAGTTGACTTTGACTTGCTCCTTGCCTTGGGCAAACTGAGTAAAATTGTTAACTAGCCTAAATCAAACGAAGATCAGGGAGCTTTAGGAGCATAACCCATCTTTAAAAATTCATTGCAAACCTCCTAGGATGTTAATTGCCCTATAGGTGGAGAATCAGACCTGCTCTTTCATATGCAGGTCTCCTATCATTTTCATGTTACTGGAAAAGTCACCACATTATTCCACTGGCAGGCCAATTCTTCATTACTTTTGGCAAATATAACTTCTTTTTGAGAAGAAAGGAGTAAGACTAACATCCAATAGATTATAGAACTACATCAGGGAATCAAAGAATCATTAGGTTGATATAGGCCGTAAATGCAAAATATGTTTCTGGCATAGGAGAGAAATAGGGCTTATTTTGGCAAAAAGAGATGGCAGGAGTGGAGTGACAAGACTCTTTTTCTATTCTCTATCTCTCAGCATTTTATGTCATTATAGAAGCATTACTGAGTTTTAATTCTTCTGTGTGAAACTACTGAGGAGAGTGAATAATCACCCTCCCCCAATACACACACACACACACACACACACACACACACTCCACTACATCTTTAGCATTATAAAAAGAAAGGAAAAATCTTTAGCATTATAAAAAGAAAGGAAAAACAAGGACAAATCATTTCTAAGCATGGGCAGGGCCCAAGGATGCAAAACCAGCCAAATTATATCAAATGGTGTGTGGTGTGGGCCCGGAGCGTCTGGGCATAGAAGGGAAGAACAAGGGCTAATTCTAAGGGCCCTGGTGCTGAGGGACAAAGAAAATGTAGCTGCATAAAGCACTTTGGAGCAGCAGAAGGGGAACCCTTGTGTCAAGAAGTCCAAAAAGTTACCTAGTACTTCCAGGCCTTCTTCCCAGTCCTCCTCAAACTGTGCAGGAATAGCCAGTTCGTTCAAATACATTTTGTGTATATATAATCATCACATCTACGACAAGATATCATAGGGAAAAAAAGAAAGGAAAATAACAGAAACACCTCTGCAGGACAAAACGAACCATAAAAACGTTTCAACACATCACAGGAAAGTATCACCAGAATTCATAACAAGAATTAAAATTTTTAAAATTATCAAAGGAATCCCAACTCTAAAGGATCACAATGAAGTGAAGAATACAGAATTCAGTGAAAAGTGTGTCAGATCAAGGGAAAGGAGCAGAGACCCAAACAACAGGAAGAGGTGAGATGAAACCAACAGGATTCTGGAAAGAAATCAAGAAAAAGGGAAAGCCATCTTTAAAAAAGATTCCATTGTGATGACTGTCAGATAAAACAAAGTGGAGACCACATTAGAGGAAGAAATGAGTAAAGGAAAGATAATAAATAGACTAAAGAAATAAGGTGGGTTTTCTTTTTGTAATATTGGAAGGAAAAGTGACAGATCCAGAAAACAAAGATATATACATAATTTAAATCACTGGAAAAATAAGGAAGATTATTTTTAAATTATACCTAACTAATTTAGAGAACCATCCACCCAACACTGAAAGGGCATGTCATAATATTAGGAAAATATACCTACACTGGGCAACACAACGATATCCCAGTACAGGTATTAAACATGACAAAGGAGGACTCCTTTGAGACTATAAACCACCGTGTAATTACTAGGAAAGTCAAATGAGCTCCACACCAGCCTTTGTACTGGTGAACTTCAACTCCAGAAAGGGTAGAGAAATACCCAAAAACTACAGGAGAGACAACATTGTGAATAAGCCATTCTTTGGGTATAAAAACTATATACTGACAGCATGAATGCACATGAATTCAAGAAATACTTGTTCCTATAAACTGTAGCTGAGAAAACAAGTAGAGGATGACTTTGAAACCTCAGAGAGAATAAATAAGTAAATAAATAAATAAACAAAGGTTAGTGACTGAATTTAACTGTAAAGCAAAAGCAAAAATAAAAATGAGAGATTAGTATGCAAATACGATGTTCCCTAATAATGTGAAAATGGAAGATAAAGGAAAACCAAGAAAAATTGAAGGAAAGAGGGGAGGATGGAGAAAAATTACTGATTGGCTCACATACATTTCCTGGAAGTCAAAAGATATATTGCTTAATAAATATTAAGCAAGAAAATGTCATTAACTAAAATTGGTTGGCAGAGGAGAGGTGCAAGAAAGAAGTCAGAAACTAAGTCCATCAGGGCTCCTTCATACAGAAGAAATTCTTTCTAAATACAGACATACAAGAGAAAATATGAAAAGATCACTAGAAAAAGAATTTGTATACCCTAGAAGAATAACATACAAATAGTAAATACACAAATAACGTTAAATATAAAATTGCTGGTGGAGTTGCAAATTGGTACAGCCACTCTGGAAAACAGTATGGAGATTCCTCAGAAAACTTGAACTGGACCCACCATTTGACTCAGTTATCTCACTCCTCAGGTTATACACAAAGGACTTAAAATCAGCATAATACAGTGATGCAGCTACATCAATGATTATAGAAGCTCAATTCACAATAGCTAGATTGTGGAACCAACCTAGATGCCCTTCAATTGATGAATGGTTAAAGAAACTGGTATATATACACAATGGAATACTATTCAGTCATAAAGAATAATAATATTATGGCATTTGCAGATAAATGGATGGAATTGGAGAATATCATGCTAAGTGAAATAAGCCGATCCCAAACACCCAAAGGCCAAATGTATTCCCTGATAAGTGGATGATGATACATAAATGGGGGTTTGAGGGTGGGTGTAAGAGAAGAATGGAGGAACTTTAAATTATGTAGGGGAAAATGAGAGGGGGAAGGGGGAGGGGGTATGAAAGATGGTGGAATGAGACAGACATCATTACCCTATGTACATGTATGATTACATGAGTGGTATGAATCTACATTGTGCATGACCATAGAAATGAAAAGTTGTACCCAATTTGTGTACAATGAACCAAAATGCAGTCTGTAAAAAGAAAAATTAAATGAATTATAAAAAAATTTAAAAATAAAATAAAATGAGAGACTTCAGATCAAACAGATATGTCCTATTTTAATAAAATGGAAAAGACATAAATCACCTATTAGAATAAAAAGGGGTTCAGATTGGACATAAAAATTTTACAGATTTCAAAGTCTATACTACATACAAAGATACAGTAAGCTCAGAAGCAGTGGGATATGTTCACCAATTCTGGAAGGTGGGACAGGTAGATTGGGAGATGTTAGTAAAAGATGCAAAATTTCAGTTAGACTCGAAGAATAAGTTCAAGAGATCTACTGTATGACATAGTGACTAAAGTTAATAACAATACATTGTCCACTTGAAAATTAACAAAGCAGATTGTGTGCTCACCACAAAATACTATGTGAGACACAGTGCATGTTAAATAGCCTAATGTAGACAATCCACAATGTACTCATATTTCAAAACACTATGTTGCATATAATACAAAAAATTTTATGTCAATTAAAAAAATTTAAATGTGTATATTTACATATATGAGTATACCTAAATGCATATATGTAAGGGCATATTTATAAATTTTTTACTACAGATTATAGTACAAATGGATAACATAAAGAGTAAAATCAGAATTTGGTGTTTTAAAATATAAAATAACCATTATTTTATGCCTATATTTCTTTTTGTCTGAAAAACATTATGATAACTTTTATCAAACAAGAATGAGAGACATTCTAAAGTGTTTAATGGAAATTAAGAATAAAAGAATAAGCAAAGATATACCACACCAATGTAAAAAGAAATCAGAGATTTAATCTCACCACCAAACAATGTAGAATACAGAAGAAAAAAATTAAGTAGAATAATAAAAAGAGCAAGTTACAATGCTAAGGTTCATATTTCACAATGAAGAGCCAACATAAAAAAGTTTACATGCAAAATAGCATAGCAGCAATTCACTTAAAGCAAAAATGACAGAACATTAATACAAAGGTCAAAAACACTGATGTGAGGCTTTGATACATGCCTCTCGATTATCAGCAAAATTTAGTTTATATAAGATCAAAACAAATAGTAAGGTAGCTACACAGATACACATACCCACATTGAATTATGTACCCTAATAAAGAGAATACTCCTTCTTTTCTTGTACTTTCAATATTTCTGAAATCTGATAACATATCAGGCTTCAAAGAAACTTCCAAGATTCCAAAACAATAAACATAATAAGGGCAATAGTTTTCATTCATGATACAAAAACGAGAAACAATAAAATCAGAGAACAACAACAAATCCCTCACACCTGAAAATTTCAAAAATCTCTGTTAAATAATTTTATATCAGAGCAGAAAAACTAAAATTGCAGACCTCTAGAAAATGATGAGGAAAACACGACAGGTCTTCATCTATGGAACACAGTTAAGCAACTAAAGATAATGCACACCTTTAGAACTTGTATTAACCATGAACAGAATTAAAACAAATGAAGTCAATGTTTTTACTAAGAAATAGAAATAAGGATAAGAAAATAAAAATAGATAAAAGGATAAATAAATAAAACTTTTTAATTAAGCTTATCTCTATTTTTTCAAAATAAGAAAACAAACATATTTTAAACAAATTAATAAAATGGACAAGTTCTAATCAAGAAAAGTGTAGAAAGCAAAAATACGAGCATGAGATTTAAAAGAGGATTTCAAAGAGATATTTGTATATCTATGATTATAGCAGCATATTCACAATGCCAAAGGTAGAAGCAACCCAAGGGTCCATCAAAGATTAAAAGTCTCAAGAAAATGAGGTATATATATGCAGTGTATACTCTTAGAAAGGAAGAATATTCTAATACATGCTAAAACATGGATAAACTTTAAATACATTATGTCAACTGTAACAAACCAGTCCCCCAAAATAAAAGACAAATACTGTATGATGCTACTTACATGATACTACTTATCAGAGGTTCTTAAAATTCATAGAGACAAAAAGTGGAAGGATATTGCTGGGGGTAGGGATGGAAAAAATGAGGAACTATTGCCTGATGGATACTGGGTTTCAATTTGAGAAGATAAAAATGTTCTGGAGATGCCTGGTGGTCATGGTTGCATAATAATGTAAATGTGCTAATGTCACCTAACTGCATACTCTAAAATGGCTAACAGGGCAAATTTTACATTATGTATATTGTACAATAAAACACTTTAATAAAAAATGAAAAGGGTTAAATAATATTTGACTACAAACACTATTTAAGTTAAAAAATTTTAAACTATATACAACTTTATGCAGAAACATATTCTAGGAAAATGCAAATCAACAAAATTGACCTGGATGATATGGAAAATCTTAACAGATAAACTTTCATAAAACAACCAAAGAAATTGAGAGAATTGCTACACTACAATATGCAAGACATAATTTTCCAGTAGATTACTGTGAAACATCTAGATTATCCAACATGTTAACCTGTTCCCCAAAGCAGAAAAAGTCAAAAATTAGGTTTTATGAAGCAAGTTTGATCATAATTCAAAAACTTTTTAAATATTGGAAAAAAAAAAGAAATCCTAAAATTTGATGCTAATTAATACAAAGCTTCTCCCTAAGGTGTATCAAGGAAAATCCAAAAATATGCTTGCATAATAAATGGGGTTTAATTTCAGGAATTGAAGCATAGTAAAATAAAAAAAAATCTATTAATATCATTTATATTAAATTAGAGAAAAATGTGATTACTTTCATACATGCTACAATTCAGTTGATTTTAAAAATGGCATTCAACAAAATTCAATATTAATTCCTGATTTGAAAGAAAAACGTTCAAGAAAGTAGAAATCAGTAGAATGTCTTAGCATCTTACTTAATGAAGAAACACTTGAGGCATTCCTATAAGTAAGGAACAATCTAAAGTTGTCCATTTTCACCATATCTATTTAATATCGTATTGGAAATATCATCTAATACAGTTTAAAAAGGAAAAGTAATGGTAAGCTATTGAATGGAATAGATAAAATCATTTTTGTTTGGAGATTTCATGATAACCTTGGAAAAATCAAAAGATTAAACTAAAATAGTACTGCAAAAATGGCTAAGTCTGTAGGACATAAAATTAATACATAAAAATAGTCTACACATAAAAAACTAAATGATCAGAAAATATACTGCAATACTATATTCCATTAATAATAACAATTGGTAAGGTAAATTAGCTAGAATAAACACAGCATGAAGTAAGAAAAATCTTATGAGAAAAATTTGAAAAACATAAAGGAAATAAAAGTAAACTTGAACAAACAAATTCATGATATGTTCTTAGGTGAGTAGACGATATTAGAACATGTTGATTTCCACTAAATTGATTCATTCTTTAAGGATGGCCCTATAATTGTACTGATAGCATTTTAATATGAATTGTGATTAAAATGTTAATTCAAATATTATATACAAAACAAGGAAAAAACATGTAGAAAATTAGTTAAGGACCATAAATACAGTATTTCAACATACACTTTAACACTGAAAATAACCTGATACTGCTGCATAGACAGAAACAAAATTTAATTAAAGAACAAGGATATTCTAAAGTGTTAAATGATGTTCCCTTAGCACCTCAAATTAGTGAAGCAAAGATGGAGTTTTTAAAATATACACAAAATTTTATCACACATAAAAATTAGTAATCAATTAATTCCTTAATAACATCAATTATCCTTAAAGTAGCTAAAAGTTTATTTTAATATAAATACTTACTTAAACTTTCTTTGAAGCAATAATTTGCTTGAAATAATGATTGTGTGTGCTGTTCATATTTTTCAATATATATTAGAATAACCAATATTAAATTTAAAAAAGAAAACTATATCCATGCAGCCCTAACATTATCTCATATAGTATCAATATACCTTACTTAGAATATATTATGAATTTTTCCAGATTTATTGATATATAACTGATGCATAAAATTACATATATATGCATATATGTAAAATTTAATATGTACAACATGATGACTTAATATATTTAGGCATTGTGAGATGATCACTACAATTACATTAGTGAACATATTTATCACCTCCCATAGTTTCCATCGTGTGTGTGTGTGTGTGTGTGTGTGTGTATGTTAAGTAGTGAGGATACTTAAGATCTACTTTTGGCAAATTTCAAATATAAAGTATTAACTCAAACTGTATATTTGCATATTATATCTCTGGAACTTATTCAAATTATAATTTATTTTATAACTGAAAGTTTGTACCTTTTTAAAAAAAACTTTGAAATATTTTTTATTGGGACATAATATTTGTGTATCTTTAGAAGGTACATTATAATAACTCAAAACATGTAAGTATTGTATATGTAATGATCAAATCAGAGTAACAAGCACTGCTGTCTCTCCAAATGTTAATCATTTTCCAAAATTTTATTTCTTGGTTCTTCTTAGTTTTACATGACAGTAGAATTCATTTTGACAAAATTATATAAGCACAGGATATGTCTTATTCTAATTAGGACTCCATTCTTGTGGGTGGGCACAATCATGGGTTCACTTAGGTAATTTCATATATGTACATATGAAAATTGTGTTAGATTTATTCTACTTTCTTTGCTATTCCTATCTCCTCTCCCTTCTTTTGTTCCCCTTTGTCTAATCTACTGAGCTTCCCTTGTTTCCCTCCCCGCCTATTGTGGTTTAGTTTTTATGTATAAGTGAAAACATTTGACCTCTGTTTTTTTGGGAATTGGTTATTTTATTTAGCATGATATTCTTCAGATCCATCTATTTACTGTAAAATATCAAAATTTCATTTTTCTTTATGGATGAGTAATATTCCATTGTGTATATGTATCACAATTTCTAATCCATTCATCTGCTGTAGGGCACATAGGTTGGTTCCATAGTTTTGCTATTGTAAATGTGCTGCTATAAATATTGATGTGTCTGTGTTACTGTAGTATACTGATTTAAAATCTTTTGGATATATGCCAAGGAGTGGAATAATTGGGTCAAATGATAGTTCCATTCCTAGATTTTGAGGAATCCCCATACTACTTTCCAGAGGGGTTGCAACAATTTGCAGTCCTAGCAGCGATATATGAATGTTTCCTTTTCCCCACATCCTCAATAACATTTATTGTTACTTGTATTTTTAACAATTGCCATTCTACTGAAGCAAGATGAAATATGTGTAGTTTTAATTTGCATTTCCCTAATTACTAGAGATATTGAACATTTTTCATGTATTTATTAATCATTCATATTTCTTATTCTGTGAAGTACCTGTTCAGTTCCTTTTTTCCATTTATTTATTGGGTTATTTGGGGCTATTTTGTTTGCTTGTTTGCTTTTGGTGTTAAACTTTTTGAGTTCTTTGTATATCCTGGAAATTAACACCCTATCTGAGGTGCAGGTGGCAAAGATTAAAATACTTAGGAATAAATCTAACTAAAGAGGTGAAGGATCTCTACAATTAAAACTAGAGAACACTAAAGAAAGAAATTGAGGAAGACCTGAGAAGATGGAAAGACTTCTGATGTTCTTGGATAGCTAGAATCAATATTGTCAAAATGGCCATAGTACCAAAACTGCTAAACAGATTCAATGAAATTCCCATCAAAGTTCCAATAATGTTCTTCACAGAAACAGAAAAAGCAGTCATGAAATTGATTTGGAAAAATAAGAGGCCCAGAATAGCTAAAGCAATCCTTAGTGAGAAATACGAAGCAGGAAGCATCACAATACCAGACTTTAAATTATACTGCAAAGCTACATTAACAAAAACAGCATGGTACTGCACCAAGAAAATCAATGGAACAGAAGACACAGAGACAAACTACATAAATACAGTTACATCATATTAGACAAAGGTGTCAAACGCACACACTGGAGGAAATATAGCCTTGTCAACAAATGGTGCTGATAAAAGCGGAAATTCATATGTAATGGAATGAAAGTTAATTCCTATCTCTCACCCTGCTCAAAAATCAACTCTAAGTGAATCGAAGACCTAGGAAGTAGACCAGAGACCCAGCTCCTACTAGAAGAAAAGGTAGACCCAACACTTCAGTATATTGGCACAGAAACAATACTCCTAAACCACAAGAATTAAAATTTAAAAAATCAATAAATGGGATGGCATCAAACTAAAAAGTTTCTTTACAGAAAAAGAAACTATCAAAAGCATGAAGAGAGAACCTAGAGAATGAAAGAAGTTTGTCCTTTTGAGCAACCTTTCCATATGTCTATTCAAGTCATTATTTCATTATTTAATTGGGCAATTTTTCCTATTTAGTGTAATAGGTTGTTATAGTTTAGATATGAGGTGTCTCCCAAAAGCTCATGTTTGAGACAATGCAAGAAAGTTTAGGTCGATTGGGTTGTGAGAGCCACAACCTGTTCAATGCATTAATCCATTGATATGAATTAACTGGGTGGTAATTGTAAGCAGGTAGGATGTGGCTAGAATAATATGTTGTTCTTGACAGGTCTTTTGGTCACAGCAATGCAAAAGTTGATTAAAACAGAGGCCCTTAATATTTTGAAGACTAACCTCTTAACGAATACATAGTTTGCAAATATTTTCTCCCATTCTGTAGGTTTCCTTTTCATTTTGTTGGTTATTTCCTTGGCTCAATAGAAACTTTTTGGTTTGATGTAGTCTCACTTGTTAATTTTCACCTCTGTTGCCTGCGTTTTGGTGTCATTTCCAAAACATCATTGCCAAGATCAAGATCAGGAGGACTCTTAACGGAAGGTGATAGTAGCAGAACCTTGGTCAAACAGGGCTGAATCTGAGCCACAGGGGGATGAAACTATTTCTAGGTAAAAATTTAGGACCAAAGTTGGTGAGTCTGCCATGGGCTTGTCTTTTCAAAACAGCCTTTTTCGTTCACAATGCCTCACCTGGGTCCTCTTACAAAGGTATTTTGTCTAAAATGACTGCCAAATTACTGTTACTGTGCAGGTATATGAGTGGATAATCTCCTATTCTGCCCATTTTGCTGATGTCATTGCTGGAAAACACCATCTTAAGGAGATCCTGAGAAGAAAATTTTGCCAACATTCTCAATTTGTTATTGAAAGGTAGTACAACTGGGTAGGCTGAAAAAATTATAAACTTGCAAGTAAACTGATTACCATACACCAGAAGAGATTCCCAATGTTAAATTCAAATGTTAAAAAAAGAAAATCTATTTAAATATTAAAATAAAATAATCTTGTAGAGGGTTTTTATAATTATATTGTTCTATATATTTATGACTTATAATTATGACTTGCGTCTGAAAACATCAGAGTATATTAACATACTTAGCAGTACATAAATAAAAAATTTTGCATGGCAAATTAACTCTAAGCAATTACAAAGGGTAAATATCAAAGAGCAAATAAGAAAATCTGCACTGGTAGTATATACCTGGAATTCCAGTGGTTCAGGAAGCTAAAGCAGGAGGATCATAAGATCAAAGCCAGCCTCAGCAACTTATCGAGGCCCTAGGCAACTTAGCAAGACCCTGTCTCAAAATAAAATATAAAAAGGTCTGGGGATGTGACTCAGTGGTTAAGTGTCCCTGGGTTCAATCCCTGGTACCAAAAGAAAATCTGCAAACCATTTCACAAACAAAGGACTAATCTCCCTATCCTATAAAGATTTGATAGAGAGTAACCTAAGCAAATGCCCAGTTTAAAAAAAAATCAGCAATGGAAATAATGATAATGTTTACTGAAAAAAAGAAAATCAAATGGTTATTAAACATAAGAAAAGGTGCTGATATTCTTCCATAAAAGAAATTGAAAATGAAAACCACTATAGCATTTATTTTTATTTATTTATTTATTTTTAATTTTTAAATTTTATTTGTTGTAATTAGTTGTACATGACAATAAAATACATTTATACATTTTGACAGATCATACATAAATAGAGTATACTCTCTCATTTTTCTGATTATACATATTGTAGGATCACATCGGTCATGCAGTCATACATGTACATGAGGTAATAATGTCTGTTTCACTCTACTATCATTCCTTCCCCCATGTCCCTTCCCCTCCCCTCACTCCCCTCTACCTAATATAAAGTAACTATTTTTCCCTATCCGCTCCCTCCTTATTGAGAATTAGCTTCCACATTGACTTATTTCCCTTAGCATGATATTCTCTACCTCCATCCATTTACCAGCAAATGCCAGAATTTCATTCTTCTTTAAAGCTATGTAATAGTAATACTCCATTCATTGTGTGTGTGTGTGTGTGTGTGTGTGTGTGTGTGTGTATACATACTACATTTTATTTATCCATTCATCTGTTAAGGGCATCTAGGTTGGTTCTATAGTTTAGCTATTGTGAATTGAACATTGATGTGGCTGTGTCACTATAGCATGTTGCAGTATATCATTTCTCACTAATTAGATGTAAGAAACTCTAAAACTTAGACAGTTTTTGAAAGTATATAGGAAAACATGCACTGTAGGATTGTAAATTGCTATAACCAGTATGGAGGGGAACCTGGAAATATCTACAAATCAACAGAAACAATTACCCTTTCAACAGCAATCTCAATTCTGGGTCTATATCCCACAGATACCTTGTTTGTATATGAAATGACAGTAGTTATTTATTGTAACATTGTTCATTGCAGAAAAAACTGGAAACAATCTAAGTGTTCTTGATAAAGACTTCTTTAAATAAATCACAATGCAGTCATAGTGAAATACAATGGTGCTGTAAGAAAAAGGGGCAACCTTCATGTGCTGGTGTGAAAAATCTCTAGTATATATTATTAACTAGGAAGAAACAAAGCTGAGAGCAAGACAATGAAAAAGGAACAGACCTGGTAAAAACAGGTAAAAACAGAAGGGAATTAAGTGTGTGTGTCTGTGTATATGTAATGTATTATGAGTGATACGTTTGTATCACATACAGAAATACTGGAGGCACAAACACAATTCTAATAAATATAATTTCTCATAGGTGGGAAACAAGGTAGAAGAGGGAAAAAATGGGAAAAAACTGTTTGACCTTTTTACCTTTTTATAAATTCTTACTTTTAAGTTTGTCCAACTTCTTCACTGAGTCCAGAAAATATTAATTTATGAAGGAAGGGAGGCTGGTGAGGGAGGGGAGAGACAGAAAGTGCTTCCACTTTTAGTCTGAAACTACTTGGTTACATTATTTGTCCTTAACAATTGTTTATGAAGAGGATTTTACCACAAACTCTTAAATTGGTCTAGAATATTTGCACTGGCTTTTCTTTCTCTCCTCTGTACTTCCTTTACCATATGGAATAGCATCAAAGAGCCAGACACATGATTGATACCACTTTGGAAACAACTGCTGAAAATATCTGAAACTTCTATTCCTACCTTCAAGAACTACCACACTTTCTCAGGTTTCTTCGATCTTGTGTTCTTTCATGTAAGAGAAGACCTAAATTGTAACTAAAATTATTGAGTCTACTGACAATAGGTGATAGGATTTTATACACTAAATAGTTTCTTCATTTATCTCTAGCTCTGAAGTGGGACTCCATGGGTTTGCATCAGCTCTTGGCAAGTTTGTTCACATACACATTCTGTGGCATGAGCTTCTTATAAGCCAAAGCCGAGGCCTCCAAAACACAAGGTATGTTGATCTTCTAGTTGTCTAAAATACTCACACCAATCTGTGAGAGGACTTCAAAATGTATTTTGCAAAAGGTGATTTGGAATTAACAGCTTTCTGTGATTTGGAGGTTAGTACAGACCAAAAGTACAAATTGCCAAAGTGATCATATTCCTAGAAGATTAAGATCACTGGCAAAAGTAGTAGGTCTAAAAGGAGTTTTGCATTGCAAATATATGACATGAATTGCATGGCTACTTACACGGTTGCTGAGAAAGGCAAAAGTCAAGGAATCTACATTGGATGGAGTCTCAATAATCTCCAGTGCAATAAAATCTGCTAGGTACCAAAACTGAACAAAGAATAAGGAAGGCAACCTTCCTGGAGAAATGGAGCAGAAGAAGATCCAAGATTCAACTTCTGGTTGCATCTCTTCATTCAGGCATTTTCAAATGAACTTGTTCAATAATCAGTTAGAAAAAAAAAAACACATTTTTATAATGGAGACAGTCTTGCTGCCAGCCTGGATCTCAGGCTTACATTCATTCATTTACTTACCAAGAACAAAGTAATGTGTTCTAGTCTAAAATACTGTCTTTCAAGTATTTTGATCAGTCTCAAGTGGGAAATTTAGTTAGAAAATCCTTACCCTTTCCCTTCCAGTAGGCATGAGAATTTGGGTCTATGTCAGCATTTCCTTACCAAAAAAAAAAAAAAAAAAACAGATTTTGGGCTATAGCTAATAGATCTTTCATCCTAAGAATTCTGTGATATAACATGTACAATGTATCTTAGAATTAAATGTTTCACATATATAAGTTGGGACTGGGAAGCTAAGAGTTGAACCCTGACTCATTTAAAAGAATAATTTTCTCTAAAAATGCTAACAGAATTTCACAAATGATTTCTGCCACACCTACTCTTTTCCAGAGAAGAGATGAGAGCATGAATTTATTGCAATGGAGCAAGCACCCAAACACACAGCAGTTTAATTTTCCTTTATTATTAAATTTGTAATTTACTATGGATGACTAACACTTATTAGTATTCTTTCTGTTGCCACCAACACTGAAAGCTGTTTTCTGCCTGGGTCTTCCCAAACCATGAAAGTAAATAATTCTTTAAAATATACATGAGTCAGCCCCAGAAAATTGGGAGAGTTCAATTGAGTTTGGAGGTACTGAAATTCTGATGTATTTTCTATTCATCTCAGAAACCTGATCTGTATAAGGTATCAGGGAAATAAAAATTAATTTTTAGAATCATAATACAATATAAATCATCTAACCAAACTCTTCAGGCCAGATGGCTTTTAATTTACCAGCAAAGTAGATCATTGGATGTCTGAACATAAACCAGGTCTTTTGAACTGTGGGGAAGAAATGTTTCAAATAACCCACCAGCTATCCAGTGCTGGCAATGGAAGCTGGGGGGACGCACCGAGAGGAAAGTAGGGAAGGGGGTCAAAGGGGGTAGGTGAACATAACAATACACACTTTTACAACAGTGCTCTAAGTGAATTTGTAGGGTTATATTTTCACACATTTAGCCCCTTCTAGTGGAACCTTAAAACTCCAGGACTAAAAGGAGCCAGAAAACTGGTTTATCAATGGTAACCATATTCAGAAAAAAAATAGACACGATGACCCAGAAAGTTGAAGCAGAAACAAATAGAAAGCTTTCCTCAACTCAATGGATTACTAAGAAGAGTAAAGCCTGCAACCATGAGGCCATATGCAATATATTTTAAAAACCCCTATTTTCAGATATAACCAATGAGGATGAAGACAATGACCAAGCAGATGAGACATTCATTGGAATCAGCCATCTGAATACCAGTGCTCTGCAGTCCTGCATGGAAAGGAAATCAGTCCATAGGGCACAGTGGTAAATGCTGTAATCCCAGGGACTGAAAGACTGAGGCAGGAGGATGGCAAGTTCCTAGCCAGACTGGGAAACATAGTGAGAACCTATTGCAAAATTAAAAAAAAAAAAAAAATTAAAACAGAACTATGGCAGAGCTTCCCTGGGCTCAATCCCCAGCATGAGAAAAGAAAAGAAACCAGTCTTCACCCCTAATTTCATCTTCCTCTTCTACTTACAATTTCATTACAGAAGAAATAGCAATGAACGGAAAAGATTACCGAGCAGAAGGACAAGGGCTAAGGGTACAGGAAGTTCTCAGAGCATCCCTGCATGTAAGTCCCATTGATTCATACATTCCTGCAAGTAAGCACTGTGACTACTATGTCTCCTGGAACTCTCTTCAGGAGAAAGCAAGCAGTCAGCATACTGGCACTATGCGAAAGAGCAGACATACCAGCCCAAGTCAGTGTCCCTGGAGCTAGTGTCTTGCTAGAGATTCAGTCTCAAAGTAACTCATGATAACAGGTTCCTCTTTGCTTTTTGGTGAACATAAACTAAGTAGGAATAACAACCTTCTGAGCACATTCACATGTATCACTTTATGTTGGGCTACAAAGACGGATCAAAGTAGGACAGCAAGGGATGATGTATTTCCAGGAGAAAGGAATTCATTCCGGTAACAGGGTTCCAGCACATGGTGAAAGGCTGAGATTTATTAAACAGAAATAAAGAATATGTAGCCAGGCCCCACACTCGAGCCAAATTTTGTCCATTGTTGAAATCCATTCAGCTCTGCACACATACGGTGACCTGGGGGTGCTTCCAGAAGTTTATTTTGTAGAGGGAAAAGGCAGCTCTGTGGAGAGAAATAAACCCAACAAAACAAAGACAGGCACAATCAACTTTACTTAAGAGTAAGCCTTAATTTAATTTTCAGAAGTAAAGACTACTTAGGAGCAAAGCATTCTATCACTCTTCTTGAATTAAAAGAAAGCATAAAATGGTAATTGGAAAACGCCTAACTTACATCTATTATTAAATAGATGAATATTCAAATTTGAATTTTAAAAAATTGAAAACCTATTCTTTAGAGTTGGCTGCTTGTTCTTCTGGAAAGGGAGAAAGAAGGGAAGTATATGCCAAAACTACTGCTTGAAGGAAATAAAAATTATCTGAACAGGACATTTTTGGTTATTTTTAAATGTCAACAACAATATTAATGATATTAAAAGCACTGAGCACAATTATTCCCAGGAAATTAGATTGGGCATTCACCCCGAAAACAGAGAGTGTACATTTATTAAGTATCTTACCTAGGAATTTTTTTTTTGAAATATTCTTGGGGAATTATATACTTCTTTAAAGATAAGTATTTTTTCGCCACCACCATAGGAATGTGTTGTACTTCAATGCTCTATTCAGAGCAAATGTCCCAGACACAAACCTTTCCAATGAACTAATTAAAACAAGAATTGCAATATAGGTGTGATTTTTATCATTTCACTCATGTCTTATAGGGGCATTAATTCTTCCAGACTGACATATCTAAAATTGATCTATAAGTCATAGGAGAATATTACTAGGTTATCTCTAAAAATACTTAATAAAGAAAAAGTATGATCAAGTAAATTTTTAAAAAATAGTTATATTAGATAATAATCTCAAATTAATAAAATATTAATCTTTTCTCATCTAATATAGAAATAATAAATAATTGCTTTTATTCCCTATTTTATTCTTTTCTAAAATCTGATTTTCTTTAATGAACCTAGGTTTAATTTCTTACTTAAATGCTAATGATTATTTAACTTAATTGATTACAGAATATTTTTATCTTACTTTCACAATATCTGCCTCAATCTTATGGTTTTTTCATTTTGTTTTGTTTGTTTTTTTAATTCTGGGAGATCCCTGAATTAATCATAGTTAGATCCATCAAGTTTAACAAGAAACACCAAATCAATTCAGCTGCTTCAAGGGATCTTGGCTAATGGAAGAGGAGGCTATAATCCAATTTGTGTATATTTTAGTATGCATTTTTTAATATATCTAAATGAACCCCACTATTATATATAACTATAATTTTAACATTCTGTATATTTTTAATATTGATTAACATTGATGAAAAAGACCTGATAACCCAACAAGTTTATTGTCTTCTGAAACATTAATTATTCACCAACAAAAATAAATGTTATGTACTCAATTTCAGACATTATAAACAATAATAGGCACTGTTCTTTTTACTTTTGACATCTTCTCTAGTGAGTGTATAATCAGTACTGTTTTGAACTCTGTGGGTTATATTTAGCAAAATTTATGAAAAAATGATACTAAATGGCATGGCCTACTTTAGTTTGGTATTGAATTGTTTGTTCACCTTGATTCCATCAGGACTATATGAACTTACTTCTCAACTTGAATGGGCCCTCTCATTGAGGTTTCTACTTAGTCAAAATAGCATATCCTTTATCTACTTACTATAAAAAACCAAGGGTGAATTTAGCACTAAATTCATAGTTCGGAGTAAGTCAAAAAGATTACCCTTGTAATCAGATCACCCGCATAGGTTCTTTGCTCAAGATCGTATTCTCAGGAGAGGCATTTCCATCCACTAGAGAGTATATGTTCACTGAGGACTCTTAGTACCTGGCTAGGACCTACATTGTACAGAGTACATGTAGAAAGCATTGGAGAGAATGACTCTGGGATTTGTCACACTAGGAAATGAAAGAGGATGATTTGATTTTTACCTTAATTCGTGCCCCCATGAAATATATCACCAGAGGACAGCAGGTCCATAGAGTTCTACCTCTGTGTACCCTGAGTCATCTGCAAAGTTTCAGAAGGCAAGGGTTGGACATTCAATCTAGGAAATGAGACATAGCTCAACCTCATTTGAAGAGGACATTCATGAATTTGCTTCAGCTTAGTATATGTAAACCTCTGTAATAACATAATTATAGCCTCCAACCATCAGAGCCTCTGCTGTTTCCAAGCCACGCTTAAATAATATAACTATATATCAACTATTAAAATAAGGGGCAATGCCAGGCTTGATACCTAAGACTTGCAAACCCAGCAGCTCAGGAGGTTGAGATAGAAGGATTGAAAGTTCAAGGGCAGCCTGGCAACTTAGTGAGGTCCTGTGCAACTTAGTGACACCCTGTCTCAAAATAAAAATAAATAATAAAAAAGATCTGGGGATGTTGCTCAGTGGTTAATCACCCCTGGGCTCAATCTCTGATGCCAACAAAATAAATTAATTAGTTTAATTAAACAAAGGGCAATCCTAAGCAGAATAAATTGTATTTTTCCCCCTCCATGACAAATCTCTTTTCTTAAGAACCGGATGCCTAACCTGCTTGAACAGAATAAATACCATTAATTTATTTGGCACCAACAATACACAAGACTGAGATGAATGCAACAAAGACAAAAAAATGCACATACAATAGACTTTATCCTTAAGAAGCTTCCAGAAACAACTTCTTCCATCAACCCTACCCTGACATTGTCATCCTTAAGATCTTTGTGCTGCTCCTTAATAGGGAGCTATGGCAGCAACATACCTAGAGGCCAAGTTGAGCCTCAGTCCTGGACATTTCCCAACATACTCCCTTTAGCCTACCACAGTTTCTCACTGTATGGAACCATATAGTTGACAGCTATTTGTTGAAATGAATTCATACAATCAAAACAATGATATAAGGAATGGGTAATGAGAATAATGGGCTTTATGTTCCACCTGATTCACTGAATCTTTATCCTCATAGTAACTATTAGTATGTTAAAGACTCAGTATGTAATAGATTTTTAGAGCAGGTATTAACTGATATTTCTTGTATAACAGCCAAGAATTGATTTTTACAAGATGGCAACGTGGCTTCTTGAATATAAGGGATGTGGTGTGGTAGTCATGTTATAAGTCTCAGGGAAAAAAAATCATGTGTTGGTGCTTGGAATTAGAAACATATAGCCAAATTTCTCTGGTTTGTAATGTCATTTTGTACTTCTATTATTTTAATGGCTAAGACTATGAAATTCAGTGAAGTGTAGAACAAAGACATCCTTACTTAGTCCTCCAGAATTCACAAAATACAGCAAACATCTCTCAAGAAATAGGTTGTTTCAGAGGTGGAGGTCAAGACATTACAAGGACAAACCAGAAAACACAATGATTGAACCTGTTTCCCAGTGGCAAACGGTGTACATTGAAGAAAAAGATATGATTAATTTCACAAGCTTATCTCTGATTATTGTCCCCAAATGCATTGCTTTACATGAAGATAAAATCTCACTAGGCTGCAAAAAAACTGACATTGGTTTGCTTGTTTAAATTCAACTGAAATAACATAACAGTGAAATAGAAACTACCAAGTAATGCCATATACTTATCACTGTCTTAATCCATATTTCACATAGAGGTATTATATGTATATATGCATATATTTGTATATAAATAGGTATATAAACAGTGTATATTATATATATAAAATTTGATAAATACATGGATGTATGGATAGAGAGATCGATAATAGACAGATACAAAATACTTAGCATGGCCTCATACCAGTTTCTAAAAAGTCACTATATAGGGAAAAGAACGTTCACTAGTTTGAAAAGGAAGACCAAATATTCTAATACTAGATGTCCATGCAGTTCAGAGGTTCTTTGAAAAAACTTTCTCAGTATACTAATGAATAGGGTCCCTCTATTCTTGTGTGATATGTTGGTCAGCATAAAAGTATTTGGGGGATCTTTACCTGAAAATAATTGTCCTTCGGTTGATCCAGTTCATATACATGCTGCTTAGAAACACTGCCATATTTGGAAATACCACCTGGGTAAGAGTTTCTGCTATGTCGCTTCCTTGAACCATTCTCAGAGATGTCATTCTTGTAAGAACTAATTAAATTTAATTGTAATTACATAAGAAAGTGATTAGAGGCACCAAATAATTTTTAATTTTTTAATTTCTTCTAATTAGTTATATATGACATGAGAATGTATTTATATATTTTGACAGATCATACATAAATGGAGTGTAATTTCTCATTTTTCTGATTGTACATATTGTAGGATCGCATCTGTCATGCATTCATATATGCACATGAGGTAATAATATCTGTTTCACTCTACTATCCTTTTGACCCCCATATCTCTTCCCCTACCTTCACTCCCCATTACCTAATATAAAGTAACTCTATTCTTCCCCACCTACCCACCCACATTGTGAATTAGCATCCACATATCAGAGAAAGCATTCAGTCTTTGGTGTTTTGGGTTTGGCTTATTTGCCTAAGCATGATATCCTCCCACTCCATCCATTTACTAGCAAATGCCATAACTTCATTTTTCTTTAAAGCTGAGTAATATTCCATAGTATGTATGTATATGTGTGTGTGTGTGTGTGTGTGTATATATATATATATATATATATATATATATATATATATATATACCATATATTCTTCATCCATTCATCTGTTGAAGGGCACCTAGATTGGTTCTATAGTTTAGCAATTGTGAATTGAGCTGCTATAAACATTGATGTGGCTGTGTCATTGTAGTATGCTGATTTTAAGTCCTTTGGGTATAAATCTAGAAGTGGAATAACTGGGTCAAATGGTGATTCCATTCCAAGTTTTCTGAGGAATCTCCATACTGCTTTCCATAATGGTTGTTCCATTTTGCATTCCCACCAACAATGTATGAGTTTACCTTTCCCCCACATCCTTGCCAACATTTATTGTTGCTTGCATTTTTGATAATTGTCAAGAATAACAATTTTTTAAAGCTGATCTTTTTGAGGACCTACTATATACACCAGACACGGGACAAAGAAGTTTACACTCACTATTGTATGTAGTTCATAATATAACTCTATGATAAATACATTACCACTACTTTTCAGTGAGGAGCCTGGGATCATACCACTTAAATAAATATTTAAATCAAATAGCCATTTAATGACAGACCTGAAATTCAAACTCCCACCTCTTTGTATATTTCATTTCCATATTTTCAGATTGAGGCTCTTTAATCGCTTTGTGATTTGTAAATAAGGGATTTAAGTATGCACAATTCCTTTATATCATACCAACATCAAAAAATATTTATTACTTTTATAAAATGATAAGATTTTCTTAGGTGAATGAAGAGAATTATTTTTATCAGTTTACTGAAAATGTAATGTTAATGGCAGAGAGTGGAATCACCCAGATCATTCCACCCTGGGCTCATTCTATTCACAATTCAGTACAGAGGGCTTATATTGGAGGTTAAATTTTGTAGTAAACAACATATTTATGAATAAGACACAAAACAATTACACAATGGCACCTGCCACAATCCTTGGTCTTTGAGTCTTTAACTCATATCTAGAACAGGTTTTCTACCTAGCATTATTCCCAACCTGGGTGTCATAATGCAGGTCTGTGGGAGGATAGTGACAGGTAATAGGTGGAGTCCTACCACACACAACCCACACCTCTCTTAGGTAGCAGAGACAATCCCAGATGGTGATGTTCAAGTGAACTTCTGCCTACAACAAAATGCTAAGACCCAGAGTCCTATAAGCATAGCATTAGTATATATAAATCACCTATATTTAATTCTGAGCTTCCCAAGGGTGTTAATAAGGAAAACTCCCTCTAGCCTATTAGCATTCCCTCCATGCCACAGGATACCAAAAAAAAACAGCATAATCCTTTGGAAATATCCCATGTTTTTCCTAAAGTCATTCATAGATATTTGATCATTGTATTGTCTCAGATAAGGAGGAGGGTGGGAAAACAAGTATTTTTTTTAATATTGTTAGTTTTGTAAATACCTAATAATGCAGAAACTAATAGTCTATAATTAGGTTTATTATTTATGGGGAAATAATTTAGTTAATGAGATTTTTTTTAATAGGAAATGGTTGGTACTGGTACTGGAAATAAAAATAAGATCTTAAAGATATAAAAATTAGAGCAGGAGAAAATTAAATTCTTACACTGGGGAAACTGCAAACTCATTGCCCACAGGAAGTGACATCTGGAATGCAAAAAATAACTTCATATATTATAATCGACAGAACACAGTGTGCATTCATTTATCATGTTAATAAACATAGCCACCTATGCAGAATTAAAAGAAGCAAGCAATATTTTTTTTGGAACTCTTGGCAACTCACTCAAAAAAATGTGGGACCTAAAAGACCTAAAGAAAAAAAGTCATACTTTCTTCTAGTGTGAACTAATGTTGGCTGTACTTTTAAGATTTTTTTCCACCAAAATTATTATAGGAGAAAAATGATATTACCCCAAATTGCACAGGCCTAACAAAACAGCATTTTCTTTTAATTATGTTTATAGCATTGACATAATTTCACCTTCTCCTTTTTACTTAACATTATGTCTTGTTTTGGTATCAAATTATTTAAAATTAATCTTTTTTCAAAGGAATGATTCTGGTAAGAACATCAGTATTTATTTGGCTTTTTCCCTCTTAACCTTTACAAGATATCAATCCATTTTCTCCTACAAGCCCTTATACTAACTCTCCATTTTTCTTTTAGTATCTTTAGATACTAGGTATATTCCAGACCACCAGTTCAATTGCAAAGTCTGCACCAAAAATATTCTCTATAACCTCAACCCTTCATTTAAGGTTTTTACTTTCTTTACCTTCATACTACCATCTCATAAAAACACAATGTCAATATTTTATGAGTCAGCCCACACTCAACAACAAAGTATAAATATGAAAACTTTTATTTCCTTCTCCTTTTTTAGGTTAATTTAATTACAATGAAATGTCCTATGCATTGGCCTGGTGTTTGGTTTATAAGTATCCCAAGGAAAACATGATCCCATGACATATCAGTCCTCACCTAACTCACCGCCATCTTGAATATTTTCTTATTCTCTTTTCTGGCTCCTTCCATTCTCTCCCCAGTTGTCAAAAGAGGACCTCTAACTCATAAAGTTATCCATACTCTGATTACCCCTATAACCTTGCCATGCCGAACTGCTGTGAAGAATTGTATAGAGTTTGGGAAAAGGTTGTCTTCTGGAACTAGATGTCTCAATTCAAATCCCAGCTTCTTCATTGATGTGAACAGGTTACTTAATTGTTTTGCCTATTTCTTTATTTGTGATACAGGTTTACCTCATAAGGCTGTTTGGGGAATTGATAAGCTAATATATACAAAGCATTTAGGACAGTACCAAATGAATGGTAAATATATGTGCTATATATACACACACATGCAGACATACATATACACATACACATATGTATAAGTGGGTAGCGAAAATAGTAAACTTAAGTTTATATATAAAAATTTTAAATTCTTGCGATATATTCAGATGCAAATAAAAATCTGTGACTTGGAAAAGTTTCATTTTTGGTCATATAAAAAGAGATTTGGTTGCTTAACAACATATAAATTGATCTTAAAACATAGATTTGTATAAACTCACTCTGAAAGAAAATGTAAGATAGAGGATATGAGAAACTTTGGGACAGGAACTAAAAGCAGAAACTTTTGGCAGACCCACAGGTTATTGGATATTTTGTTAAATGGACTCAGCAGCTAATTAATTATAACCTATCAATTTCTGAATATAAGTCATCTATGTGCACAGAAAAATCTTCAACTTCTTACAGAAAATATCACTGTTATTCATCCCATTGATGTTGTATAGAGCCATTAAAATTATTTACAATGAATTTTTTATCTGTTGATCAAATTCCTCCCTAATACATCCACCACCTTATTAGAACAACTTTAGGTTTACTAGACAAACATAAAGCAGAACAGACAGAACTTCATGAAGAGCACAGATGCACTAAGAAAAGAAGTTTGAGTAACGCCATGCTGGGCAGGAGGTCAGAGACAAACAGTTATACACTTAAAGAGCCTAGATACATAGAATGATGCTCAGCCGGTGTTAGTCTGAGAATAACTTTCCAACTCATAGACTCAGTGTCAAAGAACTCTTGATATCATGATCATGGAAAACAAGGAATGGATACTAAATGCATAAGGATCTTTCTAGATGTTTCTTACATAAATATACTTAATGGTGGGGGAAAAACTGATTTTTAGAGGAATGTCATCTTTCTGACTTTACTTTGAAACCATTTCATAAGCATTTGAATTTGACCACAAAATAAAATTTGGCTAAGGAAAAGCTCTATACTATCTCATTAAGTAATATCTCCACAACAAAAAATAGCATTATATTAGTATTTTTCATTTTAACCATTAAAAGATAAAGCTAAAATGCTACTTAATATTCTAGTACAAATGGTAGCATTCCCATATTCCCATGATGTTACAGTATGTTTATCAAAATTTTGAACATGTGCTGAAACATAGAATGAAATTATTGGGTCTTATCTATCCCAGTCCCTTTTTAATACAATAAAATGCATATAATATCTTTTAGTGTAATTTTCCACAATTATTTTTGTTTGATATTATAAGTATGGCAATTTAGTATGTTTCACCCTACTCTTTGTGATTGTTTTAATATAATGCTTCCCAAGTCATAGTGGCTCCAACCTGTAATCCCAGCTACAAGGGAGGCTGAAGCAGGAGGATTATAAATTTGTAGCCAGCCTGGGCAACATAGTGAGACCCTATCTCAAAATAAAAAAGGTCTGGGCATGTCACTTAATGATACATCATTTGCCTAGCACGCATGAGGGCCTGGGTTCAACCTCCAATACTAGGGGATAAAATGTGTGTATATACATACAATCATGTGTGTGTGTGTGTGTGTGTGTGTGTGTGTGTGTGTGTGTTTAAAATGCTACCTTAACCCAAACTTCAAGTCTTCTATTCAAGTCTTCCTCAGATTATTTCTTACCTTTCAGTTCTTGGAGTTGTCCAAAATACTTACTACATTTTCCTAATTCATTCATGTTCCCACTCATAAATAATCCTTTCACAACTCTCTTAACACTTTCAAGAACTGCTGTCTTATCTGCACACTCAGTTGATAACCTGTTACTTGGAAAACATAATCTCAAAATAGAAGATAATTTCCCTTTGCTTCCTCTTTCACATTTAGCAAACTCTCCATTAATATATGTGCCTGATCTTATCTCTTTTCACTTGCTCAAGAATATTTTTTCAGTTACTATCCTTTCTCCTACATCACTAACTTGCCCCTTTTCTGGATTCTTCCCACTGGCATAAAAATCCACCGTAATACATTCATCTGATGTCAACTGCCACCTATGTAATTTCTCTGCCTAAATTTTTTAGTGCAAGACTTCTCAAATGACTTGTCCAAACTCAGTTTCTTTATTTTCTGCCTTCCCAGGAAGTGAATTTATTCTCAAGTCTACTCCATCTATGCTTTTGTCCTCAGTACTTTATTGAAACAGCCCTTGTCAAGGTCATGCAAGGCATCCTCAATGCTAAATCCATTAGTCAATTCTCAGTTCTCCTTTACTTGGGTAATCAGCAGTATTCAGCAATTATTCACTCATTTATTTTTAGAACATTGTTGTTATGGTTTAGATATTAGCTATTCCCCAAAAGCTTATGTGTAAGGCAATGCAAGAACATTCAGAGGTGAAAAGATTGAATTATGAGAACCTTAACCCAATCAGTGAATTAATTCTCTGATTAGGGGGTGGAAACTGTAGGCTGGGAGGGTGTGGCTGCAGAAGGTGGGTCCCTGGGGGTGTGCCTATGGGGCATATATTTGGTGAGGTGAGTTTAGTCTCTCATGGCTTCCTGATCATCATGTAAGCTACTTACTTCTGCCACACTCTTCTGTCATGATATTTTGCCTCACTTTAAGCCCCAAGGAATGGAGCCAGCTCTCTATCAACTGAGACCTCTGAAAATGTGATCTCCTATGTAAACTTTTCCTCCTTAAAACAGTTCTTTCAGGTCTTTTTTCACAACAGTGAAAAAGTTGACTAAAACAGTTGTCTTCATTGACTTCCAATACTCCCTTCTTAACACCATCCCTTCCAGATTGTCTTCCTGCACCACCAGCTGCTCTCTCTAATATCTTCTTATTTACCTATTGTAACAACTCACCTTCAAAATCATCTATATCTAGATTAAAGTTGTAAACTAGACCTGAATTCCAGACTCATATAACTGACTACTAAACCTTTCTACTAATATGTCTGAATGCGCATATATCAATGCTAACATGGAAATCTTGATTTCCTCCTATCTCAGCAAATAGACACTCTGGTTGTGCAATTTCTCAGACCAGCATTTATATCATGTTCTTTCAACTGACATGTTAAGAAGCAAATCTTATCAACTCTACCTTCAAAATATATCAAGAACCTATCTTTCTTACTATGAGCACAGCTACCTTCCAGGTGCAAGTGGGCATCTTCTGATTGCAATAATGCACATGTCTTCTGCAGTAGACGCTCTTAGTACTCTGCCCAGATTCTCTCTTCTAGGAAAGTGCACCCATCTTTCAGATGTTGTGAATATTCACTGCCAAATGGCTCATAGCTGTACTCCTAAAGATTTTGGAAGAGCCAAGGGGAGGCTTCTCCAGAGATGCCTGGAATGTTAAATTCCTTTTCTCCTGGTTGGTAATAGCCCATGAGCTACTGATAGAGGGATACAAAAGCCAGACCACCCTTTTCAAGGTGAGGCAATTCTGTAGTGCTACTCATACTTCAGAGACCCCCTCTATAATCAGGTTTTAAATATTACTTTTTTGCTTAGTTTCCCATTCTTCTGTCCCCTGTGCTTATCCTTCTGCCCTCACTTCTTAACAGGCTTTTCCTGAGAATACTGCTTTAATTAACCACTTTCAGGATAATCTCCATGTTAAACGCTTCTCCTATGGAACCTAACCTACCTCCAATGATGTTCCTTGCATTTTTACTTTCATTGTCTATTCGCAACACAGTGAACAATGTGATCTGAAGAAAATAAATCTTCAATTCAGATTACATCCTTCATCTAGACACCATTGGAAAATCTTCATGTCACTCATAGTAAAAGACATAGCCCCTAAACGAACTATTCAGCCCTTTATGATCTCTTTAACCTACTTCATAACTCTTCCCTTCTGTTTCCTAGTACCCATAAGAGTTTTTGACACATATGTTTGTTGAATTGATGAATCATCTATTTTATTTGTTTTATCCCCTTCATTGATTCCCTTATCCTAACTTTCCTGCCAATATTAAAAAAAGAAACAACTTTATTTAGGGCAAAGATAAGTGCTAAGAATTAAATGTCAAAGATCATTCTTTTAAATGAAAAAATAAAAGCTATGCTTTTTTCTATTTTGAGCTAAAGGGGTCCGTTAATATCTCAAGAATCCTAGCCTGAGAGAAGCAACAGTTTGAGAAGAAGAAATAATTGGGAGCATGGCTCTTTTCAGTTAAAGGGGCCTTTAATTATGATTTTACCTCTATTAGCTTCAGAAGATTAGGTGTCCAAGTTAATAAGGCATCAAGCACAGTCTAAACTCTAATGCATATTCAACATTTGGTTCAAATGGTGAATTGCTTCTGTCAGATCATATAGACATCCTGGGATTTGCTATAAAAAGTTGATTACTTATCATCCCACATTTAGCTCTTTTTGAAAAATAAAAATCAAATTTTAGCCTTGAGGTCAGTAACACAAGTTATAGATGGCAAAACAACATCCTAAATGCTTAGTAACAAGGATTTTACTTCTATTTTGCAATACTTTTCTTATTTTTCACATGAAGAACCAAATACTACATAGAAGTTTTATTATTCAAATATTTTATCCAACTATTTATTTTTCCTTCTACCAAATCCCTACTCCTTTAGAAACAGATGGTTAAAGAAATGAAATGGGGATAAATCAGTTTGATATCTTTAAGGCAGTCTCAATCTATTAGTAAAACCCCTTCTTCTAAATAGCAAACTCATGAATCTTTTTGAAACAAAATGGCACGCTTGCATTTCTGATTAGGAGGCAAGCTGGGATGGCCAAAAGGCAATTTGGTGAAATCTGTCTTGGAAATTAACACATTTAAACTCTAGCCTTTAAAATGCAATCCAACGCAATGTAGTTTATTTAGTTTCACTCTATGCCTGTGGTTGGGTAAGGATTCACAAAGGAGGTGCTGAAAACAATTCTTATTGGATAGGTTGGTATACCAGGCATTTGCCTGGGTCCTGCTTATGTAATGATAAGCATATAGACATCTTTTAGTGAATAAGGGACATTAACCATTTAATCACAGTATATGATTAAAATGTCTGATAACTACACTACAGGAAATACATAGGGTAATAGGATATTAAGCAAGAAGTCCCAACTTCAGGAAAGGCTTTCATGGAAAAATGAATTTTCAAAAACAGGATGTATCAGGAGGGGTTCACTGGACAAAGGGGTAAGGAAATTGGAAGTCAGTATTCCTGGCAGAGAGAACAGCATGAGCAAAGACCCTAAGGAACTGAGTGAAAAGTCAGTACCATTACTGTGTTAAGTCAATAATGCTTCAGGATGAGGCATAAAGGAGGCTGGAGATAGGGTGTGATTCTAATGTTAGAGTCCCTGGAAGACCACCCTAAGGGGATGTTAATAGTTTTGAGAACAATGGGAAATCGCTAATAGGTTGTAGGACAAGAAAGGTGGTGAGTAATGTGGTTTGGTTTTTGTTTTGAAGTGACACTAAGTGCAATGTGGAAAACAAACTGGATGGGTGGGACAAGAGCCAGGAAATGAACCAAGGCATCTGTTATTGTGGTCAGAAGGAGGTGATGGCAGCTTTGATAGACTGGAAATGGTAAATGAAGAGAGAGGGATGGATGCAGCATACAACTGGGAGCTGCAGGAGAAAAACCAGGTGATGAGAGCAGGCAGAACAGGATTTCAATTTGGGTTATTTGGGATCTAAAATGCCTGTAAGCACTTAATGGGAAATATTGAAAAATAAGTAGTATATACAGGTCTGAATTCCAGAGGACAGATATGGACTGGAATATAAATGAGTCTTTGACACACAAGTGATAATTAAATCAGAAGAATAAGAGGCATGGAAAGTATAAGGGGAAGGAGAGAGGGTCTAGGACCAACCCTGAGAAACTTCAAAATATAATAGCCAGGTGAAGTTAAAAGGGAGACAAGGAGAAGCCAACAAGAAAGAAGAACTCTAGGAGGTAATTATACAACGGAAGCTAAGGAAGAGGACCTAAGAGAAAACAAAGAAGGAGGAAGTGATTGTCCAACTGTTAAGACTGAAAAAGGATTTATTTGTTACTTGAAGTTGGGAAAGATATGGAGAAACACACATTAAGCTTCTGAGATTGGAAAACCTGCATAATTCTGTAACCATAAATCAATGAAGATTACCTTGGGATGTATTAGAAGTCCACTGAATTGCATTGTCCAAAACAAACAGACAAATGTTATAATTATTATATAGATTGCAACATATATGCTTTGAGAAAAATTGAAATAAATTGATTTGGAAATGCACAGTGTCATCAGATCTTAAGCAGAGTCAGCAAAATTCATTTCATCTTCCCAGGAGACCAAATTTTTCATGTATATACATGTGAATGTATGGTGAATGGAAGCAATAGGTGCTACTTCTGGGCCTGCTCATAGGAAACATCTCTGGTTCCCCACTCACTTACAAGTGGGAGATAAATCTGAAGCTTGAGAGAATGAAGCCATGGATGCATAGGAAGAACACCAAGTGTCTGAATGAACAGGTAGAAGGCAGCTGTCAAACCAAAAATATCAAATGACTTGGCATGAATGAGATGAACTTCAAATGTTTTAACCACTGAGATTTGAGACTTTATCTAGTACAAAATTTAGCATAAATGACTGATATACTGTGACTGGTTACTTTGGAAGCAACTTGGATAGGCAGAATTTATCTCACAGCACACAATCACCTTTTTAAAAAATATTTTAGTTGTCAATGGACCTTTATTTTATTTGTTTATATGTGGTACTGAGACTCCAACTCAGTGCCTTACACATGCTAGGCAACTGCTCTACCATTGAGCCACAACTCCAGTCCACAGCTTTTATCCCTCATTCATTCACTAGTGAACCATATTTCAGTGATATGGACAGAATGTTCAAAGCCAAAGGGCAGTTAATTTTCTCCTAAGCATTTCCTTAAATTTGATTGAGTCAGAATAATTTAGTGTTTTGACTTTTGCTTTTTACTGGAAAACAGTATGATTTTTTAAAGTACATCATAGATAAACAACACTTTTACCAAAAAGCTAAAAATAAAATTTTATTTTATGTATTTGATTGACAGTTCATTAAAAAACACACTAATTTGTCATAAATATTGTGGGTACAGGGATTTAAATGGTAATTAAACAAAATGCAGTTCTCTCAAATTAAAAAAGAAAACTCCAGATTTTTTAAATATGTAGGCTTGCTTATAACAGCAGTAAAATTCATTTAAAATGTGTGTTTATATATAACAACATTCAAGTGCTCATATGACAGCTTGGCAAAGATGCTGTAGAATCATCATAGAAAATCTGGTATGGATATTGCATATGCTTCATCATAACTTCATCTTTAAGTCTTTACAGGGGGAAAAAAGAGCCAATAATGGCATAGTGATAGAAACAGAAAAGTCTTACAGATGGAATATATACAGGAAAGGAGAAGTGTTGAATGCCTGAAAGTATTTCTAAGGTGTTTGAGATGTGCTCTCGGTTCTTAACATTTTCCAGGCATAATCTGATCAGTAACTGGAGTACTGTAACTTAATTTTATCTTTCTTTCATGTAGCTCTATAATTTTCAGGTCCTTCTGTGTGGGTCCCATGTGAAGGTACAGTTTGCACATTCATGAAGTTAGCTCTGCCTTCATGGAACTCAAAAAATTGAAATTACAAAACACAGCAGATTTGAGGTCAAGATTTTTCAAGTGTGAAGAACACAAATAAACTGGTTCCACTGCACTAAATCGGAGGAGAGATGCCAAGAAACTTCACTGGAAACAAAACAGAGAGGGAGTCTTGTTCTGTCATTGGACATCCACTGAGCCACCAGACCAGCTTACTTATCTTACTGGAATGGGAAAGTATGGGTGAAAGAAGAAAAGTGTTTAGCTAGATAGAGCGGGGACAAAAACTGCTTGAATTTTAAATTTCAAACAGGTTAAGAGACCTGCTGGTCTACAGGTCCCCAGATTGATGCACTTAACACTGTCAAACTCGAAAACATTTAAAATCTGATCATCAGTTAAGACTTACATGAAATGATTCTAAAAGTTAAAAGTAATAAACAGTTTTTATTGTAAAGACTACCAAAAGAACATTTTCTGATGTTTTTTCTGATTCCTACTTCAGAACTAACAGTCACCAAGAAGAGGACATTTCTAGCATCAATTTAGATCTTCAAGTTTTTATGGCTCCTCAATCACTCTACAATTCCTTCTAATAGATTGCCCTAAGTATCTTTATCTATTCTCTTATAATTCCATCTCTTTACTCTTTTTCCTGTATTTTTGAGATTACCATCACTTACTATTCTTTACTTGAATTTTCATTTTGATAGTAATGCTTTGAAATTTTAAGAGTTTAGTCATAATCTGTTTTTCCTTATTCATAGCATCTTATAATTTTTTTCACTTTGTTTTATGTTAATGTTTACAAGATTCTTGACTCTATCTAAGAATGGTATTGTTTTTCCTTTTTCTGAATTATTTTTGTTTCCTCTGGGATCATGTCTCCTTTTGGTCATCTTCATCTTTCTTGTTCATGTTGCAAACTTCCTCAAATATCTAATGGTCCTTGGTTCCCAGTATGTATATAAGACTCCTTTTAAAGAAGGCAACAGAACTCTGACTTCCATCATCTGTGTAAATAGGCATGCCTTGTCATTTAGCTGGCTTTTCTTTCAAGTAAATAGAAGGAAGTCAGGCACCATGACCCTTATTTTGATGAAATAATTTCCATACTAACAATCCTAGTTCTTCCCAAGGGCTGAGTTCCTTCATTCAATAAACCATGCTTTCTTTGTTTGACTTTTGTTGCATTAGTGACCAACACTTGACTGCAACCAGATATTTTTGTATGGGACCAAAGATAGGTGTGATGAATGTAGAAGGATAAAATGGTTTAAATACAATGTTAGACCTAAAACAGTTATGATTCATCCCTTCCCTATTCCCACATTTTTGCAATGCAACTTTGTAGCTCTTCCCATTAACAGATTCCCTTGAATTCATACTGGTCTTAAAACCTATTTGACCAATAGGATGACTGAGGAAGACATTAAAGTGCGCCAAGTCTAAGCCTCAGCCTTGAGAACTCTTTCAATTTTACTTTTTCTGATAATCCTGCTCATCCACCATGTGAACAAGCCTAGAACAGTTTGATCAGTGATGAGCTTCCTAAGACCCTGTTGCCTCTATCATCCCACATAAGGGACAACCAACGTGTAGAAGCAGATCTGACATATAAGCAGTTAAGTGAAGACACGTGAATAAGCCCAGATAAGCCCAGCCAAAATGCTAACCAGGTAGAATACTGAACTAAATAAATGCTTACTTTAAGTTGTTATGTTTAATATGGTTTGTTGGGCAGCATAACCAGATGCACCTACTAGATCACAATTCTACTTATAAGTGTTTCTCATTTCAATATCCATGAGTGTTATATGCAAACTGGAGCCTTGTTAGCTTCTACCAGGCCACTGGGCTCCTTCTTGGATGTGGCTCTTCCCACACATATTCTTTGCAATGTTTACTCTGGTTTTGCTTCAACGATCAACACTACTTGTTCACATTTCATCTTCTAGAACTTAGATGCAATCTCTTATCAATGATGGCCTCTTCCCCATTGTCATTATTTTTGTACTCTATACATATTTATTATTCTCCTATTTTAATGAGGTCTCCAAAGGAAAAGTGGGATACAACAACAACAAAAAACAAAACAAAACGAAACAAAAAACATGTGTTCTAACATCTTAATGGAAATCAATCAGTATTTATTGAGCATCTAATGAGTGCTGGCTATATAAAACTTTAGAGGCACTATTAGTTTATAAGTAATAGAAATATTAAATAAAACATATTCTTATTCATTTTAGTAAATCATTGTTCCTAAATATTATGCTCAGGATATTTTTTTAAATTAACTGTTCTTATTTAAAAAGTATCGGGCTGGGGATATAGCTCAGTTGGTAGAGTGCTTGCCTTGCAAGCACAAGGCCCTGAGTTCAATCCCCAGCACCGCAAAAAAAAAAAAAGTATCTTTCAAATTTTTAGCACTTATTCACTTATGTATCTTCCTATTTCAGAAAGAATTTACAACATGATAGATTTTGAACTAATCTGGACAATTCCTTCTTTCATTATGAACAAAAGGTAAAATTAATCATAATTTTCTCTCAGAAGAAAAAATAAAATCAATGCATTATAAACAGTCAATTATCTGCTGGGTATAAATAGGAATTAAAAGAAACCAGAAAACCAGGCAATTATATTCATTTGTGCATGTGTTAGGCATATACTTTGTTTCAGCAATATGCAATATGCAAGAAAATTGCTGGTGAGATAAAATTTATGACATGCTTATTAAAAAGGCATATTTTTATTCATAACAATTTTAGTTTATCACTTCTTACATTTAAAGCATTATTCAACTAAATTGTGTCTTCCTAATTAATAAATGCACTAACACTTTGAGATATATCTCTGTTGTCTAAATAGTGAGAAGGGATTTTTATACTGCTAAAAACCATGATGTCTTCTATGACTGCTCTCGTCAAGTTGTGTTTGGTTTTTACCAGATGGAGAGTCAAAGAATAAAAGTATCTCATGTTTTCACATAAAGAAGACATCAAGTTCCAATGTCTGGCCCTTCTAAATCTGTATAACCTGGATTTATGTATAAATCTGTATAACTAACTTCATTGAGTTCTCAGTTTCCTCATACATCAAATAAGAAATATGAACAAATTGATCTCCAATTATCTCACCCCTATGTTACCAACAAAATAAACTTCAGTCATAAACTTCGGAGTCACCAAGGCACGGTTTTGAAGTCATACTCCTTCACTTACTTGTGGTAAACTTTTGAAAATCTCAAAACCTAAATCTTATTATCTATGAAGTGGAGATAAACTCATGGAACCATGATGAAAATGAAAAGATATAGTGCATAAAGGACTCCTAATCCAGCACTTGAAACCTATTGAGCATTTAATAGATACTAGTTATATTCATTTACTGTTGTACTACAAAATCTTCAGTATTTTTTATGGAAGTTAACGGAACATTTTCATTGACAAATAAACCATTACTTCATAAGAAAGTCCTTCCTACTCTAGGACATCCTTACTACGAAGGCTTTACTTATAACAAGCTTTCCTGTTTTCTTGTATCTGTCTATTTATTGCAGTAGTTTTTTAATCTGGGGTCTGCAAAGAATTCAGGAGTTTGGCAAATGTGATGGAAAATCTTACATCGACATTTCCATTGACTTCTAATTAAAAAATAATATTTCTTTCAACTGTGAGCATAACCACTAAACCACTATATTTTGTGATTCTGTCACTAGTAAGAAATTACATTTTCTTAACTCATTACACATGTCACAAGCACTTTGAAATACAGTGTGTTAGAAACGTATTTGCTGGATCTTGTTACTTGATTCATTAATAAAGAAGCACAAATATCACTATACCAAAATTTGTTTTAATAGTTGATAATTTACTTTAAAATAGTTCTTTTTTAATCTTATGGTTTTATTTTACTTTATAAAACCTTATATCAGAAGTTAATCACAGGTTTACCCAATCTGCTGAAAGGATCTAGGACTTATGGAAGATTAGTAAACTTTGCTCTAGCATAAGCTAGAATGATTTTATTCTTTCTCATTGATGAAACTCTCAACCATATAAATTTAGTGTCTCCTCTGAATTTATATGGTGATACCTAATCCCCAATGTAATGGTATCATATTGAGGTAGAGTCATTGGGAAGTGCTTAGGTCATGATAAATAATGCCCTTGTAGAAGACCCAAGGGAGACCTCTCTCCCCTTCCACTATGTGAGACACAGTAGAAAGATGGCCATCTACGAACCAGAAAGCAGGTCCTCACCAGTTACCAAATCTTCTGGACCCTTGATCCCAGTCTTCAGAACTGTGAGAATAAATTTCTCTGGTTTATAAGATAGCTATTTATGATATGTTGTTAAAGACAGACCTGATTTTCAGATGCTTTTTTTTTTCTCCCCACATCTTCTAAACATCTGTAATCGAGCATGCCTGCAGGCAAATCCCATGAAATGCTATCCTGCAACATGATCTATGGGGAAAACCAAAAGAATCCTTTGCTCAAACGTAGAGGAAAAAATAGAGGAATGTAAAGGCGGTGGGGGAAAACCTCAAATACCAAAAATAGTAAGAAGAAGGAGAAAGAGTAGGTAGTTGGAGGGAGAAGCAAACTTAAAATTATTTTCATGCAAGAGAACCTCTGTATTTGAAGTAAGCAGAGAGAAACTATTAGAGAAATGTTAAGATCAGGAAAACTAAGAAAATAATTAAGAGGAGGAAAGGTGATCTTGGTCCTTGAAGAAAGGTCAGGAGGAGAAGGTTGAGTGTAAGTAAATACAAGACAATGCAAATGCTCTCAGGACCCTGTATAGTACATTTCACGCCAGGTCTCCCTATGTCCTACCATCATGGACAGCTGCTAAGCCTATTGGTCCTTAAAGGCTCTGAGTAGTATTGCCCAAAAGACTCTGTTGAATTTTCTCAACAACTTATCCTTTCCAAGCTTCTTTAACCACAGATCTTTCCTCCTCATAGTAACCATTAATATTCTATGAACCACTGCTCTGCAGATTACACTCTGGGAAACTGCTCTAATGCATGAATGAGCAGGATACGCCACAGGTAGGTTGATTATTGGGAAAGCACAATCACCGCTACTTCACCTAATGTTGATTCTTCATTTTTTTTCACAGAGAGATTCAATTTAGAAGATTTTTGGGTCAAACTTATTACAGTAATGGTTGTTATAGTATTTGCAATTAACTATTTTTTTTCATAAGAACTGTCCACAAAAAGAGGTCTGTCTGTACTTCTGCTATTGTGTTTAGGTTTTATTAAATTCTAAATCAGGACACATATTTAATTCCTATTAGATTTTGCCTTTTTACTTCTGGACCATCAAGTTGTTTTTGAATCGTAGTGTTGTTGCCCATTCATTTTAACTTTGAAGTTGTTTAGCACTTCTGTTTATTTTAATGCAAACTCCTCTTTAAAATGCTGAGCAGGATATAACCAGGGAAGAAGACTGTGACATATAAATACTTCAGAGTATGTTTGTTCAACCATTTTCATGATTATATAATTTCAGAATTTTCTACTCTATCTAGATTGCTGGTACCCCTGTGATTCCATATCTATGGCTTACATGGTTTTTATTTTCTCTTTTTTGAATCTAGAAATGCCTTTAGTTATTCTAACTAAAACCACAATAATTAATATCAGTATGAATGATGAGAAAGATACAACTGCTATAAATAGCTGCTCCTAACACTTTTATTTTCAATGGATAAAAAAAATTATGTTCAGGATGATGAAATTGTGCAATTCAGGGTTTTGTTTGTTTCTGTTTTATCTTGAAAGCGAGATTATAGTTTAACTCACTATTCTCATTTTTGGAAATTAGCAATCTCTCCATCCTAGTACAACTCTACCCCTCAAGTACTTGCAATGAAATCTCAAAAGCTCTGATGGTTTTAGGATCAATGTATTTACACCTAAAATTGTAAAATGATGAAGTTACTGTTATACACTGCTACTGTTCCTTTATAATATTTGGCTACGTGAATAGGAAGTACAGTTCAGCACTAAGCCAAAGGTGTTTCTAAATAGACCAATTCATTCAAGATAATTGAAGCTTAAGCCTATTATATGAAGGATTAGTTGCAAAATGGCAGTGGAACAGCCATGGGATTTTTATGAAGAACTCCAAAAGAAACAGCAAACTAATGATCAAGTGCAGTGTATCCCTCTGCTACTGTACACATTCCAAGTTCTTATTAGAAGGCACTGCATATTAATCATACAAACTAGTTTCAGTGAAAACCCCTTAAATAGCAAGACTCTTCTCAAGGGATATTATGCAGTCAGGTAAATTTAAATTTATACAAGGACCACTGCCAATGACTTCTACAGAATTTCAATGTCAGACTTACTGCCATGAAAGATATATAACGCCAAAGAATACAAAATCCCATGGGAGAGTAAGTCAATATAACAGCTGGGATGTAAGCATGTGTCAGTAGAGGAAGAAAAAGGGGAAAATAGGTTGTTCTTTGGGAATGTGGCATTTAAAACCACATAGCTCAGCTTTCTCAAAATGCTGAGGTATTCCAAGAACAATATTCTGCAAAAACATTGCTTCTTATATAAAGTATATTTTAAATCCTTCTACAATTGTTATCATATCACAAGAACACACACTGAAGAAATTGAGTGAAACCTAGGAAATTACATGAATGATCAGGCATATAATAATATATGAGGTAAAATCTAAATATTGAGACTTCAGTGTATTCACCAATTAATTGTACTGATATATACTGCTTTCTAATAATCATTGCTCTATGCTATATAACCTGCTTCATCATTTCAATTATTTTTGTCTTTTTCATATTCCCAGTAAGAATAAATATGACTTAATCTATTTAACATGTAATATTATTTTGATCCTGTAATTGAGTTAGCATATGAATTAATGTCTTTTATCATTTCTTACAATAATTAATTTATTATAGACCATTTTGGGGCTTTCTTTAATCAAAGTGGATGTTAAATCCTGTGAGCTATTACTGGTGTTTTATAAATACATAAACCTTTGAAAAAAAGTATCCCATTGTCAAATAAATTTAGAAAATGTATATTCTAAATAATTTTTCCAGGAATTTATATCATAACATGGCGTATTCCAGAATTGGAACAGAATCATTGAATCATATAGTTTTTATGCTGGAAGGGACTTGAAATTAGCCTCCTCACTTTATTAACCATAAAATGAAGACCTAAGGGGTTAAATGGTGGGCTTAGTTTTTTCAGTGAGTTGGACTAAGGATGTCTTACAGTTGCCAATTCTGTGAACTTCTCTCTGGTTCTTCACTCCTTGGTATCAGAGATGTTGAAAGAGAAGGAAGGAGGATGGATAGAGAAAATGTGGTATATAAACACAATGGAAGAATGAAAGTATCACATTTGCTGGTAAATGGATGGAACTGGAGAGTATCATGCTAAGTGAAATAAGCCAATCCCCAAAAAACCAAAGGCAGAATGTTCTCTCTGATATGTGGATGTTAACCCGCAACAAGGGAGGAGAGGATTAGAAGTTCATTGAATTAGACAAAGGGGAATAAAGGGAAGGGAGAGGAGATGGGAATAGAAAAGACAGTAGAATGAATCAGACATATCTTTCCTATCCTTATACATGAATACACAACCAATGTAACTTCACATCATTATACAACTACAATAATGGGATTTTAATTGGAACAAGTTATGCTTATTCTATGTATATATGACAAAATACACTCTACTGTCATGTGTATCTAGAAAGAATAAATAAATAAAGAGAAGGGAGGGAGAGAGGGAAGGAATTGTGTTCATCAAGAATATGAGTCCCCCACCAGTAATATTGCAAAATTGAAAGATTAGATAAAATGAGTTTGCTGTTCAACCAAAGTATTTTAAACATTATGACACTTCATAAACAATCAGTTATGTAGAAGAGACAATAAGGACTATACAATGTACCCTAGAGGTAAATTGTAGATCCTAATAAAGAACAGGATAATAGGGACTCAGCATAGATTAGTGACTCAGCTTGAACAAAAGCAAATTAAAGTTAAATTCTGAGAATGATTTAAAAATTAGTGAACTCTCACAGTTAGGGGATTATTTGACTCTAAGTAACAGAACTCAACTCATGTTGACTTGGGCCTGAAGGAGGAGCTTATTACAAACGTATCCAACTATTTTATAGAACCCAAGGCTAGAGAAGGAGCCAGGCCTCCCACAGGGTTAGAGTCCCCTCTAGAAAGTTGCCAAGAATAGAGGCAGCTGTACTCTTTGTTTCTTCTTCCTTGAGTTACAGTCCCTCATCTATGTGTCCCTATGAACATCAATTTTGCTCTCCTCCTTCTAAGAAAACTGGCCCTCTTATCTCCAATCCCAGCAAAAAGAGACTAGAATCAATGTGTCCCAAATCAAAATTCCTTAGAGAAATCATGTTCTTCCGTCTCAGGTGAAGGGGGGCAAGAAATGCAATGGCAGGACCTTCCGCCCCCTGAAGAGTAACTATGGGAATAGACGTTCTGGAATGACATCATTAGAAGCTTCTCTAAGAGAAAACTAGGGCACAGAAAACAATCTGTGGCAAAGGAAGTACGTCGCTTCTATACAGTTGAACATTCCTTGGCAAAGGGGAAACTACTGGTAGCAACAAAAGTAATGCATGGCAAAGAATAAACTGAGTAAGAGAGGAGGAAGCAGAATCTTCCTCGGGGGGTTACTACCTTTTCAGGGCTTGTGCTGCAGACAAGTTGGGGTGCTTTGCTTTAGGACTCTTCAGTGAGCCTGAGAAGAGTACAGATGGGGCTTGACCAGACCTCGCACAGTCCCTCCAGTCCCTGGATCTGTTTCACCCAATCCTAGCCCTCTTGCCCAGAAATCCTTCTCATCAAACTGTTACCGAGTCTACTACTCACCTCTTTAAGGAACAAGGACACAGATAAGAGTGAAAAAAGAAAGAATATCTTCAATGATTGTCATCCAGGTTGATGTGATTTTAGAAATAATCCAACCAATCCTGGTGAATTTAAACAATAAATGCTTTCAAATTCCAGAGGCCTCAGTTTACCTAACCTGACTCTTAATTTCTCAATAAGACGATAAGGACTTCTTCCATAAGTCTTTGGGCAAATGCACAGGATAATTCTAAATGAAAATAATATAATTATAATTATGCCCTCAAAAAAAAAAAAACTGGATTTCTGGTCTAATTTCTAATTCCTAATTTTACAGCAGTCATGAATCTTAGATCTTTTATGGAGCACTATTGTATACAAAGTATTACCCCAAGAAATTGCATCAAAACCAACAATTTACCAGTCATAGGACTCATACTACAAGGAAATTACAGAGTTAGAACAAACAACATAAGGAAGAAAGGAGAAGAAGTAAAATCTTGTAAAATTTGTCTGCTATTTTTGCATATATAATTTTACTCATTATAAGCATGTTTTAGGTAATTGTTATTGTTCCCAATTTACAAATAAATGAACAGAGACTCAGAAAGGTTAAGGGACTAATGAGAAATTATCAAAAAAGTGGTCCAGGTAAAGCGTTCTGTAGAATCATAGTAGGATATGTTGCTTTCTGTTATGGGCTTCAGAGTTTTGTAGAGCAGAAGAATGTGAGCCTGCCACACTGGCTGGGATTTAGGCACTGGTTGAAAGGTAGCACGAGCTAGGGTCCTGATAAGGAAAAATGATAGCTAGTCCTGTCTGAGTACTGTTGAGCAGCTAAATCAGTTCCACCATACTTGGCTCAAAGGGGAGTAGTCTTCAAAAACAAGGGGGGGGGGGGGTCCACGGGATAGAGAAACTGAAGGTCTGGCTACTGAGTTGTGAGTTTTCTGTGGTCAGTGGAGAACCACTGAAGGCAAGTAAAACATGATGCTCTCAGACCTGTGATCAGAGGGTACATCCAAGACACATTGGTGTGGGGCACTCAGGATGATTACCAAGGCAAAGAAACCCAGATCCTGACTGAGGATGGTGCCATACACATGGAGAAACGATGAAGATATGGAAGGAAATTGAAGAGGTAGAATCAATATATCCCGGAATTCAAGTGAACTGACGAGAGGAAACAAAGATGCCATGGGTTTTATAAATAAGGGACTGTGACAGCAACTGGGAGTGAACAAGAAATCAGACCCTTCTCTTTTCTACTCTCTGGGCTTTCTGTTTAACAGGAGGCTAATTTTGAAGCTGTTTTTCTGCTAACAAAAATGAAGCATATTGTTTTCATAAACCTTTGTAAAATCTGCTGTATTCTCTGGCATGTTTGCAAATAACGGCACATTCTCCAGACAGTTTATGTGCAAGAGGCTTCGCATTACTAACAGAGAGACATCACTAAAATGATATTATATCACAAATTTATGAAGGTCATTCCTGAAAAGACTATTTTAAAAATGGAAATACATTTGTTGAGAACGGTTAATAATTTAGTACTTGCACTTTAGATCCACATTTATTTTCACCCACTACCATGTGGGTTTTATTATTCATCTTCAAGGGATGTGGCACACAGACTGCCAACTCCAGCTGCACAATGGACTCACCTGCAGAGCTTATGAAAATGCTGATGCCTGTAACTCACCCCAGGGTTCTGCTGAAGATGACCCACAGGCTGCCTCAGATTACTTTGTTTCCTTTTTTTTTTTTTTTTTTTTTTTTTAATTTTTTTAGTTGTAGATGGACACAATACCTTTATTTTACTTATTCATTTTTATGTGGTGCTGAGAATCGAACCCAGTGCCTCCCACATGCTAGGCAAGCAAGCGCTCCACCACTGAGCAACAACCCCAGCCCCAGTATAGTGTATTTGGACATATTATACATACATAGAGTATAATTTAGGATCCCATTCTTGTGGTTGTGCATGATGTGGGGTTTCACTGGTCATGTATTCATGTGAGAACATAGGAAAGTTATGTCTGATTCATTCTACTATCTTTCCTATTCCTATGCCCCCTCCCTTCCCTTCATTCCCCTTTGTTTAATTCAATGAACTTCTATTCCTCCCAGCCACCCTCTCCCCTTAAATCAGAGAGAATATTCGGCCTTTGGTTTTTGGGGATTGGCTTATTTCACTTAGCATGATAGTCTTCAGTTCCATCCATTTACCAGCAAATGTCATAATTTTATTCTTCTTTATGCCTGAGTAATATTCCATTATGTATATGGACCACATTTTCTTTATCCTTTCATCTGTTGAAGGATACCTAGGTTGGTTCCGTAGCTTAGCTATCGTGAATTGAGTTACTATAAACATAGATGTGACCATGTCACTATAGTATGCTGATTTTAAGTCTTTTGTGTATATACTGGGAAGTGGAATAACTGGGTCAAATGGTGATTTCATTCCAAGTGTTCTGAGGAATCTGCATAATGGTCCCACCAATTTGCAGTTCCACCAGCAAAGTATAAGTGAATATTTTTCCCCACATCCTCGCCAACATTTATTGTTACTTGCATTCTTGATAATTGCCAGAGTATTGGGAAATTTTTGAATAGCTATTTAGATGATTCTAATGTGGAACCATGGTTAAAAACCACTCAACAAAAAGAAAAGTTAATTTTTTCTGTTGAAGATGAGATCATTTATGCTTTGATGTCTAGTCATTGAAAAAGGACAATCTGCTACATTTATATAATCTGTACACACATAATCCCATATCAATCTTTCTGTAACACTCAATGAGATGAGAAAAGTTAAATCAGAAACAGTTTTGAAGACTGAGTGGTCAGAATTGAGGGAACAGATGAACAGAACAAAGAAATGTATAGTGAACTGCTTTCTGAAACATTTAACTTGTTCTTTCCCATGGACTCAGTAGCCACTCCCGGAATGTTCCAGCAGTGCGAGTTCTCCCTGCCCCTTCCTGGATGCTCTGTAAACATGGGGGTGCTGGTTGACTGACCCCAGAAATAGATCCCAATTTTCTCTACATAGCGTCACAGTGGCAGCTGCCATTTCCTGGGTATAGAAGCCAAGATGAGGCTTTGGATACATTGAAATGCAAAGGAACTGGGAGGGATGAGTTGGCTGTTTGGCCCTGCTGCCTCACATTTGAAGGAAAGGTGAAAGGTCTTCCCACATCTCCTCTCCCTCTTGTCACACACTGACTAAAATGCCAATTAACTCCCTGGCTTAAGGCATTGCCCACAGAAATCCCATATTAAATGTGCCTGTGGCCTGGCCAGAGTAAAGCATTTCTTTCTATTGCTCATCAAGTCTTAAAAAAAAAAAAATCTGATGAGCTTTCTCTGGCAGGCAAGACTCTGAGGGAATAGGACAAGGCACACACTGACAGCCATGGGGAATTTCTAGGGAGAACAGCCCCAAGATGACCTCTGGCTACTCTAAATTGCTCAGCAGGATTCCTTCAACAGTTTTTTTCTAGCTTGACTCTGGTAGTCATTCTTTTTTATTACTTTTCCACGGAGGGCTCTTTCTCCAATGTTCTGTCCCAGAATTCTCTCCATTCCCAAGCTCTGGTCATACCAGCTTATATCGATCCTCCTTTTCTCTCTTATCTTTGCAGTTGGACATCTTTGCACTTGTCATTCTTCTTTACCATACCTAAACCCCTCAAGACACAGAATTCTGCCTTTGTGCAAATGTAGACACCACATGGCTCCAGTTGCTATACTTTTGTGTGTAACACACATGCAATATTTATAATAAATTAATTAACTCAATCAATTTAAATATCACCACAGAATTTACAGACAACTGAAATTCTTTGTCTTGAAGTAGTGATTAAGTTTGGGCATGAAAGTGGTAAAAGGCTCATTGGCCTTCCCTGGAATGGATGTCCACAGAGGCATTAATTATTCCACATAAATAATAGACTCATAGCTGAAGCAAACATGAATATCCTCAACTAGCTTCATCTTAGGGGACTACAGTTGTTCTATCATGACTCTCTAATAGTAGCACATGTTCTTTTCTGAAGCATTATTTAAATAAGCTTGGTTTATGCAAGTCCCAATAGTCTCTCCTTATAATTGTACTGCTGAAAGCACTATAATTCTTGGCTTAAAGAAGTTAATATATTTTCTGTCAGGGTGACAAGAGAGTCATCACTTATCTCTGAGCCCTTCATGTGGCACACTCAAGAATGACTTTTCACCTCCAGGGACTGACAACTGCATGTTTATTTATGAGATCTTGATCCACACTACCCTTGCTTCCTGATTACTGGGGGAGCTATGGGGAAAGGACTTTAATTACTAAAGTTCTCAACAATTCTAATTTACTTAAGGGTCATTTTAACATTGCTTTCACTGTAATCCATGGGGTTTTAGACTATTTACAATTACTCTGCTTTTACATCAAGACTTTTGTTTTACCCAGATCAACCTTGTACCAATCTGAAAGTTTCACAAAATTTGGAGAAACACTTAGAGAATTTTCATTTGCATACAGCCTTTGAGCCTTTCTTGTCCTCCAAAATACCTAGCACAGAGTCTTTCAAATAGCCAGTACTTGCTACCCTTAGGGAAAGAACAAAGGAGTGAATGCTGTTTACATTTTGCTAGAAGAGGTAATTGAGATCAGAATTTGAAAATTTTTGATGTGTGATTCAAAGAAAATGATAGCACAATGAAATTTTGGGCTGAAAAATGGCATTTGAAATATCTCATATAAGATTCTCTTGCCTTCTGTTTGTTACTAGATATCTTTTGACATGTATATCTAACTTTTCAACTAGACTATATATTATAGAGGAATTATATTTGTCACTCAGCACAGACCCTAGCACCTAGCAGTAGGTGTTCCACAGATATGTGTGATTGATCTACTTCTATATCATGCACTATTTCTCCCTTTGATTCATATTTCCCTCAACCTACAGTCTCTTCCCAGGACAAGCTTGCTGACTGGAATTTTAGTGTCCAAGATCTGACAGAGTCAATTGCACAAACATAACACTAAGGCCAGCCCCTCAGAAAAGTTGCAAAGTAGGAAACAAAACAAAACAACCTTCACTGACCATTTTCTTCACCATTTTCCCTTTCTCAAAGTATTCATTGACCTACTCATTTTCAGAAAATAAAAATCTGGTTCACTTTTTAGTACAGAGCACAGGCAACAAAAGCATAAGAGACAGGGCTGCATCAAGCTAAAAACTTACATCTGCACAGCAAAGAAAACCACCAGCAGTAAAGAAACACTACGTGGAATAGAAGATGTTTTCAAGCCACACGTCTGATAAGTGGTTAATATCCAAGACATAAGGAACTCAAACTAAACAGCAAGAAAATAACCCTATTAGAGAAATGGACAAAGGAGCCGAATAGACATTTCTCAAAAGAAGAGACACACATGGCCAATGGGCTTATGGGAAAAGTGCTCAACATCACCAAATATCAAGGAAATGCAAATTAAAATCACAGTGAGACCTCACACCTGTTAGCATGGCTACAATCAAAAAGATAAAAGGCAAGTGTTGGCAAGGATGTGGAGAAAAGAGAACCCTTTTATACTTTTAATGGGAATGTAAACTAGTGTAGCCACAATATGGAAATTTCTGAGAAAAATTAAAAATCGAACTCATTTGCTCTAGTGAGCTCACTTCTGGAGATATATCCAAAGGAAATAAAATCTGTAAGTTGAAGCGACATCTGTAATTCTGTGTTCATTGAAGCACTATTCACAACAGCCAAGACATGCCAAGACATGGCAACAACTTAAGTGTTTATTGACATGTGTGTAAAAACTATGTGATATCACACACCCACACACACACACACACACACACACACAGAGAGAGAGAGAGAGAGAGAGAGAGAGAGAGAGAGAGAAAATGATTCAGCCTTAAAAAAAAAAAAGAAAAAGAAGGAAAACTTGCTATTTGCAGATGAATCTGGAAAACATTATGCTAAATGAAGTAGTCCAGACATAGAAAAACAAATGCCGTGATATTTCACTTACCTATGAAATCTCAAAAGGTCAAACTCACAGAAACAGAGTAAAACAGTAGAGGCCAGGGGTTGGGGGATGGGGTGGTGGGAATGAGAAGAGGCTGGTCAAAGGGTACAAAGTTTCAGTTAGACAGGATGCATGGTTCTGGAATTCCACTGTACAACATAATAAGTAAAGTTAATGATGACACACTGTACACTTGAAAACTGCTAAGAGAGTAGACTAAGTCTTCTCATTATATACTCTCAGAAGGTAACTCTGAAGGTTATGGATATGTAATCTGGCTTCATCGTGGTAATCATTTTACAATATATGCATATATGTGCATATATCAAACACACTGTACACTATAAATACGTAAATGTTTTATTTATCAATTATATCTTACCATGTGTTATGCTCCAAAATGTTTTATTCTATATTATTTTTAAAATACGTTTGGCTAGGTGCAGTGGTGCATGCCTGTCATCCCAGGACCTTGAGAGGCTAAGGCAGAAGGAGTATGAGTTCAAAGCCAGCCTCAGCAACTTAGGGGAAGCCTGAGCAACTTAGCAAAGCCCTGTCCCAAAATAAAATATTTTTGGAAAAAAAATAAAAAGGCTGGGGATGGGGATGTGGCTTAGTGGTTAAGTGTCTCCAGGGTTCAATCTTAATAATAATAATAATAATAACATAATAATAATAATAATATCAACAACATTTGGATAACAGGTTATGCATTTTACTAAGAAGTCACTACAGAGTTTGGAAATACTACTTTAGGAAAATGCCCATGAAAGTCCTAGAACTGGATCAACCAAGTTCATAATAAAGAAGAAACCACAGCTACTGTGACAAGAAAAAGATAACAACTATTGCTCTTTGGAAAAACCATCTATTTTATTAACCTACTTTCACTGAAAGTGACAATGCTTATTTTATTGGGTATTTTGCTTTTTTTTTTTTTTTTGCTTATGTCCAATAATCATTGAAATGAATTGTTTCCTTCCTCTTTCCACTTCATGTTGAAAGTTTCTTCTTCACTACTACCAAAGAAAGCCCCATGAATGTGTAGCACCACTTAAACAAACCACCACTACATCAAAACTAACAACTGTAAAGTCTGCCAGACAATAAGAGAGCTGTGGCATAAAAAAAAAAAAAGTTACATCAGTACCTCCCCATGATCACTCGCACACTGGCAAGACATGAAGTCTCTGTCAAATTGATAATGTTTCCAGGAAATACAGAAAAGGCATCCCCAGGACACAGCTGAAAATCTGAAAACTGGTGCCTTTTCAAAGCAATCACCTTTAAAAAAAAAAGCTTGCTTGTTTCAAGAAACACGCCTTGAGGTTGCTTCTTGCTGTGTCAATCACAATGGTTAGTTATGGCGAGCTGACTGTGAATGGGCCACACAGCATTCACTGCTCACTAGCAAGATGAAGGAAATAGTCACTTCTGACATTCTTATTTCCAACTTTCATTTCCCAAGATTAACAGGGAAGTTTGGCATTTTGCAAACAATGTATTTTCTTATATTCATTTTTCACTTGATTGGGTCCAGACAAGACAAAGTGCTTTAGGTTATCTATTGCTATATAACAAATTACTTCAATATGTAGCTTCTAAAACTTGAACATTTGGACTAGGGGTGTAACTCAGTGGTAGAACACTCACCTAGCATGTGAGAGGCCCTGAGTTTGATCCCAGCATTGCAAAACAAGACAACAACAAAAACAACAACAAATCTACTACCTCACATAGTTTCCAAGGATCAAGGATTCTCAGGGGAGTCTTAGCTGGATGGTTATAGCTCACAGCCTCTCAAGAGGTTGCAGCTAAGCTTCAGCTTGGGTTGCCGGTGTCAAAAAGCTCTAATAGGGCCTGAGATTCACTTCTAAATCACTCACCCAGCTATTGGCTGGCCTCAGATCCAGGAGACCACTGCCTGGAAGGCTCCATGTCTTGCCACATGGGCTTCTTCCACAGCCTGCTTAGGTGGCCTCAAGAGTTGCCAGCTGGCTTCCCCCAGAGTGAGTGATAAAAGGGAGAGGGAGGGAGGAAGGGAGAGGGGAGGGGGAAAGAGAGAGAGAGAGAGAGAGAGAGAGAGAGAGAGAGAGAGAGAGAGGAACAGCACCCAAGATGGAAGCTGAAGTCCTTTAAAACCTAACCTCCTAAGTGTAAGTGGTATACCATTGTTCCTGCCATATGCTCTTGGTCACAGAAATCAACCCTGGTATAATGCTTTGTGAAAGGACGTGACACAAAAGTATGAACAGCAAGAGCTGAGCATCACTGGATGCCATCTTGGAGGCTGGCTACTCTAGAATGTTTCTTTAGATGCCCATTTTCTTTTTTCTTTTATTTTTAGTTTTCAAAAATAAATTTTAATTATACAAAGTTTGGGATATAGTGTGATAATCTGATACATGTACATAGTGGGTAATGATGAAATCAATTTAATTCCATCTCCTTAAACATTTTCTAAATTTTTTGATTAACAAATAATTGTACTATGTTAATTTTAATTATTAGAACATAAAAGTTTTAGGGAACAGTAAGATACTTCAATACATATGTACAATATGTGCTGATCAAATCAGGATAATTAACTTTTTTATTTCCCTATCATTACTTTGTGTTGGAGCTTTTGAGCTCTTCTTTTATAGTCATTTATAAAATATTCAATAATTGGCTGGGCACAGTGGTGTATGCCTAAAATCTCAGCGACTTAGAGGGCTGAGGTAGGAGGATCACAAGTTCAAAACCAGCCTCAGCAAAAGTGAGGCAATGAGCAACTCAGTGAAACCCCGTCTCTAAAAAAAATACGAAATATGACTGGGGATGTGGCTCAGTGGCAGAGTGGCCCTGAGTTTAATCCCCAGTACCCCCCCAAAATAAATATATATATATATATATATATATTCAGTAAGTTATTGTGAACTATAGTCATCCCACTGTGCTATAGAACATTAGAACTTAGTACTTCTCTCTGTGTTTGGGTACCCATTGTCTACCCTCTTTCTACCCTCCTTTCCCATCCTCTTCACAAACTCTAGTGATCGCTAAGACACATTCTGATCAAAATTTTTTCACACGTTCATATATGAGAGAGAACATGCAATATTTAAAATTAGAAATGAAAAAGGAAATACCACAGAAACACAAAGGGACATTAGATACTGTGATGAACAACTATCTACTCAACAAATTGGAAAACTTACAAAAATAGACAAATTTCTGGGCATATAATCTTTCAAATTGAATCATGAAGACATAGAAAAACTAAGCAGACCAATAACAAGTAGCAAGATTCAATCAGCAATAAAAAGTCTTCCCTGAAAGGAAAGTCCAGGATTGGAAGGTTTCACTACAGAATTCTATGAAATATTTAATGAAGAATTCACATAAGTTCTCCCAAACTCATTCTACAAAGCCAACATTACTCTGGAACCAAAACCAAACAAGGACAATGACAACAAAAGCTATCCAGTATCTCTAGGGACCATTTCTATGACTATAAAGAATGTAATATTCAAATGGATAGTTAATTGCCTCCCAGAGGGAAGTTTTTAACTTTTCAGGTGGAAAGGGGTCAATGGCCTATTGGTTCCCTAATGGCCTGTATGTACCTTTCAGGTCTAAGCTGTGGATTTACATGCCAAGAGAATATGCAAATGAGCCATTATAATTTTGCACACCATTTCTCAGGGTGCAAGGATCCCCTGAAGAGTTTCCAATGATCTCAGTTTCAGCAACACTGCCCTTAATGTCCCATTCTTCCCACAATTACTTGGCCCAAGGACATGGCCATTATTGGGAACTTACGGCTAGATGTACATATGGGTAGAAGGACATGGCCATTATTGGGAACTTACGGCTAGATGTACGTATGGGTAGATTTAGTTAATCAAACTCTAATTCACATTTTCATTTAACCAGAAATTCAAAGAGTTTTGAATAGATTATTGTTGCCGCCTGCGGCAACAATTGCACGGGTATTTATCGGAGGTGGACTGAAAATAAACTACTTTTCCTATATTCACTAATTTATAGAGGAAGAGAGACTTTGAGAGAAAGATAGGCTTTGCTTATAGAAAGAGAAACTTTGCTTATCAGGAAGAGAGACCTTGCTTAGAGGAAGAGAAACTTTGCTCAGAGAGAAAGTTTTAGAGAAAGAGAGGCTTCTACACTTGTCAGAGATCTATTTCTTCTTAAAGTTCTGCTGCTTCTTCTTGAGGGTGCGTCCTGCATCCTGTGAACTAGGTGCTATCTATATGAGGGTTAGCTGCTTCTTCTAGCTGCTTCTTCTCTCTGCTAGCTACTTTTCTCTGCCAGCTGCTGCTGCTTCTCTGCTTCTTCTTACTGCTAGCTGCTGCTTTTCCTAGCTGCTTCTTCTTTCTGCTAGCTGCTGCTCCTTGCCTTCTACCTACTGCCCACTTATATCCCCTCCAGGAGGTGGAGGGCGGGACCACGCTAGTTGAGATTAGGTGAGGAGTCAGCTGCCCCATCACGGCAAAGGTTAAAACAAGCAGGCCCAAGCAGGAGCACTCAGGAACACCTGTGCACACGTTGTGTGCGTGGACTTAATTGAATATAGCCAATGATAAATCACCTGGGCGTGCTTATGTTAATTAACCTCCTCACTGCCAATGTGATCAAAGCAACATCCGGCTGGCTGCCAGGCGCCATCCCTGCACAGCCCTCATGGCACAGCCCCCAACAGACTATGTTCATTTTTCTGAGTCAGGCTTGCAAAGAAACTCCTAGCTAGGAACCCAAATCTTTGCATGTGTTGTAGTCCTTGAGAGAAAAAAGTCCTAGGGGTGCTGATCACAAGTTAAAGAGACATGGAGAAATTCTGCTATGGAGAGCCACTCTGAGCTAAAACATAGTGCTTCACAAGTGTGAGATAATCTCTGAGAGATGTCTTTTTAAAATTGTGGTCAACAGATTTAAGCCTAATTTCGTTTTCATTGTAGCCATACCCACCTTCTTTCCTTCTTGAGATTTACATTTTGAAATCCAGACCCTGAACTATGCTCACTCACCATTAGCCTAACAGCTACATCTGTTGAGTTAAACTCTTCCTTTTCCACTAAGTGTATTTTTCAAGCATGTATCTCAAATATTACCTTCCTATTCTATCTGGTCATTTAGGATGTCCAGTAGATTCTATTTGCTGTTATCATTTAATAGAAGATGTTTTAAACAGAGTAAAAGCTAATATAAGTGTAGGGTTCTGTGCTCTTCCTGTGTGTTCCCATGGCACCATGTGTGTGTGTGTGTATCCCAGCGTAGCACACACTAGAGGATATATACTGTCATTGTTCAGTTACTTCCACCAGTATCCAGGAGCTTCATCAAGGTAAGACTGCTTCTATCTTGTTCATCATTATATAGTCAACACCCAGCCATACTTGACAGACAGAAAGCATTGAATATGCATTGAATATGCATATTCAATGCATATTCAATATATACATTGAATAAACTAAAAAATATACTAAATCAATAATTCTTTCTCAATTACTATATAAGAAAATATTACCATGAATCCTACAGGACTAGAATAAAATAGAAAGAGACATGGATCAAGTTGGAATGACTGACTTTAATACTTCCTAGTTATGCAAACTAGGCTCATTTTCTGAGTGTTTCCATGTCAGATTCCTTCAGCAAAATGGCATAATAAATGACATGACTATTTCTATGGGATTTTTGAGAGCCCAATGGGACAATTAGTGTACAATTAGTATGGAAAACATCTTTTAAACCATAAAGTACTGAAGTTTGTCATATATTATTATTGTTATCAATAAGTGTGCTATATAGTTGGTAAAGATGCTTTGTAACAAAATAAAATGGTTATAGTTTTTTAAAAGTGACTCTCAGAAAATCTATGTTCACTGGCCTGAAGGTGTCAAAAGAAATACTTTTGCAAGGTAAATGAGTAGCCATTTCTACCCTGAAGGCTGAATTCTGTGCTCTCTTCATTATAAACCAAGTTATTGATCTTGACATGTACAGAAGGTGCTTTGTGGAAAATAGATATGACAAGGACCCTGAGTACTAGGTTTGCATCTAAAGAAAGACAGAAGCTTAGTCTCGTAATAAATCTCACCTACCTCCTTCAAAGTACAGTCACATATTCCTGTCTTTTTCAACTATAACCCTGAGGGATGGGAGATCTGTGGATACCAACAAACTATAACTAGACAACACCATGAGTTTGTTATTGGTATATAGCAGGTAAAAGTACAGGTGTATTCATGCACCACAGCCCCAGGAAACTTAGAAATGGCTCATTTAGACACCTTGTGGGAGGTAGTAGTAGCATTGACCAATATAGACACAAGTTTCTTACCTTAAAAAATTTTTTAAAATTGTTGACTCTTATACTGTAAATTGTCACCAATTCATAAGCTCAATTGCTTCGTAACTCACCTTAGTTATTTGATAACTAATGTTATCAACTATTTGTTATAAATATATAAATGTTATAACTAATGTTATCAACTATTTGTTATAAATATATAAATGTTATAACTAATGTTATCAAATATTTGTTTTTGTTCCAACAAAAGTATTATTCAAGCTGCATCTCAATGTAATCAAAGAGATTCAACAAATAATTAAATATAGAAGGAAAAGTAAAATTCAGCTATTAGTCATTGGTGTGTTCTTTTGGAAGCAACATTTCTTCCTTCATTCCCATGTTAGGTTAAAGCATTTATATTCTTTTGCACATCAAACCATCATAAATATTTCAAGTGGAGAACTTAAGACAATGCACAAAGACACAAAGTCTTTCCCCTATGCTTCACTGCATTAGATTTTTATTTTCATATTTTATCTTGAATCTTTAATAATATACTTTGATTAAATTTTTGTGTATGATGTAAAAGAAAGGTCCAAATTCATTCTTTTGCAGGTGGATATCTAGCAGCTTCCTCATCCTAATGTATTGAAATACTCTCTTTTCTTCATAGTGCATTCTTGGCACCCTTGTGAAAGATAAGTTGATCATATATGGGTGGGTCCTGGGCTCTCTGTTCTGCTCTGCTGGTCTTTGTATCTGATTTTATGCCAATACCATTCTTTTTAAATAAGCATCCTCTTATTTTGAAATTAAAAGTGTGATGCCTCCAGCTTTGTTTTAGCTTAAGATTATTTTGACTGTTTGGGTTTATTTGTGGTACCATATGAATTTTAGGATTCTTCTCCTTCCCTGTTTTTATAAATATGCCATTGATATTTTTACAGGCTTTGTATTGAATCTATAGATCATTTTAGGTAGAATGAAAATTTTTAAACTCTTGTTTTCCAAACCATGGACATGGAATGTTACTCCATTCTTTTTCTTCCTTGGTTAATTTTATTCCTAAATATTCTATTCCTGTGACGCTATTGTAAATGGAATTTTTTTTCTTAATTTCTTTTTTGGATAGTTCATTGTTAGTGCATATAATCAAAACAGATTTTTTGTTGACTTTATGTCCTGCAGCTTTACAGAATTTGCTTACTAAATCTAACAAATTTTGGGGAATCATTAGGGTTTTCTAAATAGAAGATCGTATCATTTGCAAACATATAATTTTACTTCTTATTTTTTGATTTGAATGTCTTTCAATAATTTTTTCTTACCAAATGCCTCTGGCTAGGACATACATTACTATGAAATAGGAGTGTCAAAAGTAGGCATTTTTATTTTGCTCTAGATCTTATAGAAAAAGGTATCTATTTTTTATCATTAAGTTCAATGATAGTTGTAGGCTTGTAATCTATGACCTTTATCAAGCTGAGGTAAATTCTTCCTATACCTAGTGTAGCATGTTGATAGTTTTTGTCAGGCTGGGGGGTACAACTCAGTAATAGAGTGCTTTCCTAGTATACGTAAGGCCCTGGGTTTGATCTCCAACACCTCAAAAAAGACCGAAAGTTTTCATCATCAAACATGTTGAATTTTATTAAATACTTTTTCTGCATCTATTAAGATGATCATGTGACTTTATCCTTCATTCTATAATGTGGTGTGTCACATTAATTGATTTGAATATGATGAACCATCCTTGAATACCAGGGATAAATTCCACTTCTTCATGGTGTATGATTTTTTAATATGCTGTTGGATTCAATTTGCTCATTTTGTTGAGGACTTTTCATCTATATTAAGAAAATTAATATAGATAATTAAGTTTCTTCTATAGCACTTTTTTATAGCTCCAGTATCAGGGTAATGCTGGCCTCATAAAAAGAGTTTGGAAATGTTCCCTCTTCTTCAGTTTTCTGAAAGAGGTTAAGAAGGATTGGTATTAATTTTTGTTTAAATACTTGATGGAATTACAAAGGAAATCTTATAGTCTTGGGCTTATCTTTATTGAGAGATTCTTGATTACTTAATCAATTTCCTTATTGTTGTTGGTCTATTGTTCCCTATTTCTTCATATTTCAGTCTTGGTAGGTTCATGGTTTATTTTATATGTTTCTAGGAATTTATTCATATCTTCTAGGTTATCCAATTTATGTATAATTGTTCATAATAGTCTTTTATGATCCTTTTAATTTCTGTGATATCATTTGTAATGTTTCCTATTTTATTATTTGAATCTCTCTTATTCTTACTTTGTATGGGCAATGATTTCTTAGATATGATAACAAAAGTACAAGAAATAAAGCAAAAATAAACAAGTGAGCCTACGTAAAATGAAAACATTATTGTACAGCAAAGGAAACAACCAACAGAGTAAAGAAACCACTTACAGAATGAGAGAAAATATTTGTAACTTATACATCTCATATGAGATTAGTATCCACAATATATAAGCAACTCAAACAACTTAATAGCAAGAAGAAAAAAGTTAAAAAATCAGCAAAGTTCCTGAACAGACATTTCTCACAAGAAGACATACAAATGGCCAACAGCTATATAAAGAAAATGTTCAACATCAATCATTCCCACAGAAATATACATTAGAGCCACAATTAAAAATTAACCCATACCTGTTAGAATGGAAAAAAAGATAAAATATAACAAGAATAGGAAGGATGTGGAGAAAAGAAGAGAGAAGACTTCTGTGCTTTGGATGGAAATGTAAATTAGTACAACCAAAAGTATAGGCAGACAGTATGGCAGTTCCTCAAAATACTAAAATGAAACTACTATATGATCCAGCAATTTCACTGTTGGGCATATATCCAAAGGAAATGAAATCAATATGCTGAAGAGATAGCTCCACTCCCAAGTTCACTGTATCCTTAGTCACAAAATTCAAGATATGGACTCAACTGTCCATCAACAGATAAATAAGGAAAATGTGGTATGCAATACAATAGAATATTTTGTAACCTTTTTTACAAGGAGGAAATCCTGCTACATACAAAAGTGTAGATAAACCTGGAGGACATCTTGCTAAGTGAGATAAACCAGTTACAGAATGACAATCAGTGCATGGTTCCCCTTACTGCATATGAGGTATCTGAAGTAAACTCACAGCAAAAGAGAACAGAGAAACACAATGGTGGTTACCAGGAAGGGAGGGGAAATGTTTCTGTTCAATGAGTATAAATTTACACTTACGTGAGATGAATAATTTCTAAAGATTGCTTATACAACATTGTGTCTGTATTCAAAAATACTGTATTGTACACTTAATAATTATGTGACTTGATGGTAGATCTCAATTTATGTGCCCTTGTCACAATAAAAATGAATCAATTGAGCTGGGATTTTGGCTCAGTGATACAGCATTTGTGTGGCACACGAGAGGCACTGGGTTCGATCTTCAGCACCACATAAAAATAAGTAAATAAATAAAATAAAGGTATTATGTCCATCTACAACTCAAATTTTTAAATCAATAAATTAATTAGTTGGTTAAGAGCATTACAAGTAAACACTTAAATTTGTTCCAATAATAAATTCTGATAAAATATATTTTGTATATCAATTAGCAAAATAATATTTTAAAAAACAATGCTACTCATGATATTACACCATATCAGAAGATATTCAGGTACTATGTTTATATGCATCTCATGGTAGGATCAATACCAGGATTGGTAAGTTAATTGAAAAAAATTAATAAAAATTCTTATCTTTTATTGAAAAATAACATACGTTAAAGATGTATAAATCATATATGTATATTTCAATAAATTTCCATAAAGACTACTCCAAATTACAACCCCCATATTATCAGTACCACGGCTGGTCCCTACGTCCCCCCTTCTGGACACTAGCTCCCATTCCAACAAGAGTGACCACTATCCTGATTTCTAGCACCAAAACCCTTTTGCCTGTATTTGCAACTGATATAAATGGAATCCTCCTTTGTGCCTGGCAATCTTACGTCTGAGAGATTCATTAATGTTTTTAAATGTAGTAATTATAATTCATTCATTCTCACAGCTGACTTGTATTAGAGTTGTGCAAATGTATTATAATTTAGACATTGTTTCTTCTTTTGGTAGGCAGTTAGGCATTTTCAAGGATATCTATTACAAATAAGGTTGGCATGAACATTCTTGAACAGTCTTTTAATAAAAATTAGTATAGAATTCTGTTTTCTACATATCTAGGAGTAGAATTTCTGTAGAATGGGCTGTGTGTTTTTTTTAGCTTCAGCAAATTCTTCCAAAGAGTTTTTCACAGTTAATTACCAATACACACTCTTACAGGCTATGATTGAGGGTTCCAGTTGCTCCACCTTCTTGCGAACACTAGATACTATCTATCAGTTTATTTTAGCAACTGTTGTGGGTATAAAGTGGTTTTGAATTGCAATTTTGATTTTTCTTGCTGATCAGATTGACTTCCTCTTCATGTCTATTGAACATCTGAAATAGAGGTCCTTTTGTCAATTGCCTCTTATTGTCATCTGTTCATTTTCTATTGGGATATGTGTCTCATCCTTACTGATTTGTAGCAATTCCTTACAAATCCTGAATTCAATCTGGAGTGAGTTTTATATTTTTAAGTCATTTGTGTAAGATAATTTAGCTTCATTACATGAATGGATTCATAACACAAAAAGAAGTATTTGAAATTCACTGGACAAATATTTATCAAGCATTTACTTCATGCCAGACACTGTGTTAGACTATATGGAATTTGCCTCAACAAATTTTAGTACAGTAGATTATAATTGCAAAGATTTAGGTAGAATACATTTTCTTATTGCATTTTTCCTTCACCTCAACACTTGAGCTCAAACAATTTTAGAGGCCTTCTACTTCTAAAGATCTGAAAGCCAGGCCAAAAATTAAGGAATGTTCTTGAACCAAATCTAATAGTTCATACAGCTATGAATTAAGTGAATCAAATTATAGACAAACCTTGTTATTAAATGTTGTGCTTTGGCCTGCTGCCCTAGTGTTCTGGCTATTTCACAGCCTCTGGTCAATGAGAGAGATCAAAAGAGAAGCAGGAGTTTATGTGGTCAGACTCATCAATTGGGGTATCAAGGATGCTGAGGGGGCAAAGCCAGAAGTAGAAATGTAGCTAATAATCCAAAAAGCTATGGTATAGTCTTCAAAGATTGAGCAAAAGAGGCCAGAAGGAATTTTCTGTCTGGAACTGGGGCTGGCCACAAGACAGAACCACAGTACTTCCCCTTACCCAGAGGTCCTGACGCCTTCTAAACCCAGGTAGCACAGCCTCTCTGCTTAGCATTTCTATTAAATTGCACTACCCTTACTAGTCTGCCCCAGCTCACTCAGCAACCATTACACCTGACTATTAAATCCAAGTAACTCATCTCTTCCATTGACTAGAATCCAAGATCAAACACGTCTTTGATATTTGAAAGGATATACTAATGTTCTTTAGAGTTTAGATCTTCTTACTCCTATCATGAGAATTCCCCTAGAATTCCCAGAATCATGCTAAAATTAAAGCTTACTTATAGATACTTAACATGTGTATTAGTAGATAAATAAAGCAATGCTACATTATACTCATTTCTTCATGTAAAGTCATAAACCTATAGCTTATAACATAATCATTTTCTGAATCATTGAGAATTTCATATTGAATCATTTAAAAATATTTTAAATTATTTTTTTCTGATTATAAAAGTTTCATCCAGGTAGAATCAGAAAATAAAAGTATAGAAAAGTATAAAAGAAAATCACCCATATCCTTCCTGCCTTAGTCTCTGTTAATATTTTAGCATAATTTCTAGACATGTTTCCATGTATGTTTTTATAAAAAAAATCATGAATTCAAATTTTCATGCTATTTTTCAATTATTTTAAATTCAGAGCATTAGCATTTTTCATTGTGTAAAAGACTCTTAGTAACCCTAACTTCTGAAGTTTATGTGATATGTCATGAGAGGGATGCAGCATAATTTATTTATCCCTCACCTTAGCCATCAAATTTTTCTAAGTTCCTTCATTATAATAAAATAGTGTTGAAGTAAAGACTTCCATGCAACAAAAGCTATTTTTTTAATTTTGTGGTTTTCCCTGAATATATTCATAGAGCTAAAATGTGAAAAGAACACTTTTAAAGACACTTACATTTTCAAAATACTTTCCAGGAAAACATCTTTCAATTTTGCACAAATGTCTGTTTTATTTCACCCTCATGAGCACTGAGCACATCTCTTACATACATTTCATTCATTGTTGGTAGATGAAAATACTGTTTCCACTTATTAAAAAATTCTTTAGTTTTTATAAAAGCAACACTTTTCAATTATTTATTAGACACATGAATTTCATTATTTAATTTAAATTTTCATTTATTCAAATATTTATTGAACATCTGTAAGTACCAAGCAGTGTTTCAGATGCAAGAGAGTTATCAGTGAACAAGGTGGAGAAATTCCTTCCTTTATGAACCTAGAGGGGAGGAATAGTCTATAAATAAGCTATTTGAGAGACTGTAATAAATGTTACAAGGGGAAAATAATGAAGGTGAAAAATCAAAGAATTAACCATATTCTATTTAAGACAGGTGGTTTAGGAAGACCTTTCTCTAATAAAATAACACTTGAAAGAAATTATTGTGGATTTTCTGTTCCTCAGTCAGTTCATTATAGTTGTCTTTTAAACTGGTTCAGAAATGATAGTCAATGTTCATAGCATTCGGTACTGTTTTAATCTGTTTTTTCATTACTGTGACCAAAAGACCTGACAAGAACAATTTCAGAGGAGAAAGTTTATTTGGTACTCCTGGTTTCAGAGGTCTCAGTTCACACATAGCCAACTCCATTTCTCTGTGCTAGAGATAAGGCAGAATATCAAGGCAGAAGAGTGTGATAGAGAAAAGCAGCTCATGACATGACAATCAAGAGGCAGAGAGAGAATAAGCTCAGCCCGCTGGGGCCAAAATAAAACCCCAAAGGCACACCTCTAATGATGCACCTCCTCCAACCATATCCTAACTGTTTACAAGTACCACCCAGTTAATCCATTCAACTAGATTAACACACTGATTAGGTTAAGGCTCATAACCCAATAATTCAACCCCTAAACTTTCTTGCATTGTCTCACACATGAGCTTTTGAGGGACGCCTCATATCTAAACAATAGCAGGTAATAACAAAAACAACCTAACTTCTTAAATTTCCTAGAATTTATTTCCTTCCTTCCTAGAGAGCACGATGATCTTAACTACTGTTCCTTCAAACCTAAATCACCACCCCCAACAGTTAGCTTTTTCCAATAAACAACGATGCTGTCTTATTCAAATACAAAGACAAAATTGACCACCATTTCTTCTCTCTCTTTCTTTTGCTTTTGTTTTTGTTGTGTCTTTGTTTTGTTTTGTTTTACTTGTATTGATGGTTTGCTTGTGATGGAGTAACCAGATCATTTTTGCAAGTCTATTTTGCGACTTACACAACTGTGAAACAACTAACTTGTCTTACTAAGTTAGTCTTGACCACAAAATTCAGGTTTCTGCTAAATATATAAAAACCAGATGATTTAGATAATCTTATAGAAACAATGGTGCTAACTAATAACACAAAATTCATAAGGTTCTTTTGAGAATTATCTGACTTAATTACATGCTTAACTTGATGCCCAATACATATTAACTACTGAATAAATATGTCAAATTTTCATTATTAACTTCATGGGCACAATGTACTACTACTCAACAGGGCAAGAAGCCCAAACCTCATTCTCATCTTCCTCTTGCATTGGTTTCTTAAAAACCAAGAAATGTCAGGAGAATTTATAATATTGGCTCTCATTTAAATCATAGCAGTGCCTAAATTCAGTTTGCTTTCAAGTTTCTTTGTGAACATGAGCATCATTTGAATGTTAAGGATTACATCAGATTTAGTCATTTCTCTATTTGTAGTCCTCTGAAAAGCTCATGCAAATTTGCTGAGAATATTGAATTAATCAAATGCAGAGCTCTGTAAACTGCAGGGATTTTTTAACTATTTCACACAAAAATACTAACAAAAAGTATAAACATATTAGGAAAAGTGATAAAACACATTTGAGCTAGATCAGAGTAGGGAGAAACACAAACCATTCATTCATTCATTCAAGTATTTCTTGAGTTGCTTTTCTCCTTGATCCTTCATTTCTAAATTACCAAATCTCTTTATCTTTTAAAAATTCCTTTGATATGAAAAGTAAATTTCCACATCTTCTCTTTCCTCACTACCTTTGCTATCATGGCTCTACGGATTTTTGCTTTCAAGATAGAACGTAAGTTACCAGAAATACTTCTTGGGTTCCTCCTACCATTCCTGTCTTCCTCTCCATATCTCTTACCCTTTTCTTTAAACGTAGATATTGGTAAGTTAAAGTTTAAAGTCACTATTTTTTAAAAGACTGATTTGAAATTTCCTAAGTCATTTGTAAAGTTCTATGAAAACATCTGAAATCTATAAGTGAGTCAATAAAAACACTTTGAAGGAGAGCATGGGTAACATCAGTGATCAAAATTCATCATGATGTGCTTGACACAAAAGATTTTCTTAATGAATTATCCATTAAGATGTCAGGCAAATTAATTGGCGTGGACTTTCTAAAGGAAAGTGGAAGAGAAAGAAATAGTTAAGTACCCTGGATGCTAAAGGAAATCAATAGGCACTCAGAGGAGGGTTGCTGTAACTGGCATGGTTTCTTTCTACTTTCCAGATCACAATAAACCTGTTATTTTGTTCTCTCACTCAGAAAGTATAATATATAAGTGGACTTCAAAGTCATTTGGCTTTGACTCTTAAATGGGAATTTTATATTAATATTTAATTCTGCAATATCACATGTCATTAATTTTATCACCTTTGTAAACCGCCCCCCCCCCCCTTCTTCCCCATGGAATTAAAAAGGAAACTAAGAATCTGGCCGTTGAGAGTTTGGACACTATGAAAGAAGGACATCTTTCATTGCTTACTTTCATGGTTGAATATGAATCACTTCACTTAAAGGTATTTTCCCACTCTTCAACTGCCCCACCTAATGGCAAGAGGTATGAATAACATCCATTTTTTGATCCCAAGACAGACAAAAATAATTGTCTCTATCTGTGCAAATTTTGTAGTCCTATGATTGAAAGGTGGATATTTTGCCCACTGCTCCACAGTCCTACACTACATTCCAGATGAACTGGCAACAGATATCCCAGGACAAAGCAATCACATAAGGCAGAGAGCCCATAATCCCACCCCAGCTAATAAAAAGAACCTGTATTCAAATGCCATCTGTGAGCAGTATGAGTTCAGGCACTGTTAAACCTCTTTCTTTTCAATTTGCCTCTAATGACAATCTATTGTCTGTCCTTAGAGATGGAGGATTGTGATGATGTTACATAAGATAACAGATGAAAAGGCTTAGCACATTCTTATTCCAGAGGGCCACAAAAATCATTTATCCTCCAGTGGCCCTATTTCATAGAGGCGGAAACTGAGGTGCAATGAGGTAAGTGATTTTCTATAAATCTCATCTATCCTTAGTGGCAGATGAAAGGGCTTATTCTCTAGACTGCTGCCTCTACCACCACTGGGTAACTCTACCCAACAACCATTTTCTGATAATCACACCCTTTCAGTCTTCTACTCGTAACAAGTAAAATGTTATATCATGGCTTTAATAAGTTAGGAGGGAAAAGTGAAGGGGCCTTTTTTTTTAAGTTGGAACCTGGAGTTAGGACATATGCAAAATTAGAATATATCCCCAACAAGCGCATTATTATAAAAGAAACATTAGCAAAATAGATTTGCCCAGCATAGCCCATACATTGCAGATCAGCATAGTCAGTAAAACTGATAATGCTTTCCAGAGCTCAGGGTTTGTGTCAATAGCTGAAATTCATCATGCTCCTTGAAATGTTTTCCATTATCCCTCCATATCAACTTAAGTTGGCCTCTCTGAGTCTCAGCTGCTGAGTTTGATCAGATTCCATTATATCTCTGAGGACTTATTTAAAAGCCTTTGTTGGGATTTGCTTTCTTTGAGCCATTTGCTTTGTTGTTATATATTTGAGTTGTTCATGGGGGTTTTTTCTGTGCCTCTCTTATTCTTGGTAGTAATATTTTAGCTACAGAATACCTATTCCAAATTTACCTCCTACATATATGATACCTCCCACATACATAGAGATTTATGATCTAAACTCAGTGTCAGAGTGTGGTCCTTCAACTAGCTACATCAAAATCACCTGGGCCATTGGTTTAATGTGATGATTTCTGGTCCTTAGCCAGATATATTAAATTAAAGTCTCTTGTGGTAAACCTCAAGATATGCATTTAAAGCAATTATTCCTGATGATTTCAATGCCCATTAATAGACTCACTGCCAGGAAAGATTAAAAAAATAAAAAGATTGCCACCCAACCACCAAGGACAAAGGACGAAATTAATTTTGTCTTTACCACAGAAAGGCCCAGCAGTTGGCACCCTTTCACCTGGTACTTCAGACTGAGTCTTGGAACTCCTTAAATTAATGAGAATCTTCAGTGGCAGGCTTTTAGATGTTTTGTTCCTAGTCCCTGTCCTGAGAACAAATTACACAGCAACACAGATGGTTTTCAGTTATCTATTTTTTCAAACAATCTAAGTAATTGGAAAACACAATGTGTTATTATCAAATAACAGCTGCACCAAAAACCTACCAAACTAAAATTCAAGGTCATTTTGAAAGAAAAAAAAAAAAAAGAGAGAGATATAGGGATAGGCCTCTCTTCTTAATTGAAAGCCTGGGCTAAAACCTAGACTGGTTATATTGTTTCAAAAATTGCTTTTGGTCAGTTATTAAAAACTTGAGTGTTTTTCTTATCTTCCTCCCCATTATGATTTTCTCTCCATTCCTTTCAGTTGTGAGCTCTCTTCTTAATCACTTATTACTATGTATCTTTACCTCTTGAGAAGTTTCTTGAACCATTTTGTTTTCTCATTGGGTGAATTGAGCTCATGCCATTTGCCTTCTCCAAACAGCTTGGTTTCCTGAGGAGTCTTTTCGGCAGTCTTCGCTCTTTCTGGTAGGAGATATGGTTGTGCATTTATCCAAGCAGACAGACACAGGAGGGTCTGATTCTATACACAGCAAAGATCAATGGACAAAGAAGTGGGCAATACCAGATTATTCTCGGCTCTCTTCTGATGATAATAATTGTGTTCATCACTTCAGGGAAGCTGAGCCTTAGCTGTGGCAGTGCTCTGGAAAGTCATTGACCATGCAGAGACAGGGCAAAGATACCTCTCTGTACTGATTGTGCCCTTACTATAGATGCCAAAAGCTGAAGCTTATTTCTTCCAAACTTAACAGCCTTTTGCTTTGCCTTGAGTTAAACAGTACAGGAGCAAGACTAGGGAAGTGCAAAATGGACACAGAACAAAAACACAGCCTGCCCCCAAGGGAGCCCCACTGCCTCCCTGGAAATCTAGGCAAACTTCAAAGAAGGAAAAGAAGGAGTCTGGCTTCAAGCATGGGGAAGGACTGGTTGGGAACTCTTTTCTAAAATGAACCCATCATGTAATTAACCACAAAAGGCCACAAATATGTCTTTAATACCCCTTATTTTCCAAATAGCAATTTATTCATTTATTTGTCCCACTAATCTTCTTTTTTACTTTGTTTTCAAGGAAAAATCATTTACTAGAATAATTCTTCCCAAATCTTAATATAAAGATGAATCAAGCAATAAATTCAAGAGTGTACAATAAATTTATTCCAAATTACAAATGGTAATACTAGTGTCAACTGAAGAGTAAAACTCAAGAGGCAAGACAGTCAAAATAAATAATTGATTTACAAGTACAGGTCAATTATCTAGAGACACTGTTTCACACTTAAACCTAGAAATTTCCTGGTGGCTAAGTGAAATCTGTATTATGTGCCAAACCCCAAAACCTAGTAACATCTGAATGTTAATTATTTTTCTTTTCTTCTTCTTCCCTTCTATTTAAGCAATCAAAAAGTTTCTTATTCCTGAATAAAGATAGATTATTCAGTAAGTACTGCAGAAACAAAAGATATCAGCTTGGAAAATCAGGTAGCTGAATGTGTCACTCCTTATACATAACTAACTTGCTCGTAGAGGGAGTAAAAATGCTAAATGTAAAAGAATGAATCTGTGCTCATAGAATGATGTAGTCACCAGGGAACTTACAGTCAAGGTAAATGTGGTGGGAATCTTGGCCCACTTAGATCATGCTGGGATTCCTAAGAAATTGTTGGAGAACATAATTTGTTTGACAGAGTTTGGGCTACAGCCAAGTCACTAACTGAAGGAGTCATTGGATGGTCCAAGTTTGCTCATCCCAGAGTGGTGTGCAATTAGACTGAGAGCCCTCGGACATAGATTTTCTCTATTTAAGACTGCAGACCACCTGTTTATATCAATATGAGCTGGAAACCCAGTCAGAAGGGCAATTATCAAGAATATAAACAACAATAAATGTTGGTGAGGATGTGGAGAAAAAGGTACACTCACACATTGCTGGTGGGAATGCAAATTAGTACAACCATTATGGAAAGTGGTATGGGGATTCCTCAAAAACTTGGAATAGAGGACACCATTTGACCAGTTATCCTGCTCCTTGGTTTATACCCAAAGACTAAAATCAGCATTCTACAGTGACACAGTCACATCACATTTATAGTAGCTTATATATCTATATCTATCTATCTATGAGATGAATATTACTCAGCCTTAAAGAAGAATAAAATTATGGCATTTGCAGGTAAATGGATGGAACTGGAGAATATCATGCTATGTGAAATAAGTCATCCCCAAAAAAACCCCCAAAACCAATATTTTCCATAATATGCAGTTATTAATTCACAATAAGGGAGTGGGGCTAGGGAAGAATACAGTACTTAGGTAGACGGGAGTAATTGGGCATTAGCTGCTGCCAGAATTCTGCCCTCCCACACCATTTTACAACCCAGATTGTCAATCTGCGAACATCTTAGCCAGCTATTGGTCCATTGTAAGCCTGTGAACAGTCTCATCAGTCATTGGTCCATTATTATTAGCCTGTGAAATTCAGGAGTTTAAGAATAGCTTCACCACATTTTTTCTCTCTCTCTTTCTGCTCTGGCTCGTGCACAGTCTCTCCCCCCCCCCCATTTTCTCTCTCTCCCTCCTCTCTCTCTCCACCCTGTGGTCAGACACTCTGCCTGTCCACTTAATAAAATCTCTTGTGTGAGTTCCCACATTCAAAGTGGTTTCTGGGTGCTTTCAGGAGTGAAGGGAGGGGAGGGGTTGTGGGGGTAGAAAGGATAGTAGAATGAATCAGATGTTCTAACCCCATGTACGTATGTAACTATATGACCAGTGGGATTCTACATCGTGTACAACCAGAAGAAAGAGAAATTATACTCCATCTATATATGATGTATCAAAGTGCATTCTACTGTCATGTGTAGCTAATTAAACAAATAAAAAATAAAAATAAAAAAGGATCAACTGGAAAGATTGAAGTAAGGTGTGGACAAAGCTAAGGAGCAACTGAAAATGCAAAAAGAGCTAATAATCAAGATTTATCAAAGTTAAAAGCAAAACCCTATTAAAGAACATTTTCCTAGTTGGGGTTTGGGGCGAGGCTTTTATGGCGTGGTAATTTTGAGAGAAAGACTTTAAGTGACTTACTTTTTCCAATTGCACCATCCCTGTTTTCCCTGGAAAAAACATGATTGGCTCTTTGCTGAACCCCTTCCTGATAGACCAGTGCATGGCTATATGTATATGTACTTAGGTTTGTACTTATTTGCTAGTATGACCATATCTCATGCAACATGATGATTGAAAAGAAGGAAAAAGGAAAGAATGTTCTTTTCTCAGTATGCTTTTATGATGTGCTTATATTACTAAGAAATATGTCTTCTACTCTTCTTCTGTAAGAAATCCTATCAAAATATGGATAAAGTAGCTCACCATGGGGCATAATTCATCTTCTGAAACTGTTTCAAATATCTATCCTTTCAGCTTTGCTGCATTTGAAGGTAAAAAAAAAAAAAAAAAAAAAAAAAAGAAAAAAAGAAAAAAAGAAAAAAAAAAAAGAAAGGAAGTAAATGGATTTGTTTGTCAAGCATGGGAGGAAAATGAAAAACCATAAGCATTAAAAAATTTCATGGTAGAAATTATCCATAATCTTGGAGAAAAAAACTTGCTAAGCAGAATACAAAAATGAGGGAAAAGATCAATACATTTTTACAACACAGAATATGTACCTCCATCTTGTTGGTAATTTTTAACAGTATCATAGTGTTTATACAATATTTAGAACTTCCCAAAATATTTGAAATTAATTAGTTCAATTTTTTTCAACTGAAGCACTTAATTACCACCCTAATCCAATCCCTTCCTTTCAAACTGCACAGGGAAATCTTTGCTGAGGTTAGTTTTCTAATCTATTAATAGCATTCATTCTTAACGCAGATTTAGAAAGAGAAAAGTTGAATCAAAACGAAGGTGAAGAAATGGAACAGTTTCTAACTCCATCTTCTTTGATTCATTTATTAGTTCTTATCAGTTAAAAATAATATATTTTTCAAAAAGTCCTCATTAGATCAGATACAATCCTGTTGATTGAAATAACGAGCATAAAAGTTTCAAATCCAAATAAACTATTTCAATATCTCCCCTCTCCCTCTGGTTCCCCTTCATTACTGCAGAAAGATTCTAAAGCACTTGAAAGAGTGCATTAGCAAGAATAAAATAGGTTATTCCATTAGCTTCCTTCCTCTTGATTATATCAAAATTTTACATCACTTAATTTTCGTAGAAGTTCCACTTATTTTTAGTTTTAACGATTCTGCATGAAAACCTAAGAGACTCAATTTTACATTGGTTGCATATAAACTGCTCATGATTTTTGACTCTAGCTCTGCTCCCCACCCCCTATTTCCCTGCAAATTTTACCTTATAAAGTACACTGTCATGATTTTCCAAGTCTAATCTGGGGGCAGGGGAAATCTATAAAAAATTAAAAACTTCTAAAGAGAAATAATTCAGGTATCTATGAGAGAAAGGAAATTTGGTATATTATGCAAACCACTATGGGTGAGATGTTGCTATATTGGATGCTGTTATAGTTAATCGGCTTAATTCTTATAACATCCTGTGATGTAGTTATTATAATCTGTATTATTTTGGATGAGTTCATTAAGACTCAGCTTAGTGAAGTGATGACTAGCAATTGATATGCTGGCCTTTGAACACTCTTCAACCTAATTTCAAGTACAAACTGTGATGGGGGAAAATGGAGGGAAAGTGAACAGATCTCAGAGTTTGGACTTAAAAGTCTTTAGTTCAAATGCCTTCTCCACTAGCTGATAAGAACATTTTCTTGAATGCAAAAAATAAAAAAGAGAGATGATAATAATATACCCTAATTTACAAGGTCATTGTGAATATCCAATAAGTAATGTTTGTGAAAATCACTTTGTAAACTGAAAAGCAACACATAAATTTTTGTAAAGCAGTTATCATAATGAGACCTCCATGCAAACACACACACAAAAGAACACTTTATAGAGAATTACAGTGCTTTAAACGAACAAGGAAATAGAGATGATGAGATAGATGATATATAATAGCATAATAGATGAAATAACAGAAGAGAACATCTCCTAAATTATAACAGTGTTTATGCAATTCCAAGAATACATTTGTCTCTCACTCTTTAGTTTTTTGTATTGATCAAGGAAATAATAAAAGAAAACACTCAGGAGTTTAAAGAATAGAAAAAACTAGCAAAGCATGCGTGAAAATAGAAAGTCATAGAAGCTGGCCAAAAGTGCAATAATCTAACTATGGAAATATTTCAGTTTTGGGTTCAAAATATGTATCTGTCCACATATTTCAGGATCATGATTGTTGAAATAAGGAAATTATTTTCTGTTAAAGTCATCATACTACAGTGATACATCCTTGCCCATGTTTGTAGCAGCACAAGTGCACAATATTCAAACTATGGAACCAGTCTAGGTTTCCATCAATGGATGAATAAATCGCGGTGCATATACACAATGGAGTTTCATTCAGACATAAAGAAAAATGAAATTTTGTCATTTCAAAAAAAATGGATGGAACTTTAGAACATTATGTTAAGTTAAATAAGCCAAACTTAGAATGTCAAGGATAATATGTTCTCTCATATGTGGAAGCTAGAGAGGAAAAAGGAAAAGAAAGGTGGAGACAGAAAATCAAAAGAAAAGATCAATAGAGGAGAAGAAAGGAATCAGGGGGAGGGAAGAGGGGAGGGAAAGTCGAGATACTAAGGAATGATATTGGTCAAATTATATTGTTATATTATGTGCATGTATGAATATGTAACAAATCTCACCTTATGTATAACTAAAAGACACCAGCATAAAACATGGAAAAAAGAAGAAACTATTTTCTAGATGTTGTAAAATCAGTCTACCTTCAGAATTAAAACTGCAATGGAATTTGGAACTACACATAGTTCATCTATCCAAAATGGAATGGACTTTGAGATATGCTGATGTGTACATAAGCTGGATAGAAAAGATGAAGCAAAGTAGTATACATGAATCAAACCTGGGGGCAAGGTGACAAACTACACAAGGAGATTACAATTGTTTTGAGAGAGAAAGAGAGAAAGACCATATTCCTAGGTAGATACAATTCATTCCTGAAATTAATCTTGTGTAGAAAATGTGCAGAGAGAAACATCCTACACAGAGCAGGAATACTGAAGAAGACTGTTGTTAGTGTTCAGAATTAGACTTAGTTCCATGGAAGTAGCACATAGAGACACTATGGAGATTGATCAATTTTAATTTTAAATTGCCTTCATTTTAAATTTAAAAAATCAATTTACATTGATTGGATAAAGAGGAATGAAGGAAAGGGAGGGTAATGGAAACAGGAAAGATAGCTGAATGAATTGGACATAACTTTTTCTATGTTCATTTTGAATACATGACCCGTGTTACTCCACATCATGTACAACAACAAGAATAGAAGTTATAGTCCATGTATGTATAATATGTCAAAATGACTTTCCACTGTCAAAATTTTAAAAATGCAAAAAGAGAAAAATTAATTTGAGCAAAATATAAAACTGAAATAAGTGAAGTGTGTGGGTCTGAAATAGAAGGAAGGGTTAACTCATCCAAGGAGAGATTGGAATAAAAGCTCTTTTATTCTAAAACTTTTGTGTGTTTTATAAATCTCTTTTCCAAGAAGGATGAAAACCTATCTAGCCACTTTAACACATTCAGATCTGAATGTCCATCCTCTAATTAAAAATGGAGCATTTGAGAAAACATGTTCAAAAAGTCATGAAGACTAGATGGCCCATTATTTTGGAAAAATTGCTATTTGCATAGGTGACTTCTTACAATTTATTTAAGATTATAAAACAAAACTGAAAAAAAAATGTTGCATGCACATATTAGGAGGAGGTCTAAAACTTATTTTTTTATCAAAAATGCATGTATATAATACTTTAAAGTTCTAAATAGCCTGACTATTCAGTTTCATTGGTAAAACTTACATAAAATTTGTGGGCTTTTCCTCATATTATATGCTAATATTTCAAATGTGTATTTTAGAGGCACAACTATCACTTTTTTATACCTGTCATTCATCCACCAAATAAAGATAATAATAGTACTAACATCATAGAATAGTTTTAAAAATTAAAAAGGAATTTATATACAGCTGGGGCTTAGTGGCACACACCTGTAATCCCAGTCGCTCGGAAGGCTGAGACAGGAGGATTGTGAGTTCAAAGCCAGTCTCAGCAAAATCGAGGCACTAAGCATCTCAGTGAGACTCTGTCTCTAAATAAAATACAAAATAGGGCTGGGGATGTGGCTCAGTGATCAAGTGCCCTGCGTTCAACACCCAGTATACCTCTCCCCTACAAAAAAAAGAATTTACATATATAAAATGTTGGCATTTGGTAGGCACTCAATAAATTTTTATCACAAAACACTATATCACAAAAGTATTTTATAAAATGACTTAAAATGGAATTGCCTGTGATAGGTACCCCAACATATAGTCAGACATATATCTACATATAGACATATACAAATTCATAGTTTCTCTATCCATAGGGGGTACATTTCACAACCCCCATTGGATATGTTAAACCGCAAACAGTGCTAAACCCCATAAATGTGCATTGTCCTATATATATGTTCCTAGAATACAGTTTGGTTATAAATTAGGTATAGTAAGAGATTAACAATAACTAACAATAAAGTAGAATAATTACATATATTCAAAGTTATGTGAATGTGATATCTCTCTCTCTCTCCTCTCTCTCTCTCTCGTCTCTCTCTCTCTCTCTCTCTCTGAATGCCTTATCGTATTGTTCTCACCCTTCTTTGGCTTGTGATGATGTGAGATGAAACTGTGGCTATGTGATAAGGTGAAGTGAGGTGAGTGAAGCAGATGTTTTTATGAGGGTTCTATGAAATCAACCACTGCAAACCTCCACAATCAAACTGATGACAAAGATGACTGTCAGTCTATATGACTGAAAGGTGGGTAGCATATACAGCAAAGATGTGCTAGATGAAGGGACGATTTGTGTTCAGGCAGGATGGAGTAGGAGGACATGAGATTTCATAACACTATTCAGAAAGGCATGTAATTTAAAACTATGAATTATTTATTTCTGGAATTTCCATTTAATATTTTCAAAACCAGGATTGACCTGGTCTGATTTATGGATATAAATCATAAATCCATTAACAAATCACAGAATGCAAAAGAGAGGAATCATGAACTTGAATGCCCCAAGTATTCAGACTTCTGTGGACAAATAAAATAAGTGAAGCCCACTTCTCTTATAACTATGGGACATTCAAAACCCTTACTGGTATTTCTGGGCACATACAAAGGAGACGTCCTGTCATGTACCTGGCTGCATTCACAGCTCCCCTGAGTCAGTGCTCCAATTCTACAGCGCTCACTGCTCTTCACTCATCTTGATCCCTTCTTCTCTACTTTGTCTTAAGTAAACCTTTTTTACTCCCTGTGGCAACATTATTACAATACTTCTGTAATTACAAAAAATTTAAGAAAAGGTTTGAAGAAAGGGAAAAGAAACAGAACAGACAATACCTTTAAAACTAGTCATAAGATCTTGCTATTCCTATAGTGGCTTTAAAGGAGCCCTCTCTGCTACAGGGACAATTGGAAGTCACTTGTAAAGCCCTGCTTGATGCCATGGCTCCGTCCCTGAAGAGCCTTTCTCTCCAGAGTCCTCCACAGCACTGCCTCTCCCCCAAAATCTGTCTCTCTTGAGTAGTCAGGAGCAAACTTTTTAAAAATTCTGATACTTCATTATGCAAAAGAGTTTATCTTTCTTTTGAATTACCTTCTCTTCCCAACAAACCTGGGTAGCCTCCATTCACAATTAAAATTTCTCCCTTCACAATCCATTTGTCACACTATGCAATGCAACACATCTGGAGTTTACAATGCAACATTGTTATCTAACTATAAAAATAGCTATAAATACATATATTTGACTATAAATATGTTAAAACTTATTTTCAGTAGACATATGGTGTTACAGATACATTAGTATACCAGTGATGCCTATAGTCATATGTGTGAGGCTCCATGGTGTAGTGACCTCAAAGAAATTTGAAATCAGAAAATCTGAAGTACATATAGGCTTTTCTTATTACAAGTTGTGTAATCTTGGCTAACTCAGTTAACCTGACTAAAATATATTTGAGTTTCCATAAAATAAAGATAAAAATAATTGCCTTTCCTATTTCTAAGTCTTGTGAAGAAAAACAAATGTTGCAAGGGTATACTGACACTTACTTGCATTTTACAGAAGTAATTATTATTATTATCAGTAGTAGTAGTAGTCACATTAGCATGCATATGTATTAGTCCTTAATCCCACTTGACATCTGGTATAATAATCTAACATTTCATCCAATTTATATACACAATCATATATGCATAATCAGGCTTTGCTATAATTACTTTCTGAAAAACAATGAATTATGAATAATGGATGTAATATAAATTACAAACACACACATGCATGCACACACACATGAAATCAGTTTTCACTTTATTGTGAATTTAGTCTTTAAGAGCTGACTTAAATTCAATCAAAAGTAATTGTGAAAAGATTTGAAGTAATAACTTGGTATGCAGTTAGTAGGAGAAAATAAAGGTCCACCTAGTAATACAAGTGTCACTATCTTCCATATACAATACTTACATAATTTTACTACTTCTTACTATAGTGGCATATTTTAATGAAACCCAGCTTCACAAGGAAGAACAAAGTGATCCCCAGAGCATCAGAGTAATTAGTATATGAGAAGAACTTGGAAATATGTAGCCTTCAAAGACATGAGCTGACATGCATTACTTGTTTAGATGTTGGAAGCAATGATAAGTGAGAGACAGAGAGAGGTTCTTAGGGCTCTGACTTGGGCAATGTGTGGATGACTGGTGAGCAATAAATTCAATGGAGAATATTTAGCAGCATATTTTAGAGAAGAAGAAGGATAGTGAATGACTCTAGTTTAGTTTATGCAATAGTGTATGGATGTCACAAATGTCCACTATTCATCAGGATAGAATTCTGGGACTAAGACCAGAAATATTAGCTGGATATGGAAATTAAGAGATAGTCAAATAGAATACAGTTAAAGACAGAAAAGGAGCTATCTCTGTATCTTAAAATATGGGACCCAGGACAGAATATCAGGGAATACCATTATTTAAGGAGAACACAGCTTGGAAGGAAAGAACTGTCGAGAAAAAAATAGGAATACCAGAATTAACTAAAGAGATACGAACGCACAGGAATAACAACAGTAACTGGGAGGTCTCATTCAAAAACTAAGGTTAAAAAAAAAAGAGATTAGCAATACTGCAGTTGACTTGCAGGAAAGAGGAAACAATTGACTAAGTCCTCTGAGGCAATGGAGAAGTTAGTCTTAAATAAGAAAAACCTCTTTCTCTTTTCAGACTTGAAGGAAAGCAATGACAACAGAAAAGAGGGCTTGGGTACATATTACTTTGCAGATATCTGATAGGATACGGATTTGAACACTCCTCTCCGAGGAAGTTTTTTACTTTAGATTTTAAGTATGGTCTTATTAGGTATAGAATTCTGGGTTAACAGGGTTTTTCCTGTTGTTTTCCTTCCGGTAATTTGTAGACAGTATTCTTTTGCCTTCTTGTTTGCATAGTTCCTATAGAAAAGTTTACTGTAATTCTTGTCCTTGTTCTTCTATAGGTAATTTGTCTTTTTTTTCCCCTCCTGGGTGTCTTTAACAGTCTTTGGGTTTCAGAAAATTAAGTCTGATTTGCCTTTCTCCCTCTTCCCTGGTGTGTGTGTGTGTGTGTGTGTATGTGTGTGTAAGCACATGTGTGTGTTCATATGCATTTTGTTTGATGTACTTTAATATTTTGTGTCTGTGATTTGGAATCTGTCATCACTTTTGGAAAAATTTTCAGCCATTATTTCTTCAAACACTTCTTCATCATTTTCTCTTTCTTCTGTGATTTTAATCACACATACATTACACCATTGAATATATATTTTTTTCTCTTTGTATTCCAGTTTGGGTAATTTCTACTGACTTATCTTCAAGTTCAATGATTCTTTCCTTAGCTGTGTCAACCCTACTAATGAACCCAAAGACTTCTTTTTATCTCTTACTATTTTTATTTCTACCATTTCCATTAGATTCTTTCTCAGTTTCCATCTTTCTGCTGAAATTTCCTCCTGCTATATGCTCTCACATGTTGCAACCTTCTGCATCAGAGCCTTCAACACATTGATCATAGTTACTTTAAATTGCCTAATAATTCCACATATATTCTGTATATGGGAAGTTTCTGTATATTGTCACTTCAGAGTGTTTTATCTTGCATTTTCATAAAGGTGGATATCTTTTGTGGATAATAGATACTGAGGTAAATACTTTCCTATGCTTAAAGATGAGCATGATTTTCCTTCTGCTTCAGTGTGAGAATTTGAGCTAAATCTACTTAGAAAGGCTGAATTTGAGGTGTATTCCTGCTAATAATTAACCATATGAAAACAGGCTTCAAATTTCCCTGGTGATCCCTTGTGATTAAGTTGTATAATGGCTCACCAGAGGCTATTTTCTTGATATCTGCTCCCATTTTAGTTTGGGGACCTCTCTTAGTGTTGGATCCCAAAGAAAATATGTCTCTTGAATCTTCTGCACCAAATTCCACTGTTATTTTTACTCACAGTTTATTAATCTGTTAAAAGAGGGCCAGGAAGGAAGGATGTTCCCTGAGGCTCTGATCAAGCCTGAGTCTTAGGTAGGCAGTATAGTATGACCCTGGTTCTAAAGGGATATGGCCTTCACAAATGCTCCTGCCCCTTCTCCAACTGTAGTGCTAGTCCTAGGGTGTATTCCCACCCTGGTCCAGGAGATAGGGTACTGTCATTTCCGGTTTCCTTCACCACCACTGTTTCTCCACACCCACCATAATGAGTCTCCTCCAGTACCCTAAGACAACAACTTTTAGTGTTCTACTTTGTCAACTAACTCTTTTATTCCACTTTGGGGATGACTCTGGCTTCAAAACAGTGGCTGCCATTCTTCTTGATCTTCCATGTAATCTCCTGGTGGGGTCTCTGGAGGAAGTCTGCTACTGTACTTCCTCTATCTGTCCACATTCTCAAGCTAACACGTCCTCATTTTTTGGCAATTCATTAAAACTTTTAGCTGAATCTTCTCATTGATTTATATGATATCTGATGGCATCTACTCAAGGTAAACAAAGGAGGGCATTTTCTTTCTCCTTGCAGGTGTCTGTCTTCCCAGATTCTGTGGTAGTTGGTGACCCTACAATCTTAATTCTCTGGCGGGTTTTTTTTAAAGTCATGAATGTGCAGTTGGTATAGCTTTTTCTCTTATAATGAGGATGGGAGAGGCCCACTCTGCAGCTGTCTGCAGTTATGAGCTTAAACCAGAAGCTGAACAGTTCACATCAGTATTCTTCAATATTCTGAAATGAAGACATTGAGATTATCTTCTGTGAGAAACAGGAATTATTAGGACTGGGTAAGAAGGGTGATTATTTGGATTCATGGATAATTCCATACCTTCCACTATTTTAGTGGAATGAAAATGCTCTTATATAGTGTTAGTGGAAGAACCAGGGAGTGGGAGCCAGAAAGTAAGTGTGCCTTTAAAGGAAAATGTTTTGCTCTAGCTCTAAGGAAAGGGTTACTCTTTTGGTTTGGCAAAGGCCAGGATAAGGTTACTGCCTGGAATGTAGATGTTCCAGTTTAAGTTGCTCTATATAATGCTATAGAAGAAGTTTTTGCTGTGGGCAGAGTTGCTCCTCTGAAGTTATTATGTATACTCGGACTTGGAGAAAGGATTCAACCAATAGAGGCATAGTGAGCAGATTCAGTGAGCTCAATCCATTAATCAGGATCTTGCTTATACCTTGGGTAGGAAGGGTAGTCATTTATTGGGTTAAGAATAATGTATACTTTGTTGTAAGTATCATAATTGAAATAATTTTGTTGAACCTATTCTGAAAAATATATAATCTTGAAAATATGTAGTCATAAACTCAAAGTTGAAAGAAATCTTTCCATTCAATGAACCTACTTCCTTCATTTCACACTTGAGTAAAATAGACACCAACAAGGTAATTCACCCAAGGTCACATTTTGGTGAGACTTTATAAAACTAAGGAGCAGGATAGTTTAATGAACTATGCATATTATCCCAAAGAAAGTATATGATATTGGTTTCAAATGAACAGATATCAATTAACATATTTGTTAATGTTCCTCACTTATGTCTGTTGATATGCATATTATATACACATGTATAAATATAACAGTAGGAAGTTAAAAACTATGAATTGAAAGATTCAAATTTCTTTGATAATCCTGAGTATGGTATTAACAATAAAACAGGTGTAAAATAACAACTTGGAAATATCTTGGTTTAAGACTCTTTCAAAGTTTCCTCAAAAATAGGGTGCCAATGCTAGAAAGCCCTGTTGGGAAGTTTTAACCTACATCTATTTCAAATATTACAACATCCATTTCCTATTTTCTCTGTTTTAGATTCTCTCTTCTTGCATTAGGATGTTTTCAAGCATTGTTTCAAAAATCAGAACATACAATGTTTTCTGAATAGACACTACTATCCACAAAAGGATGTGCTCTTCTTTGACTACTCTGCCAGTTATTTCATTTGCTTTGGGTGAGGGAATACATGTTGTGAATCCTGACATAAGCAACTTAAAAAAAAAAAATCATTTGCTTGTTCAGTCCTCATAGGCATACATTCTGAAGATCTCCCATATTCACCTCAAATCCTTTGTTTATCTTGGAATATCCCCTCAGAGACTATTGTTTCTGAGCAATGTCTAGGTCTCTCTTGGTATGATTCATATAGTGTTGAAATGGAACACTGTGGGCAAATTAACACTGTGTAATGGCCTCTTCTAGAAAAACACAAGCTGAGCATTTAATAATGTTTTAAAGTACTTACAAGAAGCAGAGATAAGGACCTTTAAAGTTCATAGTTTCTGTTTCAAATTAGTTTCTAGAAAGGATTGCTTTTTTTTTTGGTGGCACTATGGTGTTACCACTTGTCTTCAGTAGTTTTAATACGTTTGGTTTTTAAAATTTTGTGAACCAGATTCTCACAAAGCTTACATACCAAAATGGTAAGTGAATTGTGATCTCCAGATCTCTTAGGGACCACTTGGTAAGAAGCTCCATGGAATCTACCTGTTAGTGTGGTCAAATAGTTGGTGAGGTTTTAATAAATATTGTTGACCGAATTAATCTAGGAATCTTGGAGGCTATCAGCATGTCCAAATTCCCAACACAGAAGCAATATTGCCAAAACAGAAATCCAGATTGCTACCATAGGAAGATTAGGGGCTTGGGAGGGATGTGACCATAGGAGACTTATAAGCTAAATGTCTTTTCCCAGCCCTTGTGCTACAGATGGGACTATATACACAACTCCAGGTATGTGGCATGAGATGCAAAATTGGTGAGAAAAGGAACTGGAAAGCAAGGTGGGGGGTGCTGCAGCATATAACCATGATCCAACCTTGGCTTTGGCATCATGACTTTTCATTTGCACAACTTAGGGGGGCTCGTGAACTGACAAGAGTTAGCTTGTACACTTTTTGTTGTTGATGATCTGCTTTTTTGATGAATCAATTCCATTTTAATTGTTTTCTAATTATTTTTATGAAATCAGTATTTATTGAATGATCAATTATATTTTAAAAATCCTTAAGAATTAAAGAATTTCCTACAGAAGCATATGATACAATTGAATATTGTATAACATCTTTTATTGTCTGGTTGATTTGGTTTGGATTTTTTTTTCTTTTGATATGGGGATTAAATCCAGAGGTGTTTAACCACTTAGCCACACCCCCACCCCTTTTTTGACTATTTTATTTAGAAACAGGGTCTCGCTGAATTTTTTTCTGGAGCAAAATACTACTAATTAAAAACTCCAACAAATTAGTATGCTATTCTTTAAAATTTCAACTTGTTATAGAGTTACTGCCTATAAAAAACATGCTTTAATATTCATCATTGATTCAATAAGACTCCTCTACATTTTTATAAATCTTTGATTTGTTAAGTACAATACATGCAATTATTTCTTGCACATAATCATTTGGAATTCAATTCCCACTTGAAATTTCCCCAGAATGAAATAGCAAACACATCACAATATCAGAAAAAAAGTGAAGGTTTTTCTAAGACAAAAACTTAATGATTGGCTTTGGCTGCTGAAACTGTCATGTGACATGATTGATTTCAAAGCAAGTGGCTGCTGATCAGTCCCTGTTCTTGCAGACCTTTCTTGCCATCCTCACATTCATCTGTACTCTCGGCTATTCTTACACTATTGTTGATTATCTGAGAAAGATTCATTTTAACTATTCTAAGATAATCTATGTTTCTGCGACAATGAACATAATTGACAATTAGGGCACATTATTCACAGCCTCAAAATATCTCCACCAAAGAGGGTATCTGCAATGTGCTGAAGAGCAAGTGCATGGAGATTTGAGAGACAGACTCCAGCCTCCCAGTGAAGAAGGAAAGAAGACAACAGCAGAGACACAGCTGAGCAAGGGTACCAGGGTAGGATGGGGAAATAATTTTCACAAACAATACAAACTATAAATTCAGTTATCAGATATGCCCTTCGAGAGTAGAGACAAGTATCTTATTCATATTGGATATCCTAAGAGAGACTATCACCCCAAAACCACTGAAAAAATATTTGTTGAATTTTGTAAAATAAAAATCACACATTGGAAGAGAGAAATAATGACCCAAGGAATAAAATCTCTAAAATTACAAGTTATTATTTCAGTTTGTTGCTGGTAAAGATACAAACAAGAATATTATTTTGATTTTGCTTTGTATTTTACCTTTTTCAAAGCATTTTTACCTACTCTATCTCCCCTGACCATATTTGGACTCTAAGAGGAAAAATCCAGTTTCTACATGCTTTACTTTGTCAGGATTCTAATTCATGACAACTGTCAGTCTCATGTCTTAGGTGGTGAAGAATATAGTAGAGAAAGGAAGGCAAGTCTGGGAATGGATAAATTATTTTAACTTTAACCGTAAAAACAAAAGTAGTCTATTGGACAGAACAATTGTGAGGAATAATAAATGTGGATAGCTCTGAAGTGCCATAACAAAATGTATCGTCCTTTCCAAAATTCTGTTTGATCTGATCTCTCTAGTAGGCACCAATAGAAGAAAATACAGATAAGGCAAACATTACTCACCATGGGTCATTAGAAGACTGAATGCCTCCAAAAATCAGAAATGTAAAGATACAACTGGAAAATGTTTACTTTTGTTTTTTGAAGCATCAGATAAATTTGGACAACATTTTTAAAGTCTCCTATGAGAAGAAGCAATTCTAGAAAGCCTACTGGGCATACATCGCCAGATGGACTCCTAACTCAGGACTCAAAACTGATAGCCCACTTGGATGATCTTTAATTCAGTATGCAAAGAATTTTCCAGATACCCTGTGTCTCTGAAAACAGCCAAGACTTGCTTCTAGATTTGAGTAACCACTAAAGAAAACAATTCTATCAAACAGAACAGGGGACATCAATTAAAGACATCTGGTGAGTGACAAATTTATTCAAATGTAGAACATCCAAAAGAATCCTAAGTCAAACAAAGGGCAATTTCATCAAGAAAATAATAAATCCAATTGAGCAGCTGATACTTTGAATCTCTCCAAACTGGTAGGAAGAAAATGATTCAGGGTACTGGCAAATTGGGAAGTTAATATAAAATCCTAGAATATACATTAGAATTCAGTACACAAGAGAATTGATTAATGAAGAGGAATTAGAATCTATCCAGTTCATTTACCAGATGAGATTTATAAAAATTCATGAGTTCAGAGTATAACAGCAGAGATATTATAAGGAACAATGTTTTAAAATTCTTTTAACTAACCCTTGACTTTAAAATATACTCTTAAATGGAAGTGTTGGTGCCAGTCCTCCTGTCTGTACCTGTCCTGTTTGACCAAAATGCAGTGGGACGTAGGCTTTGGTAAAGGGAATGGGGGTGACTCAGGATTGTCAAGTCTGAAATTTACAAACTGGCAAATCCATTGACAGGACAAGGGACTTTAAAGACCTATGTCATTGGATTGGATGTTAAAAACAAATAATATAAAATAAGCAAAACATGAATAGCAAAGGAAAGGAAAACTAGTTTTGAATAAAACTAAAATTAGCCTCTAATCCTATGAAGAGATTATTAGAAACTCAAAAATTATCAGAATTTTCCAGATACCCTGTGTCTCTGAAAACAAAGACTTGCTTCTAGATTTGAATAACCACTAAAGAAAACAATTCTATCAAACAGAACAGGGGACATCAATTAAAGACATCTGGTGAGTGGCAAATTTATTCAAATGTAGAACATCCAAAAGAATCCTAAGTCAAACATAACATAACATAAACCTTAGGAAATATATATATATATTTATATATATATATTTATATATTTATATATATATTTATATATGTATATATATTTATATATATTTATATATATATATTTTATATATTTTATATATTTATATATATATTTTATATATATTTATATATATATATATATTTTATATATTTATATATAAAATATATATATTTTTTGACCGGGTCATTTTCAGTGTTACCTAGTTGAGAGAATATATTGATTCTACATAGTGGCCATCCTTTGGGCTTACACATCACTGTGACACTGAAATCATCCCTTCAGAATACCAAACTCTCTGCTACGGACTAAATATTTGTGTCTCACCTAAACTCATATATTGAATTTTTATTTCTCAGTGGGATGGTGTTTGGAAGTGGGGTCTCTGGGAGGTCATCAGTGTTGAATGATGTCATGAAGATAGGATGACAGGAACTGTGACCTAACAGGAAGAGATTTTGGAGAGCTTTATCTCTGCCATGTGAGGAACCAGCAAGAACATGGCCATCTGCAGGACATCAGCAAAGACCAGGGTCCTCACCAGGACCTGAGTCAGCTGGCATGTTGTTCTTGGACTCAGGGCCTCTAGAACTTGGAGAAATATGTTTTTGCTTAAGCCACCTATGTCTATGATGTTTTGTTGTGATGGGCCTGAGCTGACTAATGTTCTGTCTTTGCCCCAATTCCTTGATTGTATATTTTGGGAACTGATGTTCAATTCAATTTATGAATGAGCACAACATGACTTGGAATCACAGAAACTAGAAACTGATGATGAACAGACTCACCCACATCACTTCCCATCTTATGCTCACAACTTTTACATGACAGGGAGAATGACTAAATGATCTTGCAAACTACATGGAACCCCTCTCATAAGAGGAACTCACTAAAAAGGTTATTGTTTAAAGATAGTCTTTTCCCTCGTCTTTCACATGCCTTAATTCACAGTGACAGATACAAGACCTACAGAGTCACATGTACAGAGGAAGGAACAAAAACTGTTTTAACATTTAAAACTTTCCCTGGATTTTCAAATGTCAAAATGTCAAAGAAAAACATTTTTAGATTCTAAATCAAATTAATTATTTAAAACTTCAACCAAAACAGGAAACACCCACTTCCAAGTGTACAATTTTGGATTTTGTTATGACAAAGATTTAAGTGCTGGTGGCAGGTTGGTGACCATTAACAAACCAGTACAAAATAAATATTTGAAGGCCTTAAGTGACAACTTCTAACCAGGAAAGAAATGGGCTCTTTTCTCTGATAAAGAGTAATCTCCTGCTTAGAATCATTTAATTAAGTGGAAATATTTTCCTTATGCCAGTGGATTCTGAAGGAGCTGGGATGGAGTGAAATGAGAACTCAGCTGTTTACATTTGGACAAGTGTAGGCAGCTGAGATTCTTAGTCTAGGAAGCTTGAGCCTTTCCACCACAATGAGAGATTTTGCCTTAAACAAACAATAGGAAATCTTCTAGCATCGTTAAGTATTCACAGTTCCTTAAAGTCATGGCTCAGTTAATCATTTGCTTTTAGAATGTTTTTCTCCAAGAACAGGGAAAAGTTTAATGGTGTATTAATTATCCAAAATAATCTCCCTTTTGCCTTTATACATTTTCTCCTATCACATGTCTCTAAAATTAAATAAAAGAAGAAAGCATTATGTTAATGGTTTGCTTTCATATTTAATTTATAATAGGAACACTCAGAAGCAGAAGGATGTGTTTGCAGTTTGGTATGCAACTCACCTCCTGTTACAATGAGGAACTCTATGATGATAAAAGGAATTCCAGCTTTAAAGCTCTGGCCCTTTATTTTATACAAAACCCATACAACCAAACACCAACTAGTAAAACAAATGAATCTGAACATTCCTTCAGAGTTTGTTGAATTTACTTGGTTGGTTATTAAACACAGTACTCAGTAAAAAAATGGGCATATATCTCAGCCTATCCTCATTTTTTAAGAAACCCTATTGGGCATACTGTCCTTTCTTTCCTCCCTGCACACTCATGCTTCACTCTGAAAAACTACTTAGTAATTCTATAGAAAGAATGAAAGATGACCTTGGGCCATCATGATAGAATCACTGGATGTAACACAAAGAGATCCCATACGAGAGAAATGTGTTTGCATTTGTGGTTTTTCTGGTGCCTTCAAATGAATACTCCTACGTCACAACCACATCTGTTTGGATGCCTTTTCCCCCTTGGGTAAATGAACAAAGGGCCATGTTCTTAGAGCTTTCCTGATGGAAATTAACAGTCTGCTTTCATCCTTGCCTTGTGCAGCTTTCTTTGAATTGCTCTATTTCTTTAAGCTTTCTTTCATAAGCTGATAAAAAACTGAAAGCTATCATGAATTTGGTACCTGAAGAACACTAAGTAATTGTCCTGGAGTCTTTGGGATCCTGAGTATGCTCACTTAAGAATGTTAAAAAGATAGACCAAAAGGAGAGATTAGAGACCTATGTCAGGGTGGAAAGTTCATGGAAGGGAAGAACTTTCAGAGTGTGATCAGTTTAAGATTGTTGACATAATTTAAATTTGTGCTTTTAGACTTGCCCAGAAATTTTGATATTTAAGACATTAACTTCTCCATTTTCAATTTAATTATATATTTGTAGCTTGCATTTAAAAATCAGGGTTTTCCATATGTACCAGCAGGCTTATACGAATGAATGGAAAGGCTTATAAACTGACAGAGAATTCCCATCAAATGTCAGGCAGACCACATTGACGAACAAGTCTTCATTTGTTAATAGGCTACATATAGTTAGGAACTGAAAGATAACCAAAAGTTTCCCACAAGTCGAATCATGATTATGCAGCATTAAAATCCAAAGAAGACAGTAAAAGTTATAAGCATAGCCTTTAAGAAAAGAAAAGAAAAGGTACTTACACTTTTACTCCGAGAAAGCAAATCACATGTATTTCTTTTCATGGTTGGTTTTTCAGTAATCCAAACGGGCACTAGTAATTTCCAACGTCAATGCTCTGACTGCAACAATTATCCACTCAAAAGCCAACTGGAATGCTGGAAAAAAAAAAAAAAGGCAAGGAAATGTTTAATCAAGTATATGATTAACACGTGTGCTTCAAAATGCTATCTTAGACAAGGACAGTAATTCTTAAATAATTCATCAAAACAGGCTAAAATGGCAATGTGTTTAAAGCAACCAAAGTACATACAAACAACATTTCCAAAACAATTTTTGTGAAATGTAAGTTAGAGATTTCAAGCACCATCTGTTTTCCATTAAATATTCAAGTCTACTTTTTTGGTGGCTGGAAAACAAATAGGTATGGTAAGCACAAGTAAGGTTACTGTATGAAATGAAGATGTAGCAGAATTGTATGTATTATGTGTTGATTATTACTAGGACAATCTGGGACCCTCAACTTTTCACCAAGAGATCATCAACTGAGCCTTGTCCACCACTAGGGGAATCTTCCTACATCTGAAGGGAAGTGCTGAAAGCTGTCATGGCTCTTGTTTCCTGAACAATAACCCAAAGGACACTGAAGCCATCCCAGTGACTCTTCAGTAAACTTAGTGAGTTCTTTATCCCTTTAGCTCAAAGAGGTTGCAAGGAATGCTTGAAAGAATTGAAAGCACTTTACTGAGATAAGCAATAGCTGTTATTCAAAGAACATTTCAGAAGAGTCATCACATGAATGACATTGATAGCCTTATTTCCTGAACTTCACTTTCCACTAGACACTGGGATAGAGATTCTGTGTTTGGCAGAAAGAGCAAATTTACTATGTATGTTGTCTGCATGTCTAATGTGATACTATATCTAACCATGACTTGCATATATGGAGGGTAGGTTTGCATGTGGACTAAAGAGCGCTTAATGAAAGAACTTACCCTATGGGAAAGCAGGTGAGGCAATCAAGCTTTGCCAAAACACAATTCTGATAATACAAATGTAGGCCCACACAGATGTAGGCTGATGCTAGCAGCAGCATGTAGTTCTATTATTGGCATTCTTCTGAGCTTCTCAGGGGAAAACAGAATGAAAGGACACCTGTGTCTGAAGTTTAGGGAAAAGACTAATACTACTTAAGCTCTGAAGGATCTAGTTTTACTAAAGTGATTTTTTAAAAATGCAGAAGATTGCAAGAAACAATATTAGTGTGGGCCCCAGATGAGGCCAGGCATTAGTTTCAGGGGACTCAGGACCACCAGTGGAGAGGGACCTTCACCAGACTCTTCAGCACCCTGCACTGGCATTCTCTCAAGGCTGACAAAACTTGCTTAGAAAATATGTGAGTCACCACTCAAGACTTCTGACAATAAAAAGCAGATACTTTTAGGGAGGCCCAACAACAAGATGGTGTTAAAACATAGAAACGGAGTTCATTATGACTAAGAATTCTCTAGTGACAACTCGGAAACCCAAAGGTACTGAAGGAAGAAGCTTTTTTTCTGAACTTGATGAAGGTTAGAGGGGGAAAAAATGCAAATGTGAATTTACTAGAACAAAAATGCTGTTTCTTTGACTATCTTTGGACTTTTTTTTTTTTTTTTTAAGAGAACAGGGCTTGGAGGGAGGAGCTAATCCACAAAGAGAAATTTCTCAGCAAGCACGCCTCCAGGAATGTAGTCACCTTTACAGACTAATCATGATGCTGAGCACTTTATAGGCTCTAGGAAAATGTGAAATCATGTGATTCATTTCGTTTAAGAAGTGGATTGAAATAACAGAAGCCATAAACTAAATACACTACACCTAGGAAGGAAAAAAAAATTAAGTGCTGCAGGAAGCTTACACATTATCAGAGGAAAGCTCATTTAAAATAGTTAATTATTCATTCCATATATAATGAGGACCTTTAGGGGCAACCATAAAATAGTTGCTCATAGTGAGCAAGTGATTCAATGATTTTTAAATTAACAAATCAGACAAATAATGGATAAGACCTGATGAGTTTTGCTGAATCAATCAAGTTTTTAATAAACTTACCTTGAGAGCCTTTAAAGGCCATCATTAAGAGGTGCTTTCCTATAGGAATTTAGAACCTATAGCAATTTGAATAGACAAATGCGGTTAATTGAAAACTGGCTGCTGACAGGAGGGCCCTTCTCAGCCTGGGTACCTAGAAGCAGCCTGGTCTCCATAAAACAGTGTGGACCTTGGAACCAAATAGGTGCAGATCAAAATTTTAGCTCTTAACTGTGTTCTGCATAAGCTTTAGGTAAGTCATTTACCTCTCTGAGAAAAGGGGAGGTAATAATAATACACATGTGTGTGTTTAGCTCAAATGAGGAAATGTGTATGAAGAAGTCTAGGAGAGTACTTGGCACCCAAGAGATGCTTGGCTATCATCATCATTGCTACCTTTTTCTTCTCTTAGTACCAAATGTCAAGAAATAACAACAAGAACCAATTCTGTTTTCTCCTAAAAGTGCTCATCTCTGTTATTTGAAACATACCTAGCAAGCATACTTTCAAATAAGAAATATATGAATAATGTATCAGTTAGGGTCCCAGGGTAAAGAGGCAGCATACTAATACTAGGCTCATTTAAGAAGGGTTTAGTAAAAACTACTTAAGGTGATGTGGAGTAAGAAGTACAGTCTCTGGAGCTAGCAATGGTGGAGTTTTTACTCCACTATTCTTGGGGTGGGGGTTGGAGGAGTAAGCAGAGGGATGGGTTGTCAATACATAGGAACAAAGAGTCACGTCAGCCGGAACAGGCTGCCTCCACAGAGGAAGTTACTCCCTGGGACACAGTCAATCCCAGGTACCCATGAAAGGAAGGAGATGAGGAAAAGCACAGGATCTCATTTTCCTCCCTCCCTCTGATCTCCTGCCAGTACTCCCCAGGAGCCAAATTCCAATGAGCCAGAGGACAAAGGAAGCTGCTGATGGGTTTCTTCTTGGTCAGTCTTGCAGGGCAGAAAGGCTCCTAGGCTAAGGCAGGGAGGAAGTAAGAGCTTCAGGGGAAATGGAAGATGTGCCGCACAAATTTGATCTGTAGTCCAGCAAGAGGATTGCATTTTTCTGTGACTTCCTTCACCCTAAGCAAAGTGCCCATCATTTATCTTTAATGATCTCGACAACCCTGCAAGGGTGATAATGTCAATATATTGTCTCCATTGTTCAGAAGAGGAATCAGCTCCAGAAAGCAAAATAAATTGCCCAGTAAATAGCACCAGGATTCAAACCTGATCTGCCTGCACAGTACATGTTTTTGTTTATGTTGCCAGGCTGCTTTGCTGCCGACATCATGAACCAATGCATTTTAATTATCAACAAGGGGCAACTTCTGCAAGTTATCAAAGCTGTGCCTACACCAAAGAATGTTTGACCAAAAGGTGGACTCTCAGGAAGGTAGTTATCTGAGTTCCTACATATTCCTCCCCTCAGCAAAATAATGCAATGAGACAGCAGAAAATGCTTCTCCTTCCAGGTGCACTAAAAAGAAAACCAGGCAAGCGAACATGGGCACATGTGATTTCATTACGATAAGAGTTTCCACATAAAAGTTAATTAGGGAGAAAGAAGAGTCTGCTCCTGGAGGGAAAATACTTCAGAAATAAAAATGGAGAGAAGAGGCAGTTAAGATGGACGGTGCTGGAACTTTCTGAGAAGGAATCTGAGGTGCAGCACCTGTATAAATTGTTCAGCTTTGATGCAAGGATAAGGATTAAGACAGCTTCTTTCCTAGAGATTAAGGATTTATATAGTAGAAAAAGCCCTGAACAGGTCATCAGAAGAAATGAGTTCTGCTTTCATCACTATGTCATATACACAAGCTGTATGATATTAAGAAAATCCCTTCTCTTTTCCCCTCTACTAGTTGCTTGCTTTTCTGTCAAGTAGAGATAACAGTATCCCTGCAACCCACCTCACAGGTTGTTACTGGAATTAATTAGATAATATCTCAAAAAGTTTTCTGAAAACCATAAGGTTCCCTGCAAATAAAATTTTACTCATTTAAACAGTAAATGTGCCAAAGCCTAATGATACTCAAGAATAAGAGTTTAAAAGGGTTCCAATTATCCTCAAATATTAGAAAAGCTATTGGTTATGTTTTGTGTATTTCAGAAGAATTTCCTATGCTTCCCTTCTTTCCAAACTGATACTGTTTTGTTTTGTTTTTTTCCTATTGACTAATTCAATTATATAGTGGCTGCTGGATCATAAAGTCACTTTAGTGCATTACTTTGAAAAAAATTATTGAGCACCCATGTGCCAGGCACTAAATCAAACTAACAGATCAACATCAAATTTTCTAGATCCAGGGGAGAAGAAGTGTTTGGGGTGCAGTTGCCTAATGATCAAGAGGTAATTTATTAGATCTGTCTCCAACCTAGTGTCTTCTCCACTCCATCAAAAGATATAGCTTTTCCATGCTGCATGAAATAGACACCAAAGTGAAACCAAATTAACACCCCACCCCTTTGTTACATATTATATTTGTTGGAGTTTTTGTTTGATTGTTTGTTGCAGTGTTGGGGATCACACCCAGGACCTCAGGCCTGTCTCCCTAATTAGATTCTAATCTAAATAAAAAATAACTAGCTATGTCCAAGCATGGGAGTTTATACCTGTAATCCCAGCAACCCAGGAGGCTGAGGCAAAAGGATTTCAAGTTCTACACCAGACTCAGCAACTTAGCAAGACCCTATCTCAAAATAAAAAATAAAAAGGGATGGGAATGTAACAGTGATAAAGCACCTCTGGGTTCAATCCCTGTAGCAGAAAAAAAAAAAAAAATAGAAAAAGAAAGTAGCTATGGCACGTGCATGAACGAAGTATCATCACTATAGAAGACAACCACAAAGAAATATAGTAAAAACGGTCAAGCTATCAAGGTTTACACAACAAAGTATGTGCAGGCAAGAAATTAGGAGGAGGCTATGCATAAACTAATACTTGAAAAGAAGCATACAAGGGAGAACAGATTTTTTTCACAGGAAAGCTTCATCTCTTCAGTCCCTACTAAAATGCCCTCCCCACATAGAAGGAAGATAACTTGAACACTTGCTTGCCCTGATGCCCTGCTACCTGTGTGGCAGAGACAAAGGAAGAAAGTACCAGATATTTTCTCACACCTTCCAAAAGAGTAAGTTAAGAGCAAGGATGCCATGGTCCAGATCTGAAGAAAACAGGTTTCCTGGCATCCACATACTCTCTTTTCTCCAGGGTGCCCTGTACAGGTAATCTCTTAGCTGAGTTCCTGCTAGAGGTTACAGAGTCTGAGCCTCCAGAGAGCTCAGCAAATATTCAAGGTAATCCAGGTATAGGGAACATAAGACCCAAATAGCATAACATAACATAACATAAATAACATAACAACAAAAAAATAAGATAACAAAACATAAAATAACAAAACAAAAAACATAACAAATAACATAACAAAAAACATAAAAAAATAAATAACATAACAAAAAACATAAGATAACAAAACATAAAATAACAAAACAAAAAACATAACAAATAACATAAAAAAATAAATAACATAACAAAAAACATAAGATCCAAAGTCAGAGAGCTGACTAGGACAACACAGGAAGTAGACTGGGGCCCTGGTACTCCACACTAGTATCTCTCCAGCTGATGATATCCTGCAGTGCTTTGATTTTCCTAAAACCAGCTCTATTGAGAACCCAGATCACTGTGCAGTCTGCTCAGCAGAGTTTAACAAATTGGTTTTCGATGAAGTCAGAGCAACCGAAGGATGTGCTTTCTAGGGACCCTTCTCTGGAGGGGACTTGCAGAGACTAGAGTGATGCCTTTCAAGGAGAGGAGTCAAGTCATGTGATTTACATGTTTAACTGACCTCATCTCACAGGCCACCACCCAGTACCATTCTTTCAGCCTACTTGGACTGTTCTAAGCTCCCCAGCCCCTATGTCATGTTTATTCCTACATGGTAGCCCTAAATTCATGCTCTTAAATTCTTTTCATCTCTGAATTCTCTTCTATTCCTCAGAGCCTAGCAAAAACCCTTGCTTCTAATGATGATTTTCTCTGCTGCTCCAAGTCACACAGGTTTCTACTTCTCCTGAATTCCAACAACCAAGAACAGGTAGTTCCACAAAATCATCTACTTTTGTCCATTTTTTTCACTGATTGTTTTGTGTTTTCAATCTTTGCTTCTTCAACTGGGAGTTGAATAAGGTCCATTGTAAGGCCTCATCAATAAGCAAGCTGTATGATTACAAAATACAAGTTCCTTAAAGTTGAAAGTACTTCATTATCATTCTTTTGACTTTTCCATAGTGTTTAATATAGTAACCACGTACTATGCTAAAAATTAAAAGCATAAATACCTAAGAAATATATAAGCTTTGTAATTAATAAGTACAAATTTTGTAAAATCAAAAATAAAATTACAGCAAAATGTGGAAAATATTTGATTTCACTGTTTACCAAAGAAGTGAAAATTAAAATCTTATTTTTTCTGTAATTCCTACACATTAGTAAAGTTTTTAAAATAAAATACTGGGTAATGGTATGTATATGATTAAATAAGTGTTTCATACATTGCCAATAAATTTTCAAAATGATATAAGTCCTTTGAAAAGAATTTGCTAATGAAGACCAAAAATTTTAATGCTGTTTTATATTTTCATATAATAATTCAGGAAATAAATTGAAATATAAAAAATGCTTGATATACAAAGGCATTCTTGGCAGCACTACTTATGATAATGAAAATTGGAAACAATTTAGGCATCCAATTATAAGGGAACATCTAAGTAAAATATGAAAAACCTCCTGATGTATCATGCAGATAAAATATATATTTTATACACAATACTTTAATTACATGATAAAATTCTTGTATTGTTAAAGAAAAAAAGCATGATTAATGTCATACATGTAGTATGCTCCTATAACAAGTTATGCACAAAGACTGAAAAGGAATGTAGCAAAATATTAGTGCTTTTATTTAGGTACTCTATTATGGTTGATTCCATTCTTCCTTCTGTATTTCTTTGCTTTCTTATCAACAATCAAATTATCAACACTTGGGAAGAAAGTACTTATAAGTTAGATTAAAAGAAAGTATAGGAGTGAATATAGAATATAAAAGTCACTAATCATCTCTTTCTGCTTCAGTATATAACTAAAACCTCTTGCTTTATTTCTCTGATTATTCTGGGGGTTTGTCAGATTGTTGATTCAGGTACCTGATTGAAGAGAAAACAAGTCACTAACCATTTCTTCCTACTTAAGAGCACAGCTACGAGTACTAGCTTCTGCTCCTGTGATTATTCTGGAGCATTGTGAGATGGTTCATTTGTTCATTTGCTTTTGGGTGCACAAGGTTGGTATTTCGCACATGGAGTTAAACTTTGTCTTTTAGGAATCCACAGACTTGGAAAAGACTTAACTGGAAAGGGAGAGCTAAAATTAAATTCTCTCTCCCTGACCCTGCTTTTCCCATCCTCCACTGAGTGTCAACCAAAGGGCAACTTTCCTTTTTCTTTTGGATCTAATAATGGTGACTACATAAAGAAGATCTCCAGGCTCTATTTCACCTAGAAAATCAAACAGTTTTGGGGGTCTTCCTGTGCTAGTTTCTGGGGGTATAAAGAGCAAGGAACAGCAGCAAATGCAAAAAATAACTGAATCAGCAAGTGAGAGATCTAGGTTTCAAAGGACCAACAATCTACAAAATATTTTCTAACATTGTAAGTTGGAAAAAATGCAATGTAGAAGGAAAAGAATTAATACTTCTATAAATTATTAATTATAATTATATGATTTTATATATTATATATAATATAATTATGTTATAACTATATCATAACTATATTATACAATTATATAACATAATATAAAGTATCAGTTATTATATAATCTTTATACTTTAATCAATTAAAAGTATTAATTAATAATAGGACTCTTGCCTGAGGTTAGACATCAACAAACTTTTTACCCTTGAACTGTTTGAGCCTCTTAAAATCTTCCTGAATATTCCATCCAAATTATTCCATTCCTGTGTTTATGCTGTAGTCACAGCATCTTGGTAGGTTGAGGCAGGAAGATTACAAGTTTGAGGTTCCCCTCAGTCACTCTGCAAGGCCCTAAGCAACTTAGCAAGACCCTGTCTTAAAATAAAAAATAAAAAGGAACTGGGGATGTGGCTCAGTGGTTCAGCACCTCTGGGTTCAATCCCTGACACCAAAAACAAAAAAGCAAACAAAGCAGTGCTCCAGTTTCCTGCCTCACGCCAGCTCCACCTCCCCTACCTCTCTTCTCCCATCAAGGATGAGGAGCTTCTCCTCTGATTCATCTTCTACCTACACCCATCCCCCCTGACTCTAACTGGGTCTCTCCCCTCAAGTCTAAGAATTCTCTTGAGAGACTCCCCTCAAAAGAAAATCATCCTTATAACCCTATGTTTTGTCTACTAAAGGTATCATTTTCTCATTCTCTTCACAATCAAGTTTTTTGAAAAAAATATCTATTCACCTTCTCTTCATCTTTATTGCTATCCTGTATCCTTCGGTCCAATGTAACCTAGTTTTTATCCTATTTCTACACTTCTATTTAACCCACAGGTGCTTTATCATGCAGCTATATTCCAGTTCTATTTTTAAATTCTGAGACAGGGTCTTGCTAAGTTGCTGAGGATCTCACTAAGTGGCTAAGGCAGACCTCAAACTTGCAATCCTCCTGTCTCAGCCTCCCAAATCACTGGGACTACAGGCATGCCCTACCATGCCTGGCTACATTTAAAGATACTAGACCTCTATATCGCTAAATCTAGCAAACCTTTCACAAATTCTGACCAGACTTCTCTACTATAACATTGTTGTTTCTTCTAGAAACTTCCTTTTCCTCTGTCTTCTGTGTTCTCATTCTCTGCTGGTTCTCCATCTGATCGTTTTCTTTCTACTTCATAAGACCATCTTCTTATATCCATCCCTAAAGTATAGGTGATGCCATTATTCTTATTCTTTATCAGTTTTTCCCAAACATGATTTCAAATCAAAATTAGCCAAGGAAAGCTAAAAGGACAGATCGCTCTGCACAATGAATCAGAACTTCAAAGAGATATAGCCAGGAATCTACTTTTGATCAATTCCCCAAATAATAATCATGAAGATTGCGGAGCACCAGACTATTAAATGGTACTTGTGAACCTCTATTCTACATTATATTCATGGAAAATCCACTAGTTTTCCTTTTTGTGTGTTGCCATATGCATGCTCATAATTCCCACATAAAAATCTTAGACCCTGACTTTTCCTGAACTTTAGATTTATATATCCGCCAGACACCTCCACTTCCTCCACTTGAAATATCCAAAAGCACCTCAAAAACACCATCTCCATATATGAACTCAACAATTTTCTTCATCACTAAATATATTCCTTCTATTATTCTCTATTTCTCTCTCTCTCTCTCTCTCTCTCTCTCTCTCTCTCTCTCTCTCTCTCTCTCCCCCTCTCTCTGATACCAATATCTACCCAGCACTCCAGCCCACATCCTGAGTCCTTCACTTCCTTATCACCCATATTCAGTCCATGATCTGGTCTTGATGGAATGCCACGCACATTTTTCTTAGCTCTCTCCTGTCTTTGAACGTCTACCACCACTGCTCTCTTCCAGACTTGTGTCTACCTATTTCAGGGACCTGCTCATAGGTCTTCTTGTCACCAATACTGCCTCCTTTAAGTCCATCCTTAAACCAATAGCTGCCGATCACCTACACCACGAGGTCCGATCCCTCTCCTTCACACAGTGAATAGGTGTCACTAAGTCTTCTGCTTGCAGTGCCATCCCTCGTCCCTCCACACACCAGATTTTACTTACTTGTCATGGCGAACGCCTGGAGCTTTCTGCGCACTCCCTACAGTGTCCCACTTTGTGCCCTCGTTCTTGATTATCTTCCCTCTTCCTCTTCCCCATATTCATTTCCTTCCTTCTTTACTTGGTTTCTCTTGCTTCAAGACTCAACCCAGATGTCGCCTCTTCCTGGAAGAGTTTCCTGATTCTCCCAACATCCCAGCCCCACCCCTTCGGGCCTCAAGTCAAGCCTCTTTCCCCTCCTTCAATCATGCCTTCTGAATACTCCAACAACATATTTGCCAAATGACATTGAAATGGTCCTTTTACCTGTACAGTATTGCCATTCTCACCCTGTACTCCAAGTCCTTTGAGGGCATAAAACATTCCATGCTTAGATATGCAGTCATCGCATAAAATATGTTCAATAAATGTTTACTGAACTCTGCTGAATTGAACTGCTTCCCTTGACTAGAATTATGAGAAGGAAGCACATTTTGTCTCTAGACTTAAAAAAAAATGAATCTTTTCCTTTGTAGTTTATGCCCATACAAAGTCATCATCTTAATCCCTTCCCGTCTCCCAAAATGATAGCAGTGATTCTTCTTACTAATTCATTCACTAGACATTTACTAGGCACTTGTGGTACACAATGAACTGTGCTAGTGTCCAGGGATGCAAAGATAAATATAAAATCTCCCTCCACAAGGAACTTGCAGTCTAGTGGGGAAGAGAGACAAATAATACAATGCACTAAGTGCTCCGACAACTCAGAATAGCTGGTGTGGGACCCCCGGGCGGCAGTAAGTGATTCATATACCTAATGGCTTCAATAGCTGTTCTGAGTTATTCTGCTCTTGTGAACACTTGACTTTAAGTTACTCAAATGCCATTTCATATACTGATATTTTCTCCCAAGTAGAGGGAAAGGAAGATGAAAGTAGAGATTGAAAGTTACTTGAAAAGTTACTGTTGCACACATGGTCAAACCCCTTCCTTGCAGAAGAGGTGGCTATAGAACTTCATACCCCACAAATGAGCTGCAAATGCCCAGTGAATGAATAGTGTGTAGGCTGTTATGCTTACATAAGAGATCATACGCTACTTTTGATTTCAGCATGAATTTATTATAAAATAATCAACATTTTGGAAAAGCAAAGTACATCATTTGGCTCCCAAGGAAGTCCAGTTCTTAACTTCCAAGGGATGGAAATGCCAAAGTACTCACTCTTCAACACTCACCTTGACCAGTATTTCAAAATGATCCAGCTGAGTCATTTAGCAGCAAATCAATTACATTTCCTTCCAGGATTCCATGCTTTATGGCCTTTCCCCCCACCTGAAATAACTGCAGCCTTCTAAAATACACTCTTACCCTAAATACAAGGCTAGGGAACTTTCTAGTTCATCTCTCACAAATGTAGGGTCTATTGCTTGATAATACTTTGCTTTGGCTTTAGTCTCTTGCTGCAGGGAAGAAAGTCACAACAAAAGCTTCCTTTCAACAGCTTTCCTAGCCACTCTCCCTCCCACTGCCTCTTTATGGTGCCCTTCCAGGCCTGTGCAGTGGGAGGGGACCAGAGCAGTTCTGTCCTATGAATCATAGGACAGCATGGTGCGTAGTCTGCTGACCTCAGGCCCAATATGGTAGGAGCCTCTGGGATGTGTCATCAACAGCTAAGTTATAACAGATCCATTGAGTCTCAGGATAAAAATCCTTGAGTCACCAAGAGAGAAAACAAAATGACATCAAGATGATCTTCACAAAATCTCTGGTGCACGCTGCTCGCCACATACAAAGAAGGGTGCAGTTCATTCAGGCGCTGAGGCTTTTCTCTTTTACAATAATTTTCTGTCTCATACCAGATTAAAGTCAAGCCTGCTCATTTGAACACTCTTAGATTTGAGAAGTGTTAAAGTGGCATTGTGAAGAAGGAACACTGTGAAATGTGTGCACAGACTGTAGTTGACAGGTCATGCATTACAAACCTTAGGCAGCACTTTCCTTTGTGAAATCAACTCAGTTCTCAAACATGAGCCATTCTGCCTCTCTAGCTGGAGCAAGAAGACCAGATGACAGATGGACAGTTTCAGATAGATGGATGGATGGACAGAGCAGAGAGAAGAGATTGAGGGAAAGAATCCAAATCATAGATCCAGAATTCAATTATACAAAGCTTTCTCAGTCCAAGCTATAGAAACAAAATTATCATCTCTAAATAATATCAACCAGACTTTTCCAAAAGTTTGTTTTTAACCAACATACTTCTTTGTTCTTTACTTGCTTCCATTTATCAATCAGCAGTGACTCCTAATTTTCATTTTCTTGCAAAATCTACATTGTGAATGATTCTTTTAGGAAAAATAACAACTGAATTCCTTTGAGTTAATTCTAACTATCAGTTTATATCATCTAGAACACAATGAGAATTTGAAGAAAATAAACCCAAGTTAAAGATAAAGAGATGGGGAGTTGACAGAGCATCATGCAGATCTTACTTAAGGTAGGTATGTAAAAGCTGATCTAATGAGACTGCAAAAGAACAACTTTCACCCTAGAATCAGTAACTCAGAACCCTCAAGCTACTGCTTCTCCGTGATAACAATTGCGACTAAAGCTGTTTTTGCCTGTAGACACACAAACAGAAGAAAAACAAGGCAGAAAATGGAGAAATTCAATGTTAATTAAAAGAAATATCAATGAGGAAAATAACACAAACAAGAAACCAAAGACTAGAAGTAGAAACCCAAACATATCAATTCTCTGCCTCTTAGGCAGCAACAACCCATTAGCATCCTTGCAAGGGAATGAGCCTACTGTGGTAGGGTCATTAAGACCCAGACAAACTGAAAAGTGCACACAGGCTTGCTTGTAGTTGGAACCAAATAGGAAAGTTCTAATCAGTGGTAGAAAGCAGGATTGTTTTGTTTTGTTTGTTTTTTTATGTTGAAAATAAAATAACAACAGAAAAGAAGTTGGACCAAGAATGTGGAATTTTTTTCTCTTTGAGTTTTACTGTTTTAAGGAAGTATAATGGGAATTAAAGTTAGCAAACAACAAAGTCAAGATCTACGAAGGAAGAAATTATAATACTCTTTGGCTCATTGTCAAGATATTCTTTTTCTTTCATATTCAAGGTATGTGTGCTCATACAATCAAGCCAAGCCCCTCTGTAGAGTACCCTTTTTAAAGAACTTTCATTCTTGAGAAGAATGCTTTTCATTCTTATGAAGTTCACTGTATTCTGAAGAAGAAACTTTAAGATATCCCCTAAAACAAAAGGACAATTTACATGTGAAATGTTGATTTGGGAGGATGAAGAGAAGAATGGAGTTGATTAATGGAATATTCTCAGTTTTGGAATCAGTCATAATTGAATTCATATTGTTTGGACCATTTCCTGACTATGGTCTTGAGGAATTAGCCCTTTCAAATGTCAATTTCATGGTCAACATAAATGTGGCATTTAAATCTATACCCGACTCCTGTGTATACTTAAGGATAACTTACATGTTGCCACATACCTCACTATACTCAGTTCAAAGAAAGGGCTCCTTAAATGTCAGCTTCATGTTACTCTCCTCTCTGAAACATCTTTAACACCAATGGCCTCAATGAGCTCTAAGAATCAAGGCAACATATGCTTTTCATTAATTCTTTAAATTGGAGGAAGTAACCCAAAATGTACTGTAAAGCATATTGTATCCTGGTGGCAGAGTTAAGAGCCATGAAATACAGTTCATCTTCCTCAACTTAGAATAAGTAAATATTAGATGTTTTAGGAGACTTGAATTTTACTAATGCTATAAAACCATTTAATTAAAATATACTCTTCCCATTATTATTCTGCCATTCCACAGCCACAAAGTGAGAGGTACACCTAAATTCTCAGTACGCTCAAGTGTGTACAAGACTTAATCTTCAATGTCCGTGTCCAGTTCTAGACTTCTCCACAACCATCAGTAAGGTCACATAAATGTGTCAAGCCTTATATCTGAAGGCCTGAAACCCTTTTCACTCTGATACTCCTTTCTTCAGAACTTGTTGAACAGCCTCAAAATGAATCCTATCCTTTTTTCAACAAAAAGTAAATTACAACACCCACTCTTAACTGCTAGCCCCAAGCAGTTACCAAATTTCTTGGCACATTTAAAAGGCTGAGTATAGCCAAAAGACAAGAGGAAAACTGACACACAGAAGAAAACTCAGCATGATCTATATGATTACCCTTAGTGATCCAGAGCTTGGTTGCTCTAACTGGAACCTGTGCTGAATCATGCACATTCATGTGGTACCCATCTGGCACCTGATATTAGACTTTGTTCCCTCTTCATTCATAACGGTGATGAGGGATGAATGTGAAATTGCATGATGGCAAAACCCTATAAAGATTATTTTGCTAATAGAGGAATTTCTTAGTGAAAATGGAAAATGGCAGTTATTCTTTCCTAAAGATCTGGTTACCTTGTATCACCCAAGAGCTTATTAGCTCAATTTTTCAAAGGATCTATCATACTTGACAAGCCAGAATCTTATCTTTATAAATCACTGAAGAAATAATATAATTCACTGAAGAGGTAACATAAGTTAAAACATATAAGTTGAAAAATAAAATCAAATTTAATGTCTGAAATCTAAGCATCAGAGGGAAAGAAACTTAAGGTTAAAGGGTCTTTCCATTTCCAACTTATCTAAAACCCCACCACTAGGAAGGATATCATATGTCATATCAAAGATAGTGTTAAAAAAAAGATAGTGTTATTGATTTTCTATAATTAAATATTACTAGGGAGAAAGAGAGAATCCATAGCCTCAGCAGAAACTAGACATAGCCCCAGCAGGAGCTAGACACCAAAGACAGCTGAATTCCCTTAAAGTAATTCCTATTCTTTGCTTATGCCAAAAGAATAGAACAAAAGATTATTAGATCAGCTTCAGGTCTTTTAAAAGTAGAGGAGGCAAAAGAGAAAGACACCAAATCACTCCAAAAGTTTCGGTTAAAAAATGGCACATGAATGACACTCCTAATGGTATAAGGACAATAATTTTATTATTATAATTAAAAGCATCAACTCAATACTTACTATATGCCAGGAATTGTTCTAGTCACTTAAAATGTAATTATTAATTCACTACCCACAAAATTCTATAAAATAGCCACATTTTAATATCCAATTTGCAGAAGAAGAAATGGAGGCTCAGAAAGATTACGTAACCAGCACTGAAGCACACCGCATATGCAAGTTTACTCCTGCAAACAAAAGCCATAGGGAGCCGAGACCAGAACTCATTAAAGAGGAGAAAAACAGTTTTGATGTACAGCAAAACTTGAATTAATTGAATATTTACACCAAAGAAGACATTTTATACTAATTTTTATACTCTAAAATAACTGAAGTTTGGGGAAAATTTTCTTTCTCATCATCTATAGCAGTGGTTCTAGAGCTACACGATTGGTTATAGGAAATTAACAGAAAAATAGACATTTTTTCATACTTAGTTGTAGTGAGTAAATTTTGACCCTATTGTAGATACTAGTCAATAAAGTGTACAAAACTTTCAATGATAAGATAGAAATTTCAGTCCATTGATTTCACTCTTTGTTTACCCAATTTCACTTTGAAGCAATGAGACAAATATAATAATCAGAAAACCATGGAAGAGGGCCATTGATTTAGAGAATTTCCATAGGCCAGTCCACAAAATCCAGACTACCCATGAGTCCACCCAATTTGGAATGTGAGAAGATTTCAATAGTAAGAAATCTGTGGGTCTAAAAAGAAGGAAAACACATAATCTTCCTAATAATGTCTAGTATGTTCAACATTGAGTCCTGATTCTATCAAATGGAAAAGTAAATTATACCTTGCTCAAACCGCCAGTGTCTTAAGTGAAGAGATTAGATATATTCCCACTGAAGTCAGGAGCTGCAGCAAGACACCCACCATTGCCACGTTCAGTTAACATAGTTAATAATGTGTTTAAAGTGCTAGTTATGAGTCCAGTAAAAGAGCATGATACATATTGGAAATGAGGAGGCTAGTCTATTATTGTTTAAAAATCATAGAACTCTCTACTTGAAAGTAAGAACCAGAAAATAAAGTAAAATAGAAAAAATGTTTTAAAGTTAAGTAAGGTAGCGGGGCATGGTGCTGCATGCCTGTAATCCCAATGGCTAGGGAGGCTGAGGCAGGAGGATGGCAAGTTCAAAGCCAGCTTCAGCAAAAGCGAGGCGCTAAGCAACTTGGTGAGACCCTGTCTTTAAATAAACTATAAAATAAGAATTTGGGAGAGACACAAACATTCGGTATATCAATAGTGTTAGAATTTAGGATAGTCATGAGAAAACTTTCTAGGCATATGAGGGAAATCTTTGATTGACATTAATTTCTGTATGTATGTAGTATACTTTTATGTATATCTCTTATAGGTAAATAAAAAAATTAAAAGTTTAAAGTAATTAAAAAATAAACTATAAAATAGGGCTGCAGATGAGGCTCAGTGGTAGAGTGTCCCTGAATTCAATCTCAGGTACCCCCCAAAGAAAAATTTAATTAAATCAATGTTTTCCTGTATTCCAACAATTAAAACTGTAATAGTCACACACACACACACACACACACACACACACACACACACATCATATACAAGGCATGAAGAAGATTGTTTAGTTTTTGTTTGCTTCTTTGTTTACTTTTTAAAGAAAGCTACAGGGGCTTTGTGAAAAAGTACACTTAAAAACCTAATTAAAGTACATAAAATGAGACAGAAATAACCAGTCTCTTGCTACCCCCACACCAGTGGGAGCACAGGAACCCCACCTTCTTCAGAGGGCGATGCTACCAACTGCTTTAAGAAAATGGCAGATGAGCGAGAGGTGGTGAAAATCCCCTCTGGGGTTAAGTCAAGATGAAGAAAACAGAGATGCACAAGACCCTGCTGACCAAGACTCTGCAGCAGCAGCAGGTGAAATCTTCTAAGAGCCTAGAGGATCCCCCACCCCCATCATCACTGAGACCCCAGTTGTGATGTGGAGGAAGAGCCATCTGTGAGATGGACAGGAGCCATAAGCTGCTCTGTGAACCCAGGTATGACGTGCTAATGCCAGTGGCCTGTAGGTCTCTAAAGGAACCCCCAATTCGATGACCAAATTCTCAGGTTTTTACTAGAATATTATAGAAAAGTATTTGGAGGATTAATGAAAATAAAACACACCTGTGGCAACAAACAGAAAAAAAAACAACAAAACACACATCTCTGGAGAGGAAAGCAGGTGCAGTTGTGATGGTGTGCAATCCCAATGCAAATCATTTATCTATTTATTTATATTTACAGTAAAGACTGAGAACAGAATCATGAGCCTCTCATCCCATCACCCAGCTATGACAGTATCAGCATGTCCCCAGTCACCCTGTTCACCCCCAGTGGCACGTCCTCATCCCCTCCCCCTGCTTGCCTATTTTAAGACATCAAATAAATAAACACGCAAATAAACCTACAACATTTCTGAAAAACAATAATAATTAAGGGAGAACTTCTTCAATAATGAAATAAAGGATCTTGGCAGTAAAAGAGAATCCACTGGAACCGAACAAAATACCAGTCACAGTCTGAACAGAGCAGGCTCCGAGTCCCGGAGCCGCTGCAGTGCAGTGTACTCCTGCAAAGAACCAGCGGAGAGCCTCGATCTGCAATCAGCCTCAGGGATAAGGGCAGGGCAGCCGGAGACCTCTTCAGGCGGCTCTGCCCACTCCGGCTGCGGGCTCTCTTCACGGGGCGATCCAAGATGGCGGCCTAGAGGGAGACTGCACCCCCGGTCGCTCCACAACCCAGGAGTTAAGAAGGGGAGGCATTGAGAGACTCGGACTGAAGTGGAGCCACGGGTGAGTCTGCCCACTGGGTAAAGCTCAGCCCGGGTGGCAGGCCCAGATAGAGGTGGCTTAGCAGAGCCGGGCAGGGCAGCTTGAGTCTTCCCAAGGTAGTCTTCCACACTCCGGCAGTGGGCTCTTCCCACACGGCCAGCTGCACGGTGCAGGCCCACAGTGAGAGCATTTCCGCACAGAGCCAGTTCCAAAACGTGGAACCAGTAGGGGGCTAGGGGCAGTATTCTTCGAATGAGCTGCTTTATCAGATTCCTCCAAGACATCAGGCTACTGAAGGCTGGGAGGTGATACACTGGAAATCTACTGGGACACTATAAGCCAATAGTGGAAAACTGCAATATCTCAGGGTCCCACTGACAACTGACCATTATGAGAAAACAAGGGAAGAAAATGTCCCAAACAAACCTAGATACTACATCAATAAAACCCAATGACAGCACAGCAGAAGAAATGTCAGAAAGGGAGTTCAGAATGTACGTAATTAAAACGATCAGGGAAGCTAATGAGGAGATGAAAGAGCAAATGCAGGCATTGAAGGAGGAGATGAAAGAGCAAATGCAGGCATTAAATGATCGCACCAATCAACAGTTAAAAGACCAAATACGGGAAGCAAGAGATCATTTCAATAAAGAGTTAGAGATACTGAAAAAAAAAACAAACTGAAATCCTTGAAATGAAGGAAACAATAAACCAAGTTAAAAACTCCATAGAAAGCATAACCAATAGGATAGAACACCTGGAAGATAGAACCTCAGACATTGAAGACAAAATATTTAACCTTGAAAACAAAGTTGAACAAACAGAGAAGATGGTAAGAAATCATGAACAGAATCTCCAAGAACTATGGGATATCATGAAAAGGCCAAATTTGAGAATTATTGGGATTGAGGAAGGCTTAGAGAAACAAACCAAAGGAATGAACAATCTATTCAATGAAATAATAACAGAAAATTTCCCAAATCTGAAGAACGAAATGGAAAACCAAGTACAAAAGGCTTATAGAACTCCAAACATACAAAATTACAACAGACCCACACCAAGGCACATTATTATGAAAATACCTAACATACAAAATAAAGACAGAATTTTAAAGGCCGCGAGAGAAAAGAATCAAATTACATTCAGAGGGAAACCAATAAGAATATCAGCAGATTTTTCAATCCAGACCCTAAAAGCTAGAAGGGCCTGGAACAACATATACCAAGCCCTGAAAGAAAATGGATGCCAACCAAGAATCTTATACCCAGCAAAACTTACCTTCAAATTTGACGATGAAATAAGATCCTTCCATGATAAACAAAAGCTAAAGGAATTTACAAAAAGAAAGCCAGCATTACAGAACATTCTCAGCAAAATATTCCATGAGGAAGAGATGAAAAACAACGATGCAAATCAGCAACAGGAGGCGCTAGCCTAAAGGAATAGCCAAATAAAGGAGAAACCAAATCATGTCAAAAACAAATATGAGTCAATTGACTGGGAATACAAATCATATCACAATAATAACCCTGAATGTTAATGGCCTGAATTCATCAATCAAAAGACACAGACTGGCAGATTGGATTAAAAAGAAAAATCCAACAATATGCTGCCTGCAAGAGACTCACCTCATAGAAAGAGACACCCATAGACTAAAGGTGAAAGGATGGGGACAAACATACCATGCACACGGACACAGCAAAAAAGCTGGAGTATCCATCCTCATCTCAGATAATGTGGACTTCAAACCAAAACTAGTCAGAAGGGATAAAGAAGGACATTACATGCTGCTTAAGGGAAACATAAATCAGCAAGACATAACAATCATAAATATCTATGCCCCGAACATTGGCTCATCCACGTACGTCAAACAAATCCTTCTCAATTCCAGAAATCAAATAGACCACAACACAATAATACTAGGCGATTTTAACACACCTCTCTCACCACTGGATAGATCGTCCAAACAAAAATTGAATAAAGAAACTATAGATCTCAACAACACAATCAGCAATTTAGACTTAACGGACATATATAGAATATACCATCCAACAAAGAATGAATACACTTTCTTCTCAGCAGCACATGGATCCTTCTCTAAAATAGACCATATTTTATGCCACAAAGCTACTGTTAGTAAATACAAGAAGATAGAGATACTACCTTGTACTCTATCAGATCATAATGGATTGAAATTAGAAATAAATGACAGAATAAAGAACAGAAACTTCTCCAATACCTGGAGACTAAATAATACACTATTATATGATGAATGGATAACAGAAGACATCAGGAGGGAAATAAAAAAATTCTTAGAAGTAAATGAGAACAAAGACACATCATATCAAAATCTCTGGGACACTATGAAAGCAGTACTTAGAGGAAGATTTATTTCATGGGGTGCATTCAAAAAAAGAAGTAGAAATCAACAAATAAACGAGTTAACACTACAGCTCAAAGCACTAGAAAAAGAAGAGCAGACCAATACCAAAAGTAGTAGAAGACAGGAAATAGTTAAAATCAGAGCCGAAATCAACGAAATCGAAACAAAAGAAACAATCGGAAAAATTAATAAAATAGTTGGTTCTTTGAAAAAATAAATAAAATTGATAAACCCTTAGCCACACTAACAAAGAGAAAGAGGGAGAAAACTCAAATTATTAAAATTCGGAATGAACAAGGAAACATCACAACAGACACGAGTGAAATACAAAACATAATTAGAAGCTATTTCGAAAATCTATACTCCAACAAAACAGAAAACCTTGAAGACATCAACAAATTTCTAGAGACATATGAACTACCTAAACTGAACGAGGAGGACATACACAACTTAAATAAACCAATTTCAAGCAATGAAATAGAAGAGGTCATCAAAAGCCTACCAACAAAGAAAAGTCCAGGACCAGATGGGTTCTCAGCCGAGTTCTACAAAACCTTTAAAGAAGAGCTCATTCCAATACTCCTCAAACTATTCCATGAAATAGAAGAGGAGGGAACCCTACCAAACTCGTTCTATGAAGCCAATATCACCCTGATACCTAAACCAGACAGAGACACATCAAGGAAAGAAAATTTCAGACCAATATCCTTAATGAACATCGATGCAAAAATTCTCAACAAAATTTTAGCAAATCGCATACAAATATATATTAAAAAGATAGTGCACCACGATCAAGTGGGTTTTATCCCAGGGATGCAAGGTTGGTTCAACATTCGGAAATCAATAAATGTCATTCACCATATCAACAGACTTAAAGTTAAGAATCACATGATTATTTCAATAGATGCAGAAAAAGCATTTGATAAAATACAGCATCCCTTCATGCTCAAAACACTAGAAAAAATTGGGGTAATGGGAACATTCCTAAACATTATAAAGGCCATCTACGCTAAGCCCATGGCTAATATCATTCTAAATGGTGAAAAACTGAAAGCGTTCCCCCTAAAAACTGGAACAAGGCAGGGATGCCCTCTTTCACCGCTTCTATTCAACATCGTCCTTGAGACTCTAGCCAGAGCAATCAGACAAACCAAAGAAATTAAAGGGATACGAATAGGAAAAGAAGAACTCAAACTATCCCTGTTCGCTGATGACATGATTATATATTTAGAGGAACCTGGAAATTCCACCAGAAAACTTTTAGAACTCATAAGTGAATTCAGTAAAGTAGCAGGTTACAAGATCAATGCTCATAAATCCAATGCATTTTTATACATAAGTGATGAATCTTCAGAAAGAGAAATTAGGAAAACTACCCCATTCACAATAGCATCGAAAAAAATAAAATACTTGGGAATCAATCTCACAAAAGAGGTGAAAGACCTCTACAATGAGAACTACAGAACACTAAAGAAAGAAATTCAAGAAAACCTTAGAAGATGGAAAGATCTCCCATGTTCCTGGATAGGCAGAATTAATATCGTCAAAATGGCTATACTACCTAAAGTTCTATACAGATTCAATGCAATTCCAATTAAAATCCCAATGATGTACTTCGCAGAAATAGAGCAAGCAATTATGAAATTCATCTGGAAGAATAAAAAACCTAGAATAGCTAAAGCAATCCTCAGTAGCAAGAGCGAAGCAGGGGGTATTGCAATACCAGATCTTCAACTCTACTACAAAGCAATAGTAACAAAAACGGCATGGTATTGGTACCAAAATAGACAGGTAGATCAATGGTACAGAATAGAGGACATGGACACAAACCCAAATAAATACAATTTTCTCATACTAGACAAAGGTTCCAACAATATGCAATGGAGAAAAGATAGCCTCTTCAACAAATGGTGCTGGGAAAACTGGAAAACTATATGCAATAGAATGAAACTAAACCCCTATCTCTCACCCTACACAAAACTCAACTCAAAATGGATCAAGGACCTCGGAATCAGACCAGAGACCCTGCATCTTATAGAAGAAAAAGTAGGTCCAAATCTTCAACTTGTTGGCTCAGGATCAGATTTCCTTAACAGGACTCCCATAGCACAAGAAATAAAAGCAAGAATAAACAACTGGGATAGATTCAAACTAAAAAGCTTTCTCTCAGCAAAGGAAACTATCAGAAATGTGAAGAGAGAGCCTACAGAGTGGGAGAATATCTTTGCCAACCATACCTCAGATAGAGCGCTAATTTCCAGAATCTATAAAGAACTCAAAAAACTCTACACGAAGAATACAAATAATCCAATCAACAAATGGGCTAAGGAAATGAACAGACACTTCACAGAAGAAGATGTACAAGTAATCACCAGATATATGAAAAAATGTTCAACATCCCTAGTAATAAGGGAAATGCAAATCAAAACTACCCTAAGATTTCATCTCACCCCAATTAGAATGGCGATTATCAAGAATACAAGCAACAATAGGTGTTGGCGAGGATGTGGTGAAAAAGGAACACTCATACATTGCTGGTGGGGTTGCAAATTAGTGCAACCACTCTGGAAAGCAGTGTGGAGATTCCTCAGAAAGCTTGGAATGGAAACACCATTTGACCCAGCTATCCCACTCCTTGGCCTATACCCAAAGGACTTAAAATCAGCATACTACAGAGATACAGCCACATCAATGTTCATTGCTGCTCAATTCACCATAGCCAGATTGTGGAACCAACCTAGATGCCCTTCAGTTGATGAATGGATAAAGAAACTGTGGCATATTTATACAATGGAATATTACTCCGCAATGAAGAATGATAAAATTATGGCATTTGTAGGCAAATGGTCGAAATTGGAGAATATCATGCTAAGTGAGATAAGCCAATCTCAAAAAACTAAAGGACGAATGATCTCGCTGATAAGCGGATGAGGACATATAATGGGGGGTGGGAGGGGCTAGCATTAGGTTTAGGGTTAGGTTTAGAGTTAGGCTAAGGAGAGCAGTAAGAATGAAGGAAAGAAGGACTGTGTAGAGGGAAAAGAGGGGTGGGAGGGGTGGGAGGGGTGGGGGGGAGGGGAAAAATATAATAAACATCATTACCCTATGTAAACGTAAAAAAAATAAATAAATAAATAAAAAAAAAGAAAAAAAAAAGAAAAAAAAAAAAGAAAAAATACCAGTCACAGCTATATATAAGAATTTTTTATTTGATAGAGATAACTTTTTTAAAATAAATATATGGAGCATAGGTTAATCAATCATTATACTGAAACAACTGATAATCACTTGGGGTAATAAACCCCAAGGTCTAACTTCTTACCATGCCAGAATGTATTCCAGTTGAATTTAAGATTTAAAAATGAAAAATGAAGCAATGGAAGTAGTCTGAGAAAATACATGTGAATATTTTATTTCTCTAAAGGTGAGGAGGCTCTTTCTGAGTATTACATATGCTGACACTTTACTAAGTGCATGAAGAAGAACATTGATTTAATTAGTTTTAAGATAAAATTTCTACATATGAAAAAATGTTAAGGATATGATCCAAACTGGTAAAATAGAGACAGAGTTACATGAAGAACTCATAAAAATCAGTAAGAAAAATGAATATGTCCCAGGAAATAAAGAAACAAAAGCCATGAACAGGCAAATTCACAAAAAATGAATGAATTAAAATTTTAAATTAACATATGGAAAAATCAACATCACTAGTAAGCAAATAAATAAAAGATAAAAGAAGATGATGCCCCTTTTTTTTCTGTCAGATGGCACATTTTTAAAAAGTAACCCCAAATGTTAGAGCACTCATTGTCTGTCAGTGGGAATATAATCAGTACAATATTTCTAGACAGGTACTTGGCAAATGTATCAAAAGTCTGAAAAACACACATGCCTTTTGAATCAGCATGACGAAAGGACACACAGATGGATGTATAAAGATATTGATTGATGGATGTATAAAGATATTGATTGAAGCATTGTTTGTAATAGAAAAAAATGTGAACAAATTAAATAACAAATAAGAGAAGATTATCTAAATTAATATTACACAAAAATGCAATGGATATTATGAGGCTACTACAGATGATGATGTAGATGGAGATGTTTATGATAAATTGCTGGGTCACAAAACTGTATTTAGAGCATGATTCATTTCTGTACTGTATTCACACATGCATAAAAAAATAACTTGGAAGGATATATATATATATATATATATATATATTAATATTTAACAGCTTAACTCTGGAATCATGGCTGGTTTTTCTTAATTTTGTACTTCTACTCATAATGTAATCTAATTTTTCTACAATGACGGTAGGCTATTTGTGTCTCAAAATTTAAGTGCAAAAAAGTTTATATAGTTATAGTTTTAAGTATAGTTTACAACTAAATACCCAACAGATTCTTATGGTATATGACCAAATTTGTCAAATTGAATATATTAAAATGAAATTTTGTATATTAAGTATACATTAATAAAACTATTAAAAATTAATGTAACATACCATATGAATAAATAAAGGAAAAATTTTTTAAAGGAATGATCATGAAACTCTTTAGTCAGGATTGGGTCAATGCTTCTAATGAAGAAGATGCTGTAGACCATCCATGACTTGACCAGAGACAGGATATTTCAGATTGTTAACACACAGGTCTTGACTGTTATGAAATTTGAGGTAGGTTGAAATTTCAGTATATTTATAGGAATCAAAACTTAAGACACATCTCCATTAGCTCTGCACACTACTAACAGAGTTTGTGAAAGCAAGGACTCTCAAAAGTAATAGATGATTAGCATATTTACAAAAACACAATTTTTAAATTTGCCAACTAGTGTTCCTAAAGTGAACACTGGTCTACATCTTTAAGATACCAAGTTTCACTGACTGAAATAATCGTATAAAAACAGTTGCCCACATACTTCTCAATAAATTAAAAGAAGACAGCAAAAGCTTTGCTGTAGGTAAGCAGGCAAGAACCCTGCAGGCACCATTGCTGTCTGCAATCTGTTCCTTGGCCCAGCCCTGGGCCCAGGAACAAGCCTAGTACCAGCCAAGTGGCATTTAAAGAGCTCTGTATTAATGGACATTTAGGGAATAAAACAAAACAGATATTTGCTGAGTGGCAGCTCTTGCCAGACATGATTTTATTAGTTTATATCTACTATTTCACTTAGTCCTTCTAAATCCATGGGGTAAATAGCCTTTACATCAGTCAACACTGATGAAATCAAGCCTAGGATAAATTAAATAATATTCCCAAAGTATCTCAACTAATAAGCAGGAGAGGTGACATTCAAACCCTTATCTCTCTGGCTTCAAGCTAGTACTTTTTCTAAAAGGATGTAAAAATACATGATTTTGTGTCACCTTTTAACAGTCACAGGTGGGATAGCTTGGAGGTTAAGAACATAGTCTTTTTTGCAGGAAGGGTGGATACTGGGTTGAACTCAGGGGCACTTGACCACTGAGCCATACCCCCAGTCCTATTTTGTATTTTATTTAGAGACAGGGTCTCACTGAGTTGCTTAGCGCCTCACTTTTGCTGAGGCTGGCTTTGAACTTGCAATCTCCTGCCTCAGCCTCCAGAGCCACTGGGATTACAGCACATAGTCTTTTGAACCACAATGTATGGGTTGAAATGCCCATGCCACCATTTCTTAGGTCTACGGCTCTGTGCAACCTATTGCAACTCAGTTTCCTCCCGTGTAAGGTGGGGGACGAGTAGTCCCAGCCTCACAGGTTGTAAGAATTCATAGAATCAAGGTGTATAAAGGAGTTAGGGCTTTCCTGGACTTAGAGTAAGCATTTGTAAGTCTTGGCTACCTTTGTTATTGTTGTTTGTGGCCATTTTCATGGCTCCTTCCTGTTCCGTTTTCAACAGCTGGACTTCGTCTTATTCCCCAGCCCTTCCTTCTCTCCCCAGTTTCTCCCTGATAGCTCCACAGGACTGAAACTCTGATCCCAGATCAGAGGCTGGGTTCCCTGCCAGCTGCCAGGTCTTCACAGAGCCACCTGCACACCTGCTGCCCTGAGTGCCACAGACTGCACACTCTCCGGCCCTTTCGTACTTTGCTCTGCCAGACGGTGGGGTGCTACTCGTGAGCCTTTGCAGGACCTTTCATGGTGACAGCTTGCCTGGCTGTGCCATCCGCCACTTGTCACCACTCTCTCAATACACTCTGCTTGCAAACTGGCAAAACATCCTTTTCTCTCCAGCAGGGGCACCTGCCCTTCCCCTTGGAAGGACCCTCTTTTCACATTCTGGCACCACAGCATTTGGAATGGGCCCAGCCTAACCTGCTCTTATCTCTCAAACTGAAGATGGCCTTTGGAGGGACACTAAAGAGCAACCTCCTAAAGGTAGAGAATGTGGACCCCTCCAATCTCCACGGTGCCCTGAAAACCTCCCTGAAAAGGCAGTACATGATACTAATCATAAATGCAGTTAATTTTAAAAATTAGACAAACCATACAACATTTATGTCACTGAGCTCTCACCAAATGTGGTATAAATCAGTCTAAGCAATCACATCCCAAGCATTTCTTGAGACAATGTTGACCTCTGCATCCTCAGTTGACTCCCTCTGTTTCTTTTCTTTCTGCTAAAACACATTCACTGACACTTTGCCAGTTTCTTCTTGCCAAAAAAGAAGGATTTGCAGTGTGGCACCTGATTTGAAATCACCTGAAGATTGTAGGTAGTTTTCTTTTGCCACCTCTAATCTTAAGTTAAAAACTGCTCAACTGCCTCAAAGGTTCAAATCCTTCCAGATTACCTTTGGTGCTACAGGCAACTCCCTCTTGGAAACAGCAAAGTATCTTCAGTAGCACAGGGCTAAATGGAAAAAAAATATTCTGATAAAACTTCAAAGAACAAATTTCCCAACCTTCCCTAACTGATCTCAAAATGGAACATTGTGGAACAATGAATTCTTCGGCCTAGTCATGCATCCAAAGTATCTAGTGCTTTGTTCTGAAATTTCTGAATATTCTTTCACATTTTCATTTTGCTTTCTACAAATGAGCACTTTATATATACACTACACCTCTCACCTAAAGTTCTCAAAAGTATTTTGCACAAATATTTTACAATGTGGAAGCTGATATTCAAATTTCAGATATAATGAAATGAAAGCAAAATCTTCCAGAGACTGTCTGAAAATGTTTACACACAAGATGCACAAAGATAATATTAGATTGTTGCTGAATAAACCACATTTTAGTTTCTGACCTAAAATGATGTCACAGTTTCTAGCAAGATTTGATAAATATTCAGGATGAAAGGTCTAGTATTTGTTGTGAATGATACAAGTCTATGCTGGAAAATAATGTAGGAAGAAAAGAAAAGTGTAAGACATAAATATCTCTAACACAATCTTGTTCAGAGCACAAGACTAACACTAGAAACAATCACAGAACACACTAGTCTGTAATTAGAACTTAATAAAGTGAATAAATTCAAAAGTAATTAAGAAAAAGGAGCAAGGTGTAGGGCAAAAACATGAAAAAAAGAATGTGTCATTTTCAGGTGGACCTTAAAAAGTGGTTAAGTGATGGATGGGCAGAAAGAAAGGGAGTGGCACTCATTCCTTAAAGAAGCAGCATAGGAGGAAATGCACGTCACATTGCTGAAGCACGGGCAGCGATCAGTAAATGTGTGTGATGGGGGAAGGGTGACAGGCCAGGAGAAAGGAAGAGAAGAAAAAGAAGTCTTCTCCACCAGAGCAGAGGATTTGTTGCAGGCAGTAGAGAGAAATAACCTGGGATCATTAAGTGGAAAAGAGACTATGTAGATTTGAGTTCAGTTTTAGGAGCTTGAACTTGATCCAGTAGGAAGCAAATGCAGACTCCTAGCAGGACTTCTGCATGGCCAGGCCCTGCTTTGAGAATACTCAGCCAACAGAGGGTGAATAAAATGGGAGGTAACCTGATTCTCCAGTTTGTTGTTTTCTTACAGAGGTCTGTATTTCACAGCACAGCCTGGAAAAATCACAATCTCCTCTCATTTTTGTGACACCTTGGATATTACAAATGAATTCAGAATTTCAGTTCAAATGGGAATAATAATGTATTTGTTACACTGTTTTTATAGAATTATATTAGATCATGTATAGGGACTGACTGACATATAGAAAGCACTCAATAAACATCAGTTATCTCCCCAATAAGCTGTTTCAATTCCCTACAAATATTCAAAGATGAGTTATAAATAAGATTCTGAGATCTAGATGAATCTATTACAGGGAATGTCCAAAAACTTAAAGAACAATCACTTTTTTTATTTAATCAATCAATGAGCTAATGTTATTTCAGTGTGGCCAACATAAACCTGGGAGTTCTTGTTCATTCCAAATGACTTCCCAAATACATATTCTGAATTTTTGTCCCCAATTTAAGTGAAACAAGTCCTTGTAACCCTGATGTTGCATGTAGACTTAGATTAAGAAGTAAATGCACCAAGTTTGGGGCTCCCATACACCTTCCTTTATCCTTTCAACAAATAGCAGTTAAGCACCTGCTAAAAGCAAGCATTTTTCTAAGTTTTACAAATATAGCAATGAACAAAAAGACAAATCCCTATGCCCATTTACCTTACATGCTAGAGGAGGAAGACAGATACCGAATTAATAAGTAAATACTAAATTAATAAGTAAAATAAATAAATAATTAATGAGTACAATACGTGACGTGAGATGATGATGTGTACAAAGACAAAAATAATAAACAGGGGGAGGAAAATGCAATTGTAATGAAGACAATAGCCAGGAAGAGGTTCTTTAAAATGATTGTGAATAAGAATCTGAAGGAGGTGTGGGAGCCAGCCCTGCAAGGGTCCTGAGGTGCCCAAAGATGTCATTATATGTGCAAATCACAGTTGGCAGCTGGGGCTGAGTGATTAGGGAAAAAAGAGGTAAAAAAAGGTTCAAGAGGTCACACAGGGTATAACTGGGGTCTTGCAAGACATAGCTGCTTGTAAAACATATTGAGACACGGCCTCTTAGTGGAGTAGAAACTAACCTTTCAAGGACAGAGATGTCATGGGAGAGGCAGGAAGTAGCACTACATTCCAACCTGAGGACCCAAATTATGCTTCCTCCAGCATCCAGACTCAGAACCCCCCACAATGTATTCTTACAGCAACAATGAAAGTATAATAAGGTAAAAATAAATATAATGATGTAAGATAATATGAATATTCATTCAACATCACTAATGCATCAAAGTGCAATCCTCAGACTCAGGAAGGTACCAGGCTATCATTTGAAAACCACTACCCGAGACCTGACAGGACACCATCCAGCATGCAGGAGTTGCCAAGAAGGGCAAGAGGTGCCAGCAAAGGCAGATGGTATCTTCAGGAAGCCTACCTCACTGGGACTGGGCAGCCAATGATAAGCACAAAAGGTGAAGGAAAAGGCAATTCAAAGCTTACAAATTAAATTGGAATTCTGAGCTCTTCTCCTTTCCATCCACTGATTTAATGGTTGACTGGTTGGAGTCTTATTTTCAGTGATTACCTGGAAGAGAAATCTGTACTGGAAACCTCCACGTAGAGTCAGATAACACAGCCAGCAAGACCTTAGAAAGCCTGCTTCCCCAAGGAAAGCATTTGTTTTCTTAGTGTTAGTGATTGGGTCACCTGCATTGCTCCCTGTTCAGCACTAGACACTTATATTAATTAATCAGGAAATTCCTAGTGATAAATGGTTTCCCACTTTCCAGAGACAACCAAGATAATCATATTATTGAAACATTAAGCACATTGCTATGCATTGTTTTCTCCCTGGCTAGGGATGGGGATTTAGGAAATGCTTCCTTTTGGTAATTCTGGCATTCATCTAAAAACAAAAACAAAAAGCTAAAATTTTGGCAACATTTCAGCTCAATAAACTGCCTAGTGTTGCACAGCATTAACTAACACAGAGGAGAAACCAGGAATAACGTCACAGGATGGTGAAATGTCACCATTATCTTATAGCTATTTTCCCACTCTAGTGTGGCATTTTCCCCTTGTTTGGGCATAGCATTCATCTCCTGAGGCACAATCAGGAGTGACCAGCTTACACACAGGGAGATGAGATAGAGAACTGGGGTGAGGTCAGGGTGGGGGTGAACCATGAAGGCAAGTGTAAACTGGCTGTGTTTTTTAATTATCTTGAACCAAATGAAGTGTTTGCTTCAAGTTGTAAAATTCCCTGGAATAATTATCTTAGTGGAAAATTTAATAAAAGCTACCATAACATGACCAGAAGCCTTGGTAAGCACGTAAATTACTTATTTGTAAGTAATTACTTTCCTTCTGCAACTCTAAGGTAAAATACACTTCATAGGGAAAAAAATGCATAGCAACCCAGTCTCCCCCAATGTGAACTATAAGTGCACATTTTGCAGCACATTCCAACCTGGAATCCACTAATGTCAAAGTAGTTCCTGAGTTTGGGGCAAAATAATATTGCCAGTTTCCTTTACTACCTAATACTCATGCCCAATCTTGTGTTAACTCAACAACAACAATAACAAAAACCCATAGTCTTAGCAAAATTGTGACTGTGATAATTTATAGTGATTTTCAGGGTTTTAAAAAATCCAGCAATGCTGACAAACAGAAACTGAGAATTGAAAAAAATTAAATATGAAATTTCAAGCTTGTGTTTCACATTAAGAAGTCCCTTTTGTTAAACATATGCGCGCATGCACACACATACACACACACACACATACACTTTTTAGATCTCATGTTTTTAAAAATTAAATACAGCTGCAAGAAATTATAAAATCAAGTTTAAATTTTGAAACAGCAAATAACAAAATGCATAACAAATACATCAGATTTGTAAAACAAAATTAGATTTCATTAGGAAATGAATTAAGCTATTTTACATCAAATTCTCTATTTGTGGATTCTAAGTAAAAACATTCCCAACAATTAAGTAAAAACACCTCTGAGTTAAAAAGAGACACCCTTTCTTCCAAAAGTAAAATAAAAAGGAAGGAAGGAAGGAAGGAAGGAAGGAAGGAAGGAAGGAAGGAAGGAAGGGAGGGAGGGAGGGAAGGAGGGAGGGAGGGAGAGAAGGGAGGATGGAAGGAAGGAAGGAAATTTAACCTAGAACCTATTTGGAGCGTACAAAAACCTATTTTAAATTTTAAATTTCAGCAAATCCTTCACGGCACAGTACAATTTTTATAGAACTTTGTTTTGTGGTTGCTGTTGTTGTTGTCTTTCTTTTATAGAAAAACTAGAAGCTTAGTGTATGCTTATGGGGGCTAGAACATCAGGGAGCTTGACCTAGCAGCCTTGGTGACCAAGACTGATTTCACTTTGGTGCTTCTATTTCTAACGGCTTTGTCCCTATCATACTGGATGATGCTCCCCACAGCTGGGAGGCCAGCAGGAGTCTGCAAGCCAGCAGGCCTGGCTCTGCGTGCTCTCCTCCGCCTCAGCAGGGAAATTCTGTTGTCCTCTCTCTGCTAACATGAGGAGACAGCACTCAAGCATGGAAATGCTAGAGAATGGCAAACCAGTCATTCCTGAAACTCTGCACCCAGACTATGTCACTGCACCCAGGGACCCACAATGCAAAAAAGCTCATGGATGTCATTTCTCTTCCATGGAAGTAGAAGCAGTTTGTGTGAACCCTGAGCAATTCCCAGGAGGCAAGAAGACAAGTACCGTCCATTTTGAAGATATGGGTGCTAATGTACAGAGCACCCCTTCACAGGGGCTGGGGCAGGTACAGAAGGCATTTCATAAGCCCCATGTCTCTAAGCCATCCTTTGAAGAAAGCTACCTCCTTTAGAAATTTTGAAAATAAATACACATAAAATATCACTTCCTCTTTCCATTGTTTCCAGATTTGATGTTTATGTATCATATACATATACTAAAATGTAGAAAATAGAAAAGAGAATTAGAAAAAGAAAAACTTAAAGAACATAGTGTGCAATTGTATGTGCTTCCCCATCCCCAAGCTCATTTACAAGGCTATTATGGTTTGGTTTTTAGATTAGTTACTTGGGTGTTAGTAACACCCACCTGTATGGTGCAATATCTACTAGTACTCCATATACTAAATGAAAATAAAACTTGTAACATTCCCTGAGAATTTCTTTATTTAATGATACTTGAAATTGTGCACAGACTACTTTTGAATTCCATGATTAACTTGACTTCAAGACATGAAATCTGTTTGTGTTTTGGAGACTTCAGAATAATTGAAAGAGTTTCACTAATCTGCAAGCTCCCAAGCATTTCTTGTAGAAGAAAGATATTGTTATGTAAATAATTTTAAAATACAGTAGGTTGCTATGCATGTAAGAATTCATTTTTAAATGTCACTAAATTCATAGTGGCTCTTGAACTAAATAAATAATCATTCTCTTGTGCAACTATCAAAGACAGGTAAATTTGCCTTCCTGGCATCCTTTGTCCCTTTTCTGGCTACACAAATCATAAGTTCCTATGATCTTTTTTGAAAGTCCTTTCCATATTTTGGGTATAATGCAATATATGTCCTCTCACCAGCAGGGGTGGGCATATAATACAGGCCTATCCAATCAGGGTACGCTATTCTTAGAGCTTGAAAGTGATTGGTGCAGTGAAAGGCATATGGCCCAAGACAGACCAATCAATCTCTAAGATTTGATAGGGGGGGGTGGGCAGGTCAGATACAGAAAGAGTTAAAGAGTTTGTCTTCCCTTTGAACACCTTCAGCTATAAATAACATGTAGGCCTAGTTTCTAGAGGTCTTATTTTGTTTCCTAGCTTGGAAGAAACTGCCTCACGTAATGCCAATACAGAGGGCAGGCAAGTGAAAGAGGAAGAGCGATAAAGACTTAGCTCCATAACACCATTTAAGCTCCTGATGCTGGAAGTACTCCTGCTTGACCTAAAGTTATAAGAGTCAATAAAGTCATTACTAAGTTGGTTTTCTTTAATGAAAATCTTGACTAATACTAAATGTGAACAAAATTGTTACTAAAAGATTACAAACTACAAAAATCGATGACCACTGCACTACTGCATTTTCCTACTTTGTTTTCATCTCTCTAAACTCTCTTCCCTTGGTTGCCACAATGCCACACTCTCCTAGTTCTTCCCTTGACCTTGTGGTCATTTCTCTTTGTTTCCCCAGTTATCCCTTGAATGTGATGTTGTGTTCCGGTTCTGTGCTGTGTATATATCTCTCTACGTATTTCCACATCTGATTTTACCTATCTGCCTTATGTCTAGTACACATGAGGAATTGGGCCTTAGCATTGATTCCACTCTCCTTCCAGAGAGTCCACCTGTACTGTAGAGGCTGGAAAGGTAAAAACTACATTTTGTCAACTATCTTGCAACAAGATATACATATTAGGTTCCAAAGCCTAACCTGATTCACTGAGATATTTGGAAGACAGAAGTGGAGCAGGGGCTATTTTCTTATCGTGTTGATTACTCCTGTTGTCAAACAGGGGGTGTGGAAATGCTGGGTTTTGGGTAGCAGTGTCCCTGTATGGAATCACTGATGTCATGGTGTCTTGGGGGTTATAAGAGCCCTGGTGGTGGCAGCCTCTTGTTCCCAAGATTGCAGTCACACTGTATATTCTCCAACTCTAGAGGTCTGGTGGTGGCCTCCTGGGACCATCCTCTTGGGGCTAATTAGAAGGTATTGTTCTGAGGGTCATTTCAGGAAGACTACTTCTTGGGTCTTCTGAATGCTTTTGTAATTTTTCTGTAAAAAGCTGGGAGTGTTTGCCACCCAATTTCTCTAGAACTCCATTCTCCACTATTGACAACAGGATAAAATTTTAAAACTCTTTTATAGTCCATTAGGCCAAGCTTCATGGGCCCATGACTTCCTAGGCTAGTCTTGGCTCCCACCAATTTCCTCTATACCTACACACAATGACAAGCCAGTCCTCCCTTATGTCTCTGTCAGTGGGACATGTTACTGTATTTTCCTGGACCTCCCTCTCCCTCTTGATTCCCTGGTAAATGTCTGTGCAGCCTACACAAACTCTTCCAGAGAGGTTAGTTGTCTATAAGTTTAACAGTTCATACCAAACACTTGTAGAATAATCATCTTCATGTATTATAATTTTTGTTTTCATGCTTATCTTTCTACTATAATTAAAATTCACTGAGGGCACGGTACTGAATTTTTCTTGGTTTCCCTTGAGCCTATTATAGTATATAAAATTTAAATGAATAGAATGGGAATTAAACCTTCCCTTAATTTATGAACTGTTGCAGAGGTTTAATTTCATTTCCTTTCAGTTCCATCTCTTGGGAGTGATGATAAGATCAGAAATAAAATGTTTCTACTTTGAGAAGACATTACCTACATATGAAAACTTTATTAGTGTTACTTCTTACATAACTTCAAGAAAGCTTTCCTTTATCAGCACCACTATAAAGTCACCTAACGTCAAGGAAACTTCAACTGTGTCCCTCCAATACACATAACCTCAATTCTGCCCCACAGATATTCTGTCTTTCCAGTATCCCCCTCAAATTCATGGAAAGGAGACAGGCTACTTTAACAATCTTTCTCTTTTGTTATCCTCATAGCTTTCTATTGTGTGTGCTTATAGAACTTAAAGAATTCTTCTCTAAACCCAATTTAAATTAAGGTGTCTCACATTTGTTATCTAGGAGTAAGGTGATAGACACTAATATGAAACTATTAGTAAACTTGATTTAAAAAAATTAGTGTAATTACCAGACTCCATTGTAGTAATATTATCCTTCTCAATGCTTGAAGAAGGCTTAACATTTTCTTCTTAGGTAAAAGTACAAACCAGAAAGTATGAAGTAATGCTGTTAGCAGGGATACCCACACTGTGCTGGTATGTTACGGTGCATGCTTCTTCATCAACTAAATAGAAAACAGCATCCCTTATTGATCCTTAGTCCCTATTAGAAGGGAGAAAATGCCAAATGCCATTCTAAATAGGAGTTGGACTTCAGACATTTAAAACTCAAAGACTTCAAGGAAAAAAACAAGCCTCTAAAGTGGGTTCCTAAGCCCAGAGGACCTCGGGTCCAGTCAATACTTAAACTTCCATCTTCTGAGATGCATCAAGTGAACATCATCATCGTCTGGTGCAGTTATTATTATGGAATCTGTATTTTTCCTCTCCTCATGCCTCTCTCAACATGATCTCTTATATGTTGATACTGCACCAACTTTTCTACAAACAACAAATTCTTGCCCTCAGATTCTGATTGCTGAGGTAGGCTAACTGAATTTCCCTGGCCATGATTGATGTAAGCAGAGCAGTGTGATTCAGTCCTTTGCAGCAGTGCCTATGACTCATCTTGTGACCATGCCTGCAACTGGCAGAATTTAGCATTAGCCCTTTTAATCTGAGTTAGAAATGCTGTTTAGGGACAACTGATTGCTGGTACATGTACAACAAGAACACACAAAGAAAAGAAAAACAAACAAAACAAAACTCTATTAGGCTGAACATACAGGGAACTTTAGAGCAAAGGTTAAGGTTACTTTCAATGGGAACAGGTAGAAAGCTATCCTTGTGGGTTCAATATGTTACTTATAAGGACACTTTCTCTCATTCTACAATAGATTTTTATAATCTCCAAGAAAATCAATTTTATCTATAGATCTACCCTTCACTCCAGCTCTCAAACAAATCAGAATTGTAAATTCTGACTTAAGACTGCCCAGAATCCTTTGCTAGGATTATTCTATACTGAAGTGAAAAGAACAGAAAGATACTTTCTCTTTCCTTTTGCAATTCTCAGTAGGGGTATTGTAAGCCTAGAGTTACCAGCTGCAGTATTTTCTTGCCTCATAAACTTGTCTGTAGTCAATGAGAATAAGAACAACACAGAAAAGCAGACATTTAAAGAGTGTGATTGAGCCCCTAAGGTCTCAGAGGTGCAAGTAGTTCTCCAGCTCTTCCTCTGGTCCAGGATCTGCTCTTTTCTAGATATACTTTTCTTACTTGGGGTAACTTAGGTTTCTGCCACTTGTAACTGAAAGAGTACTAACTAATAAATTATATTCTGAATTGTCAGAAAACTTAAAAAATAAGTAAATTGCCCAAGTTACACACTTAATAATTGGAAAAGACAGAATACCAACATCTTCATAGTTAAAAATCCAAAATGTTTTCCATGATACCATAGCTAGTTATCATCTTTCAAAACAAGCCTCAGGAAAAAAAAGGATCCTAGGAAGATGGCAGAGTAGAAAGCACCAAGAATCTGTCTCCCACCCAGACAGCAACCTTGGGACATTGGAGTTGATTGAAGGCTTGAAACTTTCTGGGGAAGTTCTGGACAGTAAATTGCAATCAAGTTCAGTTCTTGGTGCAGTAACATCTATACATCCCCGCCCCCAGCCCACGGCAGGCAGCTCTGCACATCTTCCTGGTGCAACATACATACACACAGCTTATAGGAACCAGAGTGGGCAAAAACTCCCGGTCCTCCAAATGCTGGGAAACTGTGTTTTGGTTTCTGACTGCTACTTCTTCTTTTTTTTCTTTTTGTTGCAGACAGACACAATACCTTTATTTTATTTCTTTTCATGTGGGACTAAGGATCAAACCCAGTGCCTCACACATTTAAGGCAAATGCTCTACAGCTGAGCCACAACCCAAGCCCTCTCACTGCTACTTCTGATCACAGAGGTAAAGACAAAGGTATAAGGTCACTCTTGTTGCTCCTCCTCCCATTGTTATCAGTCCCTCCCCCTTCAGCTGAAGTGAATACCAGGCAATGGGAAAGGTGAAAACGTCTTCCTTTTAACCTCCTTTATTTTTTGCTTTCTCCTCTTCTGGGAGCCAGACATTAAAGATTAGAACATTCAAAAGCAAGTGCATATGCAGGGAAAATCAGAAGTGACCACAGTTGCCCAGGGACAGCTTAGGTGCCTGCCTACTCAGGGGAAAAAAAAAAAAAAAAGATACTGAGAAGACTTTGAATTTATGCTCTTGGTTAGAAGAGAAATCACCTGCAACAATTAAAAAAAAAAATTCCCAAACCCCAAGGAAGGAGAAAAACATGATTTCCATAGTTAACACAAAGGTCAACCGATTTAGATTCAAATACGTGGTTAACAACAATGACAAAATTATAGGCATACAAAGAAACAGGAGACTATGGCTCAAAGGAAAAAAGGAAACCAATGGAAATTGTACCTGAAAAACATCTACTAAACAAAGGCTCTAAAACAACTTTCTGAAAGATATTCAAAAACTAAAGAAAGGTGTGAAAAAAAGTCGAGAAAATAATGCATGAGCAAAATGGAAATATTAATAAAGAGAAAGAAAACCTAACAAGAAACAAAAAAGAAATTCTAAAGCTAAAAAGAGTAATAATTTGTAATGAAAAAATTCCCTAGAGGAATTCAAGAGCATATTGAGAAGACAGAAGAATGAATCAGAAAATTTGAAGGTAGGAAAATGAAAATTGTCAAGTCTAAGGAACAAAAGATTGAAGAACAAAAAGACAAAAGATTGATAAACACATCAAAGACATATTCTTCAATAAGATTATCAGCAAATTTCTCTTCAGAAATGTTAGAGGCCAGAAGAGAGTGGACCAATGTATTCCAAGTGCTAAAAAGACCCAAAAGACCAAAAAAAAAAAAAAAAAATGGTTAAGAATCCTGTATTCAACAAAATTATTCTCCAAAGTGAGGAAGAAATTAAGGCATTATAGAAGGAGTCTGGGATAAATAAGCAAACAAACCAAAAAAAAGCAGAGAGTTTGTGACTACTATATCTGCCCTGTACTTTTGTTCATAAAATCCTGCAGGATGAGATGAAAGGACATTAGACGATAACTCTAAAGTTGTATGAAGAATATCTCAATAAAAGTAAATACATGGACAATAATAAATGCTAGTGTTGCTATTGGACATGATTTATGAGACTACTGTACTGTTGTTGTTTTGTTTGCTTGCTTTGTTTCATTTTGGGGGATACTGGGAACTGAACCCAGGGACACTCTACAACTGAGCTACATCCCCAGCCTTTTTATTTTTTATTGTGGGACTGGTTCTCACTAACTTGCTTAAGGTCTTACTAAGTTGCTGAGGGTGGTCTTGGACTTGAGATCCTCCTGCCTCAACCTCCTGAGTCACAGGGATTTTATGTGTCAAGATGCCAGACTAGATTACTATACTGTTTTAAAAAGCACTGAGTCTGAAACCTAGTATTATTTTAACATTTTTATGACTCCATATTTTGTTTCTACTTAATTCATGAGACTAACACCTTTAAATGAATTATTGATTTATGTTTGGGCATATAGTGTATAAAGATGTAATTTGTAATATCAACCTATGAAAAGGGTAGAGACAGAGCTGCAAAGGAGCAGTTTTTTGTATGTTTTTAAAATGAAGCTGCTATAAATTCAAATTAGTGTTTTATAATTACATTTTAAATGTAGAACCTATTTTAACCACAAAGAAAATAGCTATGGGATATATGCAAAAGAAATTGAGAAAGAAATTTAAATATTTCAAAACAACAAATTAGCTAAACACAAAAGAAGATATCAGTATAGGAAGTAAGGGACAATAATAAAGCTATAAAGCTAAAAACAGAATTAAAGAAAATCACTCCTTTTTGGTAACTACTTTAAATGTAAATGGATTAAACTCTTCAATCAAAAGAGACATTGGTGGAATTGAATTTTTTTTTTTTTTTTTTTTTTTTTTTTTTTTTTTTTTTTTTTGCAGTGCTGGGGATTGAATCCAGGGCCTTGTGCTTGCAAGGTGAGCACTCTACCAACTGAGCTATCTATCTCTCCAGCCCTGGAATTGATTTTTGAAAACACGATCCAATGATGTCTGTTTAAGACAGATTCAGTCTATATTATTCAGCCACAAAGAAGAATTAAATTATGGCATTTGCTGGTAAACGGATGGAACTGGAGACTATCATGCTAAGTGAAATAAGCCAGTCCCAAAAAGTCAAAGTCTGAATGTTCTCTCTGATTTGTGGACATTAACCCACAACAAGGGAGAGTTGAGAGGGGAAGAACAGAAGTCCATTGGAATAGACAAAGTAAAATGAAGGGAAGGGACCAGGGAGGGGAATAGGAAGGATAGTAGAATTAATGAGATATACCTTTCCTAGCCTTGTATTTAAATATACAACCAGGGTAATTTCACATAATGTACAACCACAAGAATAGGGTCCTAATTAGAATAAGTTATACTCAAGGTATGAATAATATGCCAAAATACATTCTATATCAAGTATAACTAAAAAGAATAAAAATAAATTAAAAAAAATAAATAACAGGTAAGTTGAAAATGAAAGGATTGGAGATGTGCTGTGACCAAAAGAAAGCAGGGGTAGCTATGTTATTATCAGACAAAACAGACATTGAATCAAAAATGTTACCAAAGATAAAGAAGGATATGTTAATAAAAATCCAAAACAGAAAGAAGTTATAACAGTTTAAACATCTTTATACCCAATAACAGACCATAAAAATATGAACCAAATACTGTCTGATTTGAAGGGAGAAATAGTTCTGCTTAACAGTTCTCAATAAAATCCTTCAATACCCTACTCTCTATAATGAGTAGAACATTCAAAGAGAAGATAAGGAAATGAGGGCTTAAATATCACAGTAAATCAATTCGATCTAGCATATTTTACAGAACTCTCTACCCAATAACAACAGCATACGCATTCATCTCATTACTCATGGGGCACTTTTAGGATAGAAATACATGTTAGGCCACAAATTAAGTCATAAAATTAGATACACAACTGATGAAATATTATTCTGCCTCAAAAAGGAAAGAGACGCTTCCATATTCTAGAGATGAATGAAACTTAGAAACATTATGCTAAGTAAAATAAGTCAGTCACAGAAGAAAAATACTCTATAATTCCATTTAAATGGCATACTTAGAATAGTCAAAATCATAAAAACAGAAAGTAGACAAAAACAGTAAACAGTTGCTGGGGGCAGAGAGTAAGGGGTAGTTATTGATTAATGGGTATAAAGTTTCTGTTTTATAAAATGAAGAGTTCTGGAGATAGGTAGTGGTGATGGTTGCACATTATGCATGTATTTAAAAATACTCAACTGTACAATTAAAAATTATCTAGATGTAAAATACATATATATAACATTATCACAATAAAATATGAGGGAAAAAATAAACCTACCATCTTTCAAACTGACTGCATGATGGGTGATCAGGTTTTCAAACTGCATATTAAAGCAGAACACTGAAAGCATGATCCATAGAAGAAAATAATGCAATGTCAGATTTCATTAAAATTAAAGAACTTTTAAAATGGGCATGGTGGTACATACTGATAATTTCAGCTATTCAGCGCACTGAGGCAGGAGGATCACAAGTTTGAGGCCAGCATGGGCAATTTCACAAGAGCCTACCTCAAAAACTATAAAGGACTGAGGATGTAACTCAGTGGTAGAGGACCCCCAAGTTCAATCCCTAGCAATACACGCACACACAAAAGCATTAGGGCAGGGTATAGCTCAGCAGTAGAGTGCTTGCTTAGCCTATATGAGACTCTGAGGCCATGGGTTCCATCCCCAGCACTACAAAAGGAATAAGGAAAAATAAAATGCCATTAATAAAGAAAAAGGAAGCCACAGACTGGGAAAAGATATTTGTTCTTTTGATTTGTTCCCATATAAATCAGAATACATAGAATACAAACCAATACCAAAAGACAATTCATTAAAGGATTCGAACAGAATTTCATAAAAGAGTTTCCTGAAAGGTCAGTAAGTATATAAATGGTATTCAATATCATTATTCATGAGAGAAATAAAAAAATCAAAACTGTAATGAGATACTACTACACATTCACTAGATCAACTAAAATTAAAAATACTGGCAAATATCACCTAGGGACACAAATGTAAAAGAACTAGGTTTTCATACATCACTGATGGGAATACAAATTAGTTGGAAGACTCTGAGACATCATTTATTAGAGAGAAATCATGTGTGCCAATTCTAGTTCTAGTTGTCTACTAAAATTAAAATGAGTAGATATGTCTATCAAAAATCACAACAGACATTTGTCATAACCAAAACATTAAAGAGTAGAGTGACATATTCAGACAGTGGAACACTTCAACCACAGTTAAAAGTAAAGAACAAACTATTATTTATCCATATCCACAGGCAAGAATAAAGATGAATCTCATAAGCATAAGGACAGAATGTTGAACTTAAGACACTAGATATGATGCATGATCCATTTCTATAAAATTTAAGAACCATCAAAACCAAAGTATGATGACAAAAGTAAGTCACCTCTGAATAGAGAACAAGAGAAAAATTTAAGTGGGAAGGAACGAAAGGAAATTTTTAAAATATTGTTTTGCATCTTGATTACACTGTTACACATAAATAAAAATTCACTGATATGTACACTTAAGATCTATATGTTTTTCTATTTTATCTCATTTAAGAAAATACCAAAAACATATCCTAGTTCTCCATGTTTTATCATTTTAATGGTTATCCTTCAATATGCAAAAACATAAGCATCCAAAAGGAGTGGAATTGAGATCATTTTAAATGGAGTGTGTGTACAATATAGCTATGAAGCCCAGATTTCTGCCTAAGTAAGCTGGGCAACATAGTATACAAAGTAAATATTTCAGGGTTGTTTGGGGACAAAATGTGACAAACCAATGAACGGAAGTGATTTACATTGTGTTAAATCACCTCTCTTGGTCCACCAAATCACAACAAGCTGAATTAATTAACATGCTCCTTGAAAGTCAGGGAAAATATAAGTCATCTCATCTAGTTTCAGAAATCCTCTCTCTAAGAACTATGTACTGTGCTGATCTCTGCCTTGAGAGTACTATGTTATTACATTACTATTTAATTTTGTAAATATATCCACCTCTTCCAAAAGTACCCTCAAATAATTATATTTTCTCGTATTTTCAAATTACCTTAGAAAGCCCCATAAATGACAGAGCATTAATAAAACAGAAGGTACAACAGGATTATTGTTTCTAGCTAATCATTAAAGTATAATAAACATGACAAAAAGCATGTCTTGGCAAATATGCACACTCACAAATATTATCCAATCTCTTTTCAAGGCCCCTGCATGCTGACCTTATCAACCCAATTAGATAGTACCCATTTCCAAAGCAAAGTTAAAAACAGGAAACATCATTAAGAAAAATGGGCAAAGGTTAGCTTCCTGGAGAATTGTTCTTGCAAGAAGTGTCTGATTTTTGTCAATTTGTTTTGAGAAGTGACAATTGCTACTAGAATAATCTGTTCTATGTTGTTTCACTGATGTAATCTAGTGGCTATTGTTGAACATAACATTTTAGAACTGGAAGGGACCTTGGGAATAATTTAGTTCATCTTCCTCATTCAAAGGGTAAGAAAACTGTGGGCCAGAAAATTTTAATTACTTGCACCTGGTCAAATATTTGGGGCATGCTGAGGTATCCTTACAAATGTAATTTATAACTCACCTTGAAGCTATAAAGCCTAAAGAAAAAAATACATATTTCACAAAGTTAATTTTAGTTTATAAATTGTGGGGAATCTGCTATTTCCACTGAAACATTGACATGGTCCTGACCTTCAGTCTAATATGCAGAAAAATATATGTTATTCTGAACAAGTATGTTCTGAACCTCAAAATTAATGGGGGTCTAAAACTACAGCAGAGCCCCTGTAAATGGCAAGAAAGGGACACTTTTTAGAGGAGGATAAGCCATGAGTTTTCTGGCTCTTGGCATGTTGTGATGGTCTTCAATCTTATTTTCTACCTGCATTCATTCATTTTTGGGTGTTATTCTCCAGAGTAACTGATACTATCTTCCTAAACTACAGATTTTACCCTCCCACTATAATCCTCATCACCTTGTTTTGTCAAAATTTTCACCACAATCACCAAAAGACTTGACAGGAACAATATAGAGGAGGAAAAGTTTACTGGGGACTCACAGTTTCAGAGGTCTCAGTCCTTAGACAGCCAACTTCATTGCTCTGAACCCAAGATGAGGCAAAACATCAAGGTAGAAGGGTGTGGCAGAGGAAAGCTGCTTAGAACATGGCCACCATGAAGCAAAGAAAGATGTTCCCTAAAGGGACAAAATATATACCCTAAAGGCATGTCCCCAGTGACCTACCCCCAAGCCTACAGTTACCATCCCAGTTAATCCATTCAAGTAGATTTAAGCATCATTAGTTTAATGCTCTTATAACCCAATCATTTCACTTCTAAATGGTCTTGCATTGTCTCACAGATGAGCTTTTATGGGACACCTCACATCTAAACCATAACATTGCCTATTTTAATTGAGTTTCCTAAAAGCAAGAACTGACACCAAAATACGTGTGAAGGTCCTTTATAAAACAGTTCCCAGGAAAAAACAAAGAGCAGGAAGTAGAAAAGGGAAGGAAGGATTCTGGGATGTCATTCAAGGTGAGGGTTAACTCTGGCTCACTACTGCAGGGCACTCTTGACAGAGTATATTACTGCTACCCCAAGTCCAATATGGAGATCCCTGTGGTCTCTGAACCATGTGTTATCCATGATCCATGGTGAGATAAGGTGGTTACAGCTAAGTCACTAAGCCCACTATTTTAGCTGATATGTCTTTCACAGAACCATTTCTTTGTGAAGAAAGCAGTGTAGATTTACATTTTGGCACAAGCTTATCTTGCCCTGGATCTAAGGAAAAGTTTACATGTTGGTTATTTTGAATAACTCTAGTAGAGATCACACTTCAGAAATGCCCTGATCAGGGAAAGGAAGCTGGATTGTGCATAGTCCATCATCATCAATTAGTGTTTATGGACTGTGCCCCGGGGGTATAGTATGAAAATTCCTAGATCTCCAGGCCTTGCAGGGTGGGGTAATCTGACAGACATCCCCAAGGAGATACCTATGCTAGCTATTTTTTGGGAATAATACAATATAGGTGAACAAAAAGGTTAAGGTGATAAGGTGATAAGGGAAGAGCACTACCCTAATATCACTCACTGAATTCTCTAGAAAGTTCTTCATTTGTATTGGAGCTTGATGCCTTCCTACATTTGGTCTTCATCTTTCCAGTTTTATCTTTAATTTTGTTCTATTCCATCTACCTCACTTTATACCAGTGATTTTCAATTTTGCTTACACATTAGAATCACCCAGTCTTAAAACCTACTGCTGCCTGATTTCCACACCCTACCATCCCAACTTTATTAGTTGAGTAAGGTCTAGACTTTAGGGACTTTTACATTCTCCCTCAGGTAATTCTATTGTGCAGTCAAGATTGAAAAACACTACTCTAAATTTTGATATTAAACTACTTACAATACCATGACTTTAACATTCCTTTTATTTCCTTGGGGAAAATATGTCCATACTTCCTTTTCTTATTAACTGGAGTTTTTCTTGCCTGGTGCATTGTACTATACTAAAATGCTTGCAAGATAGGATGAGAATACAGTATCTTTCTTGAGCAGTACAAGGAGGCAACAGTGAAGTGCCCAGGGCTCTAAGTTAAATTAGCAAAATCAACCTACAATAAATGAAATCTGATATCTGAGGACATAACTTTTAATGACTTTATGTTACAAAGCCAAAAAGAGGCCTGGAGTATAACAAATGAACAGTGTAATTGTATCTATAGATTAAATGTCTTAGTGATCATGTTAGAAAGAGTGAACTACTACAGGAGGAGCCAGAATTTGTTAAAGTCACTTGGCATTTTTATCAACTAGATCAGGGTACAGCATAAGAATTCTAATTGCTGAAGAGGTCTACCCTACTGTAGGGCAGAGGATGCTCACCATGTCTCTTCACATTGCTTAGATAAAAGAGCTTCTCCTTTTATCTTTGTTTATTCCTCATGATAACCAAAGACCCTGATGACTAATTTAGCTTCCCAGGAAGGGCATGCACTACGCACTGGCATAGACATAAAGGTTCTGATTACAACAAAAGAAACAATTCCCACTGTGAAAGAATATGTGGACCCAGGAAGAAATGAGCTAATCAGATAATGGGCATATACTAATTGGCTTACAGTTGTATTTAACATTTTTAATTAATATGGTAGATATTTATTTCACAAGTTGGAAACTCAATTGTGTTAAAAAATAACTTTTCACTTTCTATTATTGTACTTAATCATTATCTCAAGTCCCATTCTTCCCTAGGGGCAAATAATGAATTTAGTCACTTCAGGTATTTTTCAGTCAAATTCCTCTGTCATGTGAGGATTTTCTAAGTGAAATGAAGGTTCTCCATCCTCCACTCTGTATGAATAGTGTCTAAGACTTGGGAAGTGACTGACTGGCAAGGCTGTTATACCATATAACTCTAAGGACACCAATCGTGACTTCTCCATCAACATTTGCCCATGCTAATGTTCACTGCTGATGAAAAATGAGTGGATTTCCTGTTAAAACATAGGAATGGAGGGGAGATCCAAGATGGCAGACTAGAGGGAAGCTGCATTTCTCATCCCTCCCTGACTCAGGATTAAAGCAGAGGAAATACTCTTTCTCTGTGAGGTAGTCATCACTGCCCACCAATCCCCTGTGGTTTATCCCCCATTCATCTGCTGCCATGGCCCACCATCTGCAAGCATATAGCCTGCCTTTTGAGTGCAGATCACTAGCTCTCTGCTGCTTATCATCTACCATTTGCCCATTTGCCTGCCTCTTGCCTGCCCATAGTCCACCTTTCACCTACCCATCACCCACCACCTGACATCCACCCATCAATCATCCACCATTAGCCTGCAGACCACCTGCAGACCACCATAGGAATGCCTGCTGCTGATTATTGCCTGGAACTGTATTGTCATAGTACCCATAGGTTTGGTTATACATGGCCGCCACCATCTTGGGACACCAGCCATGGTCTGCAGGTTTGTCACGGTTATTGCTGCCATCTCAGGCACGAACACTTCAGTCTGGGGACACAGGCCAGGGTCTGGAGATATATTGGGGTACTTGCAGGTCTGGTTGCACCTGTGGTCTTTTTGCTCCATGTGGTAGTGGCTGCCATCTGGTCACCTCTCTACAGGGTCGCTCCTTTGTGTGAGCACATCCCTGGTGATCTATCTGCAAGTTGAAAGGGCATTAAGATCTTGGGACTACAGCAAGGCAGGGGAAGCTGAAGCCCAGGAACATCAGATTACAGCTGGGTTTGTGTAGGGCCAGTCTGGGTCTGGCAAGCCTGTGGAAAGCCAGAGACTAAGACAGTTCCCTGGGGGAAGCACAGGCTGAAGAAACTGGAGAAAACTGGGCTCTCTCCAGCTCAGTGAGTCTTGCAGTGCACAAGGATGGAAAGGACTGGCTACTATGCGTGGGAAGACTAGATGAGGGTGTGGGGTGTGGGGGCATCTTGCTATCAGCACACCCCACCCAACCAACTGGGCACTCACTGGACTAGAGCTAACATCAAACTTCAGACAACCTCACCTACCAGCAGAGAAGGAAAGCTGAGAAAATTTTTGAAAGCCAATGGAAGCAATCATTCAATTTTCCATTGAGATTTTCCTTTTTCCTTTTTATTTTTTTTTGCCCTCATTCTCACACCTCTACCATCTTTGAATCCAAATATTTTTTCATGCATCAAATTATTGAGGAATGGGATGTCTGAATAGTATATTATACTTTTCTGTGTTCTTATATTTTTCCTTTTTAAAAAATTGGTATACATTTCTTCTCTCACCTGTCTCCCTTGATTCTGTCTTTCATTTCTCCCATACTAACATCCAACCTCTATTAATTCCTCCTTCACTCTTACTATAAATTTTTACCTCTATCTTCTCTCCTTCTCCCTCATAAACTACTACTTCTGTTCTCTCGTTGTCCATCATTTGAAATGGTAAACCCTTTTAGCTAACTCACTGTTTATATTGTAAACAATAACTAAACATTTCATTTCTGTTTATTGTGACAAAACTGTTAATGCCTTAATATGAGTGATTTGGTTTAAGGTGGGATATTCTTTGCATTGGGTGCTATTAATATTGGTCCCCACTTAAAGGTAAGGTACTAGAAGCCTTCAGGGACACTATAAGACTACAGGGTAGAATCTTTACTGCTTTAGATCCATACAACCAGATGGGAAGACACACAAACAATGTGAAAAAACAAGGGAACAAAGTGCCTCAAATAAACCAATGTGTTCCAACAGTAGAATTCATGGACAACCCAGTAGCAGAAATGTCAGAGGAGGAGTTTAGAAAATAAATACTTAGATTGATCCTCAAAATAAAAGATGGTATTGGAGAGAAAATGCAGGAAGTAAAAGATTACTTCAATAAAGAGGCAGAGATTTAAAAAGGAATCAAGCAGAAATCCTTGAAATGAAGGAAACAATAAACCAAATTAAAAATTCAACGGAAACTATCACCAACAAACAGATCACACTGGGAAGACAGAACCTCAGACAATGAAGACAAAATATGTACTCTTGAAAATAAAGTTGATCGCACGGAGGACATGGTAAGAAACCATGAATAAAACTTCTAAGAAATATGGGACAGGGCTGGAGAGATAGCTCAGTTGGTAGAGTGCTTGCACTGCAAGCACAAGTCCCTGAGTTTGATCCCCAGCACCACAAAAAAAAAAAAAAAAAAAAAAAAAAAAAAAGAAATATGGGACAACATGAAAAGATCAAATTTAAGATTTATTGGAATAGACTAAGGCATGGAGATATAAACCAAAGGAATAAACAATCTTTTCAATGACATAATAGCAGAAAGCTTCCCAAATATAAACAATCAAATGGAAAATCAACTACAAGAGGCCTACAGGACCCCAAATGTACAAAATTACAGTAGACCCACACCAAGATACATTATCATGAGAATGACTAACATATAGAACAAGGATAGAATTTTAATGGCTGAGAAAGAAAAAAGAATCAAATTATATACAGGGGGAAGACAATTAGGAATTCAGATGATTTCTCAACCCAGACCTTCAACACCAGGAGGTCCTGCAGTAACATATATCAAGCTCTGAAATAAAATGGATGCCAACTGAGAATTTTATATCCAGCAAAATTAAGCTTCAGATTTGAAGATGAAATAAAAACCTTCCATGATAAACAAAAGTTAAAAGAATTCATAACTAGAAAGCCTGCACTACAGAACATTCTCAGCAAAATATTCCATGAGGAGGAAATGAAAAACAAACAAACAAACAATGAAAACTAGCAAAGGGAGGAACTACACTAAAAGAATGGTCAATCAAAAGAGAAAATAAGTTAAAAATCCAGAAATAAACCATAATGACAAGGACTACAAATCATATCTCAGTAATAACCCTGAATGTTAATGGACTAAACTCATCAATAAAAAGACATAGACTGGCAGATTGGATTTAAAAAAAAAAAACAGACCCAACAATGTGCTGTCTTCAAGAGACTCACCTCCTAGGAAACGATGTCCACAGACTGAAGGTGAAAAGTTGGGAAAAAACACATCACTCACATGGACTGCATAAACAAGCAGGGGTTTCCATCCTCATAGCAAAGAGGACTTCAAATAAAAGTTAGTCAGAAGGGACAGAGGAAGACATTTTATACTGCTTAAGGGAATCATACATCAATGATACATAACAATCATAAATATATATACCCCAAACAATGGAGCATCTACATACATCAAACAAACCCTTCTCAATTTCAAGAATCAAACGGGCCACAACACAATAATACTAGATGACTTTCACACCTCTCTCACCACTGGATAGATCTTCCAAACAAAAACTAAACAAAGAAACTATAGAATTAAATAATACAATCAATGTTTTAGACTTAACAGACCTACATAGAATATTTCACCTATCATCCAGCAATACACTTTCTTCTCAGCAGCACATGGATCCTTCTCTAAAATAGACCATATGTTATACCACAAAGTGACTCTCAGCAAATACAAAAAAATAGAAATACTACCCTGCATTCTATCAGATCATAATGGAATGAAACTAGAAATCAACAATAAAATGAAAATAGAAGCTACTCCAACACTGGGAGACTAAATAGCATGTTATTGAATGATGAATGAATAAAAGAAGAAATCAGGGAGGAAATTTTAAAAAATACTTAGAGGTAAATAAGAACTCTGATACAACATATCAAAATCTCTGGGACACTATGAAGGTAGTGCTAAGAGGAAAGTTCATTGCATTGAACTCATACATTAAAAGAATAAAAAGTCAACAAGTAAATGACTTAACATTACATCTCAAAACCCTAGAAAAAGAAGAACAAATCAGTACCAAAAGCAGCAGACAGGAAATAATTAAAATCAGAGCTGAAATCAGTGAAATTGAAACAAAAGAAACAATTGAAAAAAGTGACAAAACACAAAATTGGTTCTTTGAAAAAATAAGTAAAATTGATAAACCCTTAGCCATGCTAATGAAGAGAAAGAGAGAGAAAACTCAAATTATTAAAATTAGTGATGAAAAAGGAAACATCACAATGGACACTACTGAAATACAGAAGATAATTAGAAACTATTTTGAAAATTTATACTCAAATAAAATAGAAAATCTCAAAGACATTGACAAATTTCTAGAGAAATTTGTCCTTAAGCAGGAGGACATATGCAATTTAAACAGATTGATTTCAAGCAATGAAATAGAAGATGCCATCAAATGCCTACCAACCAAATGCCTACCAACCAAGAATCCAGGATCAGCTGGATTCTCAGACCTTCAAAGAGGAATTAACACCAATCCTCCTCAAATTATTTCAGGAAATAGAAAAACAGGGAACCCTTCCAAACTCATTCAATGAGGCAATCATTACCCTGATAATAAAACTAAAGAAAGACACATTGAGGAAAGAAAACTTCAGATCAATATCCCTGATGAGTATAGATGCAAAAATTCTCAGTAAAATTCTGGAAAATCTCATACAAAAACATATTAAAAAGATAGTACACCACAATCAAGTGGGGTTCATCCCTTGGATGCAAGGTTGGTTCAACATACAGAAATCAATAACCATAATACATCACATCAATAGACTTAAAAGACAAGAATCATATGATTATCTCAGTAGATGTAGAAAAAGCATCTGACAAAATACCACACCTCTTTATAGTTAAAACACTAGAAAAACTAGAATAACAGGAACATACCTCAACATTGTGAAAGCTATCTAAGTCCAGTGCCAACATCATTCTAAATGGAGAAAAATTGAAAGCATTCCCTCTAAAAACCGGAACAAGACAGGGATGCCGTCTTTCACCACTTTACTCAACATAGTCCTTGAAACTCTAGACAGAACAATCAGACAGATGAAAAAGAGTAAAGGGATATGAATAGGAAAAGAAGAACTCAAACTATCACTACTTGCTGATGACATGTTGTATAGTTAGAAGATCCAAAAAATTCCACCAGAAAACTTCTAGAGTTCATAAATGAATTCAGCAAAGTAGCAGGATATAAAATCGATAGCACAAATCAAATGCATTACTATATGCAAGTGACGTATCCAGTGCTAGACAAATTAGGAAAACTATCCCATTCACAATAGCCTCAAAAAAAGTAAAATACTTAGGAATCAACCTAACAAAAAAGGTGAAAGTTCTCTACATGAAAACTACAGAACACTTAAGAAAGAAATTAAAGAAAACCTTAGAAAATGGAAAGATCTCCCATATTCTTAGATAGGCAGAATTACTATTGTCAAACTGGTCATACTACCAAAAGTTTATACAGATTCAATGCAATTCCTATTAAAATATCAATGACATTCTTCATATAAATAGAAAAAGTAATCATGAAATTCATTTGGAAAAATAAGAGACCCAGAAGAGCCAAAGCAATCCTTAGCAGGAAGAGTGAAGCAAGAGGCATCACAATATCAGTCCTTAAACTACACTAAAAAGACACAGTAACAAAAGCAGCATGGTATTGGCACCAAAATATACACCTAGACCAATAATACAGAATAGAAGACACAGACAAACCCACATAAATACAGTTATCTCATCCTAGATGAAGGTACCAAAAGCATTCACTGGGGAAAAGATAGTCTATTCAACAAATAGTTCTGGGAAAACTGGAAATCCACATGTAACAAAATGAAATTCAACTTCTATCTCTCACTCTGCACAAATATCAACTCAAAGTGGATGAAAGACTTAGGCACTAGAACAAAGACCCTGTGCCTAATAGAAGAAAAAGTAGGACCAAATCATATCAGCATATGACCTGACTTCCTTAAGCCTTCTAAAGCACAAGAAGTAAAATTAAGAATCAATAAATGGGATATATTCAAACTAAAAAGCTTCTTCTCACCAAAGGAAACAATCAATAACATGAAGAGAAAGCCTACAGAATGGAAGAAAATCTTTACCACATGTACCTCAGATAGAGCACTAAATCTCCAGGATATATAAAGAACTCAAAAAACTTAACACCAAAAAAATAAATAACCCAATCAATGAATGGGCTAAGGATCTGAACAGACACTTTACAGAAGAAGAGATACAATTGATCAACAAACATACGAAAAAATGTTCATCATCTCTTGCAATTAGAGAAATGCAAATCAAAACTACTTCAAGATTTCATCTCACTCTAGTCAGAATGGCAATTGTCAAGAATACAAGCAATAATAAGTGTTGGTGGGTATGTGGGGGAAAAGGTACACTCATACATTGCTGGTGGGACTGCAGATTGGTGCAACCACTATGAAAAGCAGTATGGAGATTCCTCAGAAAACTTGAACTGGAACCACCATTTGATCCAGCTATCCTACCCCTCAGTATATACCCAAAGGACTTAAAATCAGCATAATACAGTGATGCAGCTACATCAATGATTATAGAAGCTCAATTCACAATAGCTAAACATTGGAAATTACCTAGATGCCCTTCTACAGATGAATGGATAAAGAAAATGTGGTACATATACACAATGGAATATGACTCGGCCTTAAAGAAAAATGAAATTATGGTATTTGCAGGTAAATGGATGGAACTAGAGAATTTCATGCTAAGTGAAATAAGTCAAACCCAAAAAACCAAAGGCCAAATGTTTCCTCTGATAAGCAGATGCTGATCCATAGTTGGGGGTAGATAAGGAAGAATGGAAGAACTTTGCATATGCAGTGGGGAGTAAGGAGAGGGGTGAGGCAGTGGGGATGGGAACAACTATAGAATGAGACACACATTATTACCCTACTGGTATGATTACATGTATGATTACACTACTGGTGTGACTCAGCACCATGTACAGCCAGAGGAATGAGAAGTTATGCTCTATTTGTGTACAATGTGTCAAAATGTATTCTACTGTCATATATAACCAATTAGAACAAATTTAAATTCTTTTTTAAAAAACAAAGGAATAGAGAGTTCTCTCTGGGGTCTTTCAAAGGTAAGAATTACATAATTACAAAGTATAATCAATAGCATTGTTCCCAATTGTTTCCTGGAAAATCAGCCTGTACATTTCCCTGTGAGCAAAAGCATTCTGGTTAAACTTAGACATCTCCTCTACATACTTCAAGACTCTTGTGAGCTTATGAAAAGCTGGGTCCTAATTGTACATGGTGGTAAAGCAAACCATCAAAAACATAATGGCTTGCAATGATAATAAATGTTCACAGTCCATGGGTCCAATCTTCAAGGAGGAAGCTAGGTAATCCTTCTGCTTTGCTTGGAGTCATTTGGTGATGTTGGGTTGGTGAATAGGTTTGAAAGTCGAAGATGGCTCCTTTCACATGCCTCCTATAGACCCCTTGGTGGGGATAGACCCGAGAGTGGGCTTAGCTAGGTACCTCCCTCTCTTCTCCAGGGGGTCTCAGGTCTTCCCAAGTAAGTTTATAAAGCAAAGGGATCACACTCCTCTTCCATGCTATCTGGATTTCCCCTGAGGGAACATTCTAAGAGATCTAGTGGAAGCCTCACATCTTCTTGTTAGCTAGGTTTTGAAGTCAGAGATACTCGCTTCTGCTGCATCCTACTGGTCAAACACATCACCAGGCCAATCCACATTCAAAGGGAGGGGAATTAGATTCTATCTCTCAAGGAGAAGAAGAAAAGAATTTGTGACCATTTTTAATTTGGGTGGGAGAGGAAGACAGCAAGATTTTCCCAAGTCATTCTAGGTATCAGAAGGAACTGAACAATGTTAGCTCATATGATCTTGGCCTACAGACCACATCTTTCCAGGCCATACCATCACATACACACATCACACACCATTAACTGGCATGATCGCCTCTCAGGATACCATGAAATTCAGGCAGCATGGTGCTTTCCTAAGCACTACCTGGGAAACAAGTCACAGGAAAGTATCGACCTAGAGCCCCCAGTGAATTGGGGTCTTTAATCACCAACTCCTTGGGGCTCAGCTATGGAGGGGACAGGGTAGAGAGCTTCTTTTCAGGGACCAACACCTGCATTTACTCCCTATCAGTCTTCCCTAGCTCTTCCCCTCTGCCTATGCCAGGAATGACTTCATCTTTACTCAACAACCCAGGACAATGAATTTCTTATATGCCTACGTTTTTTCAAGCTTTATGCTATATTTATTTACATTGACCATCTCTTTAACATTATTGCAAAAATTTTCTATGTAAAATACTGTTAACTGATGTTCAAGGATGTAAGGCCACTTTTCCAAGGACCAACAGCCAACGCATGACAGATCCAAACCCATATTTTCTGACCATAAACATTGTTTTCTATGGCACAATGATTTGGTAGGTAGAGGCATTCCAAAGTTTGAGTTTGTTTGAAGGAATAACTGCAATTATTACATTGGAGGAAGAATAGGTAAGACTTCTGGCTTAGTAAGTACACTGATTCCATGCTGGGAACAGTAAGATCTATAGAGGATATCACATTTATGAAAAAGTTACAAAGTTCAATTTACACACAAAATTCAAAGCAAATTTGTTTCATCCAGCAGGAGAGACTCATAATAAAGCAAAAGGGAAGGATAGAAGGAAAGAAGAAAGGAAGGAAGAAGGAGGGGGCAGAAAGAGAGAAGGGAGAGGGGAAAGGAAGACAATAATACCAGAAATAAAACAGCCTAGTGATGAAAAATATCCTTATATGTCTATGAATGAATAAAATACACAGTAAGATCCAAATTGCTGGAGAAATGAAATGACAGAGATGCTGTAGCAGCAATTTTCTCTACATAGTTATATTATGGGTAATGTTGGTCGTCATACGTTTCTTTTCTTCTTCAAATTATCTACAGGAAACCTACACTGATTTTAAAAAGAAACACTAACATAAGAAGAAAGTGAATTTTATGATGCTTGGCATGCAGCAATTTGTATAATTTCAGTGTGAATCTCTCTAATTCAGTGCAATGTGTTCTAATTTTAATCTCAAATTTATATATTTCATTTGGTTTAAAATTTAGCAGTGTTTCAAATGTTCAATAATTTAGCAAATAATTTAGTCATATGTGTATCTATTTTATGTAAATTGGTTTTGGAATTATATGCCTACTTTTTAAACTATGGCTTTAGAATTCAGACTATTAATAAACATACACTCTCTCCTTATTTCTCTCTGTCTCCCTTTCTCTCTCTCTCTCTTTCTCTCTGGTCTACTGAAAACCCCTTTCTATGACACATGAAGATGAAGATCTCTAAGAAAGGGCAAACAGGCAAAAGGAATTGCAAGAGGAAAAAAAAATCACCTTAGTAATTGTTTTGAAATATTTTTCTGTCACTTATGAATGGGGCTTTTGACTTTTATATTAGCCATTTGTGAGCTCATTTGTTCAATTCCTTCTTGGAAATACTGTGAACTGTTTAAATCTGGAAGTACTGATAAAACTCAATAATGTACCTACAAAGAACTTAACTCCCCACTACGTGGAATTTTGACAAGAACACACTCTGCACTCTACTAGTAATTCAAATCTACCCCTTTTATTTAATGGGTACCTAAAATTGTACTAAGTATTGTACAGTACACATATTACCTTATTTAAACACAGTGAAAACCCTAATATGAGATATCATATTAGGATTCCCATTTTACACATAGAGAAATTAAAGCACACAGAGATTGAAGAAGCTTACAGAAGGTCACAGAACAGAATTTAATTCTTGATAATATAGCTCTTAAGTTCATGCTCTAAACCTGTGCTACTGACTTTTCATATTTGTCTTAAAAACTGCAGTAAGATATACTTCTATATTTGCAACTACTTACTAGTAAAAATTATATATTGATTAAAAATTTTGTTACTCTTAAATTTCAGTATGCTGAGTAAAGTCCTATTTTAAATACTTATTTGACAAAAGTCTCAGAAAGCGTAAAAACCAGGAATTTTAAATAATCAGCACCAGTTATAAAGCTTGAATATAGTTAGAGTAGCAAAAGGTCAATGATAGTAATTCTATAAGATTTAAAAGAATATAGAAAGGCAAATCAGTCTGAATCCTGTCTATTTTGCTTGTAATTTGAATACAAAACTTAAATTTTGAGGATACCAAAGTAGGTGAATATTTCTTGAAAAGAAAATTAACAATCTATGCATTTACTACTGTTTGCTTTATACTGACATGAAAAGTATTCTTTAAAGTGGCTATGCTAAAAAAAATTATTATCCATGCCACATCTGGTAACAACCAAGGTTAATTTACTAATCCCAAATTGTAGACTTTAAAAACAAAGAATCAGACTTCAAGAGATTAGAGCTGTAATATTGAAGTAACAGTGAATCATGCATTCCAAATCACAACTCAAATAAGTTAAATATGTGCCCTCACAAAACCAAGAAAAGATCCTGTTGAAATCAATCTTCACAAAAATAACATGATCCTTAATGCAATGCACCCTTACTCCAGATAGTTGTATAAATATTAAAAAGATATTTGAAATACTGTCATGTAATTGGAAAAAATCTTTCTTTACTTTTTAAGTGCACTTTAAACAGCCCTTTTTATGATCTGCTCAAAGAAAAAATTATAGAGAGGCAAAAGCTACACAGATACCAAAAACTGAAAGCAGGCTAAAATCAGAAGAAGCTGGGCTGAACGCTACCCACAATGTGAATGCAATTCCAGGAGTAAGACTGGGTTGTGGTTCTGTTCTTATTTTCCCAAAAATTCTTTATTACTAAAGTCATCTGGCACTTCTCAATCCCAAACCATCCTCTGCCATTCAAGTATCTTGATTACTTTTATTACTTCACACACACACACACACACACACACACACACACACACACACTAACACACAGGTATCTAGGTTTCAAATTGTGTTAAATTGATTTTATTTCAGTTAAAATTTACCATAACCTTGAGATGGAAATCTGTTATCATTATTTCCAACCATTCTTGGAACTATCTATTTTTTTACACAGAATCAGAAAATACACATATTGTGACACACATGCACATATGTGCATTGTCCACAAACACATCATTACACCAATACACTTGAACTTTTTCAAATTTCCCCAATCAAAAAGACAAAATAGGTTTCTGTGAAAGTAATTAAAGATTTAAAATGGGACAATTCTAATCTGTATTAATAGGACATCATCATTAAATAAGTGGAGATGCTTAATTCATGATTAAAATTTGGCAAATGTCACTTTCCAAATTAAATTAAATAACTGGGTGTATGAATAAAAGGAGAAATCTTTGACACAACACCTAGAATATAAGATCCATAAGGTCATATACTTTGTTTTATTCACTGATATTCACTGATGAAGCCTTAGCACTTAGATAAGTACCTGCTTATAGTAGCATTCAAATGCAAAGAGAGAGACAGACAGACACAGACAGACAAACAGACTATATGGATAAATAATTGTATGATAGGGAAGGGGAAAAGAAGGAAGGGAGGCAATCAGTCTGGCTGATAAACTGGGGCTCTTTCCACGATTTTCTTTCACAAGACCAATGATTCTGATCCAAGAACTATAAAATCACTTTTTTCCCCTGAAATGCCTAAAAATACAATGCAATCACTTCAGTCATATAGCAAAGTGGTAAACTCATGAACTGGGGAATCAGAACTGGGGCTTAGTTCAAAATCCATCTCATCACATGAAACTGTATGATCCTATTAAAGTTCCTTATCCTTCCTAAGCCTCAGTTTTCACATGTAAGTTTTCTCTTGTGGTAAGTAATGAATAGCTTGCAGTATCTATTTGGAGCTGTATTATGATCCCCAGAAATTCATATATTGAAGCCTTAACCTTCAATATGCCTATATTTGAAGATAGAGAGCATTCGGGAAATAATAATGGCTAAATGAGGTTATAAGAGTGGGGTCCTAATCCAATAGGACTGGTGTTCTGGTCAAAAGAGGAAGAGACATTGGAAGGGGATTTTCAAAGGGGAAAGGTTGTTGACTAGATGGGAAGAGAGGCCTTGTCAGAAACCTACCCTGCTGACACCTTGACCATGAACTTACAGCCCCTGGAACTTCAAGAAAAAAAAAAAAAAAATTCTGTTGTTTAAGCCACCCACTCTGTGGCATTTTGTTATGACAGCTAGAACACATTAATACAGTATCTATCTAACTGGAAGTATTTGGACTAGAAAATAAGTGTAAGCCTGGTGCCCAGCAATAGGTAATTCCTATAAATTCTAGCTAAAATCACTATTGAGTCTCTCTTTTCAAGTCTCATCTTTACAAGGATGTTTGCATAGCAAATAGTCTAAGAAGATAGAGAGGTAGAGTGTTTCCCCCTGGAGCAGAGAGGAGTTTTGTTTATTGCCTAGTGTAATAAAGATAATGTCTCTCTCCAGGGGAAATGTTGATTGGGTTTTTATGCAGCCTATTATAAAAGATTCAGGTTCCCTGAGCTTAGAGGTCCTCAGCTGTGAAGCAAACCCGCGGTGTGTGCAGCCCCCTTTGTGGCTGCTCCACTTTGCCTCCATAGAACTTTGGGACCAAGGTAACTGGTGCACACGTAAATCTCACATTTCTATGAGTAACAGATGTCTTTGCTCCTGACCCAGCATCCAAGAAACTATGTCAAGCTAACATCTTAACTTACAAATAAGATAACTCAAATCTTTCATGGTTATTGATGATTGTGTTATTACCTGTACTCCTACTCTTTAGAAAATAATAAGATGAGGAACATAATTTTAAAATATAATCTTAGAGAAAGTAGCTATTTTTGAACTAAATTGCTTACAAGTTAGGAAGTTATTAAAATATCTGTCCTCAAAACTAATCCTTCCAGCTGTACTCCCATATTCTCTATTCTATTACCTCTTACCTCTGATCTCTCGAAAATTTCACTTCACCCTACAACCATCCATATTTCTTTCCCATTCATAGCCAGACGTCTGTGAAGAGTCATATCCATCATCTGTCTTTTCTCACTGTTTCCCCACTCTTCAAACCACCTCTATATGGGTTGCCTCACCATTTCCACTCAATAGCTTTGGAGAGTTTACTATGGTCTTCTCTTTGTCAGCAATGGCATTTGTCATTGTTCCTCTTATTTGATCCTTCTGCATCAATTATCATTGCTCTTCTACTCTTCCTTCTTTAAACTCTTCCTCTTTCTTTGTTGTCTATAATATCACACCCTTCCAATTCCCTCTGAATTCCTGAACTCAGGATGATGAGCAGGCAAAAGGCACTGAGAATGTAGGAGATCTTGTTCTCTGACCTCTCTCAGTCTGTTGTCTCTCCCTAAATGGTCTTTATGCTCCCAGGTTCAATCATCATCGATCACAAATCAATCTCTAGGGCTAGGGATATGGCTCAGTTGGTAGAGTGCCTGCTTCGCATGCACAAGGCCCTGGGTTCAATCCCCAGCACCAAAAAAAAAAAAAAAAAAAAAAAAAAAAAAAAAAACAAATCAATCTCTAAAACTGACCTCTCTTCTGAAATCTGAACCATTGAATCCAATTCAATATCATTTCCTGGATTTCTTAAAGACATCTTAATGTAAATATATAGGTAAATCCTTTTTTTTTTCCTTTTTCTTTTTTATTTTCTTTTTGTTGGTTCTTTTTAGTTATACATAACATTGTGATTCATTTTGGCATAATTATAAAGGCATGGAATTCCCCTTTTCTTCCCCCCCCCATTCCCTTCCCTCTACTCTACTGTAAATCCAAGTTTTGATTGCCTCTTCCCATACTGGCATAACATTTGATGTTCCTGCAGATATAGATAGACAGATACATATATGTACACACACATATACCACTCATGTCGTTCTGCAAACAAGAAGACAAGAATATACCTTTCACATCTTTCTCTATGGCCATACAAGGCTTATATGCTTCCAACTCCTATCCACTCTGCCCCTTAGACATCCCCTACATCTGCTTGCTTATCTCTACTTTTACTAAACTATCATTGTATTTCACCTAACTTTTGCAATAATCCCATAATTAGTCATTCCACATTCTTTCTTGGCCTCTTAAATTGATTCTCCGCATAGAGACTAGATTTATTTTCATAAATTGGCAATCTTATTATTTGTGATTCTCCTTATCTACCTCTTAAATTCTTCAGTGGTAACCTTATTGCTCTCACAAATTCTCATTATGACCAATAAGGCCCTCTGTGCTCTGGCTCCATTTTCCATTACAGCCTTATTTCACATGACCCTTACCCATTTTTTTTTTTTTTTTTTTTTTTTGCATTACACTCACTCACATTGTCTGGTTTCATTTCCTCAAATGCTCAGTAGTGACCCGCAATGCATGGCCTCTCCTACCTCAAGGTCATCTCCTGGAATGCATCTTTCCCCCGCCCCATCACTTTTCTACTCTGCTCTACCCATCCTGTAAATCTCAATTCAAACATACATCACTTCCTCAGAGAATATTATCTTGTCTTTTCTTCCTTAGTATACGTGTCCACTCATGGAACCCTATGCCTTCCTTTAATAATCTATAGTATAGTTTATAATTGTAAACACACACGTATGTAGACATATACGTGTTTAGTAATTTGAACACACCTAGCTCTCCTCATAAACTCACCTCCATAAAATCAAGATCATATCAGTGTTTTCATCAAGATAAGTTATTTTACAGAGACTGAGTGTTTTAGCCAGCATTCCACTACTGTGACTGAATGACCCAACCAGCGCAACTGTAGAGGAAGAAGAGATTATTCAAGGGCTCACAGTTTCAGAGGCCTCAATCCATAGACAGCCAGCTCTGTTCCTCAGAATTTAAGGTGAGGCTGAACATCAAGGCAGAAGTTCAATTCCAATCTCCTCCAGCCACACCCTACCACTTCAGTTACAACTCAGTTCATCTCTATCTGGAGATTAAATCACTGTTTAGGTTAAGAATCTTACAACCCAATCATTTCTCCTCTGAACCTTCTTGCATTGTCCCACATGTGAGCTTTTGGAGCACATTTCATATCCAAACTGTAACACTAAGGTAGATTACATAAAGCCCTACTAATAATAATTAGGTCTAACAAAATCCTTTTACTCAGAACACAGAACAGAGTATGTGTGGATAACTGGCAAATATGTAATTTTGACAATGGATATAGAAATGTTGCACATCATTTGAATGAATCAGTAAATGCTAATGCAGGTGGTTATGACTTCGGTGGTCTCTAATGGCCCATGCTTCCCAGTAGTCACATTCTTGTGCAGTCCTTCCTCTGTGAATCTGAGATGGTCCTGTTCCTCGAAATAACCAACAGAATGTTGCAAATGTGACATTGTACCACCTCTGGGTCTAAAAATTAACAGAACTTGAAAACTTTTACCTTTGCACTTTATGGCACCTGGAATTGCTCTGTCAGAAGTTCACCTACAAGAGAGGTCATATGGAAAGACAGTGGGAAAAGGAAGAGGCCCGGAGACTACACAGAGAGAGAAAAGACCAGTCATCCCAATGTTCCACCAGACCTGGTCCCACCCCACTGCCAATTTTCCAGACAAATATGTCACACAAGATAAACCCCAGCAAGAACAGGTGAATAATTGTCCAGCTGAGCCCAGTCCAGACTGAAGAATAATGAGACATAGTAGAATTGGCTTCTTATTTCATTTTCTGTTGCTATGACAGAGCACTTGAGACTGGGAAATTTATAGAGCAAAAGTTTATTTTGGCTTGCTGTTCTGGAGATCCAAGAACATGGCACTGGCATCTTCTCAACTTCTGGTATGGGTCACATACTTCTTTATGCATGGTGGAAAAGCAGAAGCAGGGACATGCAGAAGAGATCATGTGCTGAGAGGAAGACAGAGAAAGCAGAGGAAGCTGAACTCACTTTACAACAACCTGCTCTTATGGTAACTGATACTAACCATCAAGAAACAGCACGCACTCCTGCAAGAAAGGCATTCATCCTCTTACTGACTTAAACATCTCTTAAAGCCCCCATCGCTCTAACTCTGTTATATTGGGGACCAAATTTTAGTGAGTTTTGGAGGGGATGAACCACATTTAAGCCATAGTGAATGGTTGTTGTTTTAAACCGTTAAGTTTTAGAGTAGTTTATTATGCAGCAATATATATATATAATGGAATAGTTAAGAACCAAGAATAATTAGAGAGCAAATTAAAAGAATTCCCACATATTTTCACTGATGAATCCAGGGTTTTTTAATGTTAACATGCCAATATTACCCATTTTTTGCATAGAATCATAATCTGAATAATTGAAAGATGAGAATTTTGAGACACCATAGTAGAAATGTATAAGTACTCAAAAATAATATTCTGGCACTCAGATACATTCACTTCAGAATGTCAGTCCTCTTTAGAACCAATTCTTATCCAGTATTATTTTTTAAATTTGTGACATGTTATCTGCCTTTGGAAATAAAAAACACAAAATCAAATCATTCCTTTCACAAGGTTAACATATCTACCTTTCTTATAAAGTACTATTTTTGACTGTTACACTGTTTTCTTCTGAGAGTGGACCATTCAATTTGTTTTCAAAGTTCTCAAAAATTGATAAAGTTATTTTACAGGTAACAGAGAAAAGAAAAATATTTAGCCCTTGAGCTGAAGTTTTCAGAACATTTCAGAGAAGTTAAGGAGATACAAGTATCATCATCCTTCATTTAAAAATGATCTTCTGAGTTTTAAAAGATGTCATTATTTGAAGGAGACTGATGGAGAAATCCATGTTTTCAGAAAGATCTCCTTCAACAAAAGTCATAACATCTAAAATGCTCACATTCTGGGTTCTGGACCATTAGATATCATCAACAGTAAATTCCTGCACAATCAATTTCTTTGAATAACCACTTGAGCTTGCCTTTTAGAACTCTAATTTCAAGGTAGTGATCAAGTGGCAAGAATCAACACTTGATTTTAAAGCAAGCAGCTGCAAGCATAACAGTTATTCAGCAAGGTTTCATTAGAGAAGTCTGGAATTCAGCCCAATCATTTTGGACAAAAACGTGGTCTTACATAACTCTTCTTCATTTTAACAGCAGTCTAGCCTCCTCCCAGAAGAAGCTATTTCTGCTGAAGGGGGATTTTCACTCAATTACCTTAATTGTTTGAAGAGTGCTGACCACATCACACCCCAGCTCTTCAAAGAACACATCAGAATAGTCAGGCAACAAGTTATCATGGGAGGCTGTGCTGAACTACAACTTAGATTTTATGCTTATTGTTGATCTTGTTTTTAATTAGCAAGAAATTATGAAAGTCCAAAACCTAACTAACAAACAAACCCAATAACTTTTAAAGCGAAACACCAAATGTGAATTGAGAAACTTTTAAAAACTTATCAAGGTCTTTACTCATGTCCTTAATAAGTTTCTAATTATTTTGAGATGGTGGAGGGGATATGTTTAGAAATTATTCAACAAAAATACTGGAATAGAGGTTCTAAAATAAAACAAGGCCCCTATTTCTGAATACTGCAGTCTGAATAAAAATAGGATGGTGTAATGTCCTTTGCAATGTAGACATTTTTTTTACTAGTTTATATTTCTAACTCCTTGAGAACTATTCACATCCTGAGTAACTAATCATTCTAGACTTTTCCTCTAGAAGAAGGACTCAGACCAACAATGTAACTCATTCTTGTTCTGGCAAAAACAAGTGTGGACCATTGATTTTAATGTAGGTTGATATAACACTTTAGAAGAGGAGGAATTTTCAATATTGCAGAGGTATTACTTAATCTTTGTGGTGATGTTGGCTAAAGAGAAGAACTTTGAGTCAAGAGAAGAAAAATATATTAGGTAAAATGACAAGGCTAGCATAAGAATAGGCCTCAACCTCTATTGTGTTTACAAAATCTTTATTGAGGAGTTTCTAAAAATCTCTTGACAGGCAAAAGTGAACTGGAGCTTGGAAAACCATGGAATGTTAAACACCATCCATCAGGGAGTGGTGAGGGGTAGGCTTTGGCGTAGGCTCCAGATGATTCCATGCTGGCATGAATAGGAGTTAAGGTTTGTTTTTTCCTGGTATCTCATTACTCCTATCTGTTTCTATACAGAATTCAGTGATGACCTGGGACATGCTAAAATTAAGTTTATTTTAGAGAAAGAAAATATATATACAGGTATGTATAATGGTTAATATCTTATATTGGTAGAAACAAAACTATGTATTTTTGTGTATGCAGGAAGAACAGATTCATTCTCCTATGTATTAATAATTATGCAATGATCTTCCTTGAGGAAACCACACTTGCCCGTCTCAGAGAGTCTTGGTGCAAGACCTTCTGCTGGTCACAGTGAATGAATGGTTCAGTGATGATCCTGTGGCCTCTGTTAGTCCAGTGAAGTTCAATTCAGAGACTTTTATTAAAACTATTAGAACAGGGAAACTATCATTCTGTTAAGGTTGCTGAAACAACAGAATGTATAAACTTTATGGCAAAGTATGTAGGTTTAAGTGACAAGATTATAATTAGTACAGTCTGCTTGAATCATGCCAATACAGAGAAAAACTGAGCTGTTCAGTGGAGATGTGATCCTAATAATATCTCTGAGGTCCTGAGTACAGACCTACCCACTAGGATTTTTCAATTATTTGACCCATTTAATTTGGATTATGATCACTTGCAATGAGTATCTACAGCAAAATAAATATCTTCAAAAATGCATGGTGACAATGCAAAGAGACAAAGTAATCAAAACTTATATGAAAAAAACACACACTCAAGGGACCACAACAAATTATTTAAATGAGACAAGAATAATCCTATACAATCATTCTTTGCTGTGACCAAACTTGATCTCTCACAATGATTCCAAGTCCTTCTATCTTGAGCACCTACAATTTTGACAGCTCTGTCCTTGACATCATGAGGACCTGTATGAAATCAATATCACAAGTCAACTATAAAGATGAGCTATTTGAAACAATTGCATACTATTTTAAGTGATTATGTGCCAAAAATGAGTTACTCGGACAGCAAAGATTGGAGACATCACACCACATATTGATGTAGTGTGAAGGGACAATATCCAAAGCCAATCATTTAATAAATTCCTCTAATCATTCTAATTAACCATGTTCAAGGCTGGTTTTTCACAAATAGGATGTAGAACCAACTGTTTCTAACTTTGTGATCTATAATAAAGGGCCACTATCACATTGTACTGCTTCATGCACAAAGTGGCATAGTAGGATATGTAAGTTCAAATTGCCTCAATTAGAGCAGTTCCAAGCAATTGCAATATAAAGTTGGGTAACATTAGGACACCATGAAATACTGTAGGAAATGCTTTTTAAAATAGCAACAGATATTAAGCAATACTCTGGTTATCGTTATGGTACTGTTCTCTCAAGACAATAATTTAGGGTGCAAGAAGGTTATACAAAGCCTTTTGAGTCAAGGAATAATCCTACTTTCTTGCAACTTTAATCCTTAAGTCAATTCTTCTTGGATTACCAAGAGGATCAGCAAAAATTTTCCTAGTACGGAAGTTTTGCCTTAGTTGCACATGAAGGTACAAAACACTACAGTTCTATGCTTTAGTCTCATGTGTTAGCAAATCCAGACTTGGGAAACAAGATCAAAAGTGTGTACTGGAAACACCTCAGAAGAGATGATAGGTCACTGTCCTACACTGCCTCCTCCTATAGACACACTTCCCATGAGAAAAGCTACAAATATTGAATCAAGCAGGTTATTTCACAAAGGAGTCCAAAGTGTAATTATTTCTAAGCATTTTCATAGCAGTCAGTGTGGTTCAAACTGTTCACAACACATAAAGAACTACTACCTGCACTCAGCCCATGGAATACAAAAGGTAAATGGAAACCTGCTCTATGGAGTTGATCTATTTCCAGGTTCTCTTCAAAATATTGAAAGTGCCAAGACACTTTAATTTCTGGGTGAAGTCAACCAAATAAAATTATTTAAAGGGTCTTCAGAGACCCAGAAGAAACATGAAAATTAGAATTCAAAAATAGAGAATACTTGTGACTGCTGCAGCAACCATACCACTAATAGAAAACATTGCTGAAAAGTGGGGGTGGGGTGTTAAGTACAACTAATTATTCATTAACACATCAGGAAGAGGGGTTCTGAAACTACAGAAGATTGGAAGCCATCTAAATACTTTGAAACAAAGTCTTATGGGAATAGAGTTAGTAGAAATACACAAACTCGAACACATCAGATACAGTTACATGGTGATACAGATACAGTTACTAAAGGAGAACAGTAGAAAGAGGCCATGGCTACACACACATGCACACGCTCATGATCCACACCACACTTGCCATTCATTCCAGTGTGCACTCCTTAACATCTACTATGTGATGAGCATTCTGCTAGGTAGTTGAGTTTCTATCTATGTTACCCTTCTAATGCGAAAACTTTAATGATGTTTTTCTAAAGTCATTGTTGTCCATGGACCACTGAACAAAGAACATAGTTCTCAAACCAGCGGCTCCCTGATTGGGGATTTCAAGGAACAGTATGATTTCAAAAAGCACTAGAAGAAACACTTACAGACTGATACACAAGTACCACCTTTTTCTTTTGCAAGTTAATGGCATTATGAAATAACTGCCATGTACTCTATCATTTCCTTTATTTAAACAAAGGAAAAAAGTTTTTTTGGTACTAGGGATTTAACCCAGGGGCACTTTACCACTGAGCCACATCTCCAGTCCTTTTTATTTTTATTTTAAGACAGAGTCTCACTAAGTTGCTTAGGGTCTTACTAAGTTTCTGAGGCTGGCCTTGAACTTGCGGTCCTCCTGCCTCGGCATCCCAGGTCACTGGAATTACAGGTGTGTGCCACTGCAGCTGAACCAAAGGAAATTTTACCAATATAGAAATGAAGATAAAACTCCCAGAATAAAATATAATTTCCCAAGGAACAAATATTACAGTGTTCTGACACCATATTTACTTATTTACCAAACACATGGTGCTTATATTGCACCAGGAATTACTCTGAATGATTTTAATATTAACTCATTTAATATTTATAACAACACTATGATATAGACACCAATATTAGGCTCACAGGTGAGAAAACTGAGATACAGAGAAATTAACAAAGTTGCAAGGTCTCACAGCTATTACAATGAGGTTGGCTCTGGGCTCAAGGTGGTGACCTTAACCATGACCTTATATGACTTCTGCATACCATGCAACCTCTCCATACATATTTACTTTACTTCTTAGAAACACATTTCTTGAGATAACATTCACATACCATTTAAAGCAAACAATTCAATGATTTCTAGTGAATTCATTGTGATGCAATCACTATGACAATCAATTTTATAACACTTAAACCCCAAACACACTAGCAATTATTCCCCACTTGCCTCAAATCTCTCAACCCTATGCAGTCACTAATCAGCTTTCTATACATTTGTTTATTTTGAACTCTTCATATAAACCAAATTATATGACAGGTGTTTTTATGTGACTTGCTTCTTTCATTAAGCATAACATTTACCAGGGTCATCTATTTTGTAGCAGGTATCAATATTTTTATTTCTGACTAATATTCCACTTTATGGATATACTACATTTGTTTATCAACTCATTGGTTGATGGACTCAAGTTACTTCCAGTTTTTAGCTGTTATTAATAATACTACTATCATTTAGGTAAAAGTTTCTGAATAGACATATATTATCATTTTTCTTATCTTCTAAAAATGTTAAGCACACAGTTAACTTAGGTCATTCATTAACTCTATACTTGACATTTTTCAAAACCTCCCAAACTATTTTCCAAAGAGGTTGTTAGTGTTAATTCTTGTCTACACTTTTGTTAGAATTTTTTGGAAGCACTGGGCGGGGCCTGAGAATTTCTTTGGGGAAAATTGCTAAATGATCAATTTAATCACTTTACCACTTTTAAGTCTGTTCAGAATTTTTACTTCTTCCTGGGTCAGTTTTGGTACTCAGTGTCTTCCTAAGAGTTTGTCCATTTCATCTAAGTTATCTAATTTGTTGATATGCAATTGTTCCCTTCACATAAAGAACTTCAAAGTATTTCTTACAGAAGAAAGTTCTGTCGGCAACATAATCTCTCGATTTTGTTTACCTAAGGTTATTTTTCTTTTACCTTCATTTTTAAAGATAGTTTTGTTGAATGTAAGAATCTTGGTTGACAATTTTTTATAAAAGTTTTTTATTTTACTTGTTCTTTTTAGATATACGTGACGGTAAATGTATTTTTGACATATTATACATACATAGAGTATAACTTATTCTAATTAGGATCCTATTCTTGTGGTTGTACATGATGTGGGGTTACACTGGCTGTGTATTTATATATGAAAGTTATGTCTGATTAATTCTACTGTCCTTCCCATTCTCCTCCCCCTCCCTTCCTCTCATTCTCCTTTGTCTAATCCAATGGACTTCTATTCTTCCCCTCCCCACCCTCCCTTGTAGAACTGGAGAATATTATGCTAAGTGAAATAAGCCAGTCCCAAAAACCAAAGGCTGAATGTTATCTCATATGTGGACAATTTTTTTCTTTCAGCTCTATTAATATTTTCCCTTGCCTCTGGCCCCTATTGTTTTTCATGAGGAGTGGGCTATTGCTCCTATTGGGTACTTTTCTATATGATTTTTAATTTTTTTTTCCTGGCTGTTTTTAAGATTTTCTCTTGGTCTTTGTCTTTCAATATTTTCACTACAAAGTGCCTAGTATGGATCCCACAAGTTTATTCTACTTGGAATTCATGAGTTTCTTAGATGTATAAATGGGAAAATTTTTCATCCATTATTTCTTCAACTACTTTTTTATTCCCTTTATTTTCTGTCATTCCAATGATAAATATGTTGCTACATTTAATGGTTCCCACTTTTCTTGAAGGTCTCTTCATATTTTGTTAATTTTTTTTTCTTGGTTCCCTGGATTGCATAATCTCTATCAATATATCTTCATTGATTCTTTCTCTAGATAAATCTCCTGTTGAACCTCTGTAGGAAATTTTTTATTCAGGATATTTTAATTTTCAATTCTAGAGTTTCCCTTTGTTTCACTTTTATAATCTCTATCCCTTTACTGGCATTCATTATTCGATGAGATATTGTCATTAAGCCTTTCTTTACTTTTTTTTTTTTCTTTTTTTTTGCGGTGCTGGCGATTGAACCCAGGGCCTTGTGCTTGCAAGGCAAGCACTCTACCAACTGAGCTATATCCCCAGCCCCTTTCTTTACTTTTTAAAGCATGGTGTCCTTCAATTCTTTGAAAATATTTATAATTGTTTCTTTGACATCTTGCCATTACTGTGTTCTGGGTATTCTCAAATGTAGGTTCTCTTGCCTCATTTTTTCTCCTTGTGTATGGGTCACACTTCCCAATTTCTATGCGTGCCTCTTAGTTTTTTGATGAAAACTATTTTTTTGTTGAAAGCAAATATTTTGTTAAAGCAACTCTGAATACTGATTCCTGTATCTTGGGACTTGTCATTGTTATTTTCTTGTTTAATTGTTTAACTACTTGGCCAGGATATTTCCATAAGCTCGATTTCTTCTGGAATTTGCAACCTCTGATGTCATCCCTTGGAGTGCACAACCTTAGGCAAGTCCACAGTCACAAAGAAATAAGAGTGGTTCCAACTCTGCTTTTTTTTGACCACATCTTCCCTCACCTCTGTTAGGCTGTCTGCCCCTGTTGGCATCACTCTTGACTGTTAACTTCACTAACTACTGGCTGACTGATCTCCTGTTTTCAACAAGGCCTTGGAGTATAAATTGTTCCTCTGCCTAATCCACTTAAATTTGGGCCCTTTCCAGGGGTAGTATTTGAGTCCAGACTTGGAGACTTTTATAACCTCAGAAGGACTTTTCTTAGCTCTCTCTTTCTCTGGTCATCTCTGTTAAATTCCAGACGAGCCTGTTGTTTACCTTTTTGCTACCATGGGGTTAGTAGCCCCTTCTTAAGTTCTTACTACTAAGACCCCAATTCTTTTCAACAATGCTGTAGGCTTTAATTTCCTCACATCTTGTTCCAAATAAAATCAGTTCATTTGGAGAAAAATATGGAATTCATTGTCTTGTAGCCTACGTCTCTCCCTGGGAGAGATCTCTGTACCACCACTCTGGACTTGGGTGCACAGACTCTTCTCAGAGTAACTCCTGCTTTACAAGCAGGTGACTCACCAGGGTCAGTACCCTGTTCTGTTTGCCTCTCCTGGTGTGGAACTTCTGTCCTATAAGCAAGTTATCCTGACCAATTATCCTGAGGTCAGGCTTTTACCCAAAAACATGTGGAAGACAAGAGTAAAGGAGTCTGACCTTTTAATTATTTTACCTACACAGAACTGGTGGTAGGAATCACAAATGTTTGTGGTCTGTCTCTCCTGGTGAGATGAGTAGAAGTAGACTGGAAGGTTGGAAAAGAGGGAGCCCCATGTTTTGCCTAGAACCATCCAGAATGCAGGTTCTTTTATGCCGAGCTGTTAAGTCAGAGAGAGGGAGTGGGTTGTGACTTAAATGTCATAAATTCTTACTTTATAAACCATATTTAGTATATTTCTTTGAATAAATGTTTCTCCATTTACTGCATGCCCTTAGGACAATTTCCAGAGATTTAAATGTTGGATTTTAAATAATTTAAATGATTTTCACCAAGTATGGCTATTTCATTAAGCTGATCCACAGAGTTCCTCATCCTGCTTCTTCAGAAGTTGAGCACAATTTTTTTCCTCCATGGTACTACAGACTGGCAAAAATGTTATCATAAATCCTATTTCAGACCATAGACTGGGATCTATGAACCAAAGCCTGGTAAGTTCTATTACATTTTCCAAAGAAAGGCAACTTTTTAAGATTTTTTTATTTTTACGGACTGCATTTTGATTCATTGTACACAAATGAGGTACAACTTTTCATTTCTATGGTTGTACACAATGTAGATTCACACCATTCATGTAATCATATATATATATATATACATAGGGTAATATTGTCTGTCTCAATCTACTATCTTTCTATCCCCCACACCTTCCCACCCCATTTTGCTCTACACCATCCAAAGTTCCTCCATTCTTCTCTTGCCCCCCACCCCCCGTTATGTATCATCATCCACTTGACAGAGAAAACATTCGGTCTTTGGTTTTTTGGGCTTGGCTTATTTCACTTAGCATGATATTCTCCAACTCCACTCATTTACCAGCAAATGCCATAATTTTATTCTTCTTTATGGCTGAATAATATTCCATTGTGTATATATACCACAGTTTCTTTATCCATTCATCAATTGAAGGGCATCTGTTGGTTCACAATCTAACTATTATGTATTGAGCAGCTATGAACATTGATGTGGCTGTGTCACTGTAGTATGCTAATTTTAAGTTCTTTGGGTATAAACCAAGCAGTAGGACAGCTGGGTCCATTCCAAGTTTTCTGATGAATCTTCACACTGCTTTCCAGAGTGGCTGCACTAATTTGCAACTCCACCAGCAATGTATGAGTGTGGAAAGGCAGCTTTTTTTTTTATTGTAAACAAATGGGATACATGTTGTTTCTCTGTTTGCACATGGAGTCAAGGCATACCATTTGTGTAATCATAAATTTACATAGGGTAATGTTGGTTGATTCATTCTGTTATTTTTTCCCTTCCCCCACCCCTCCCACCCCTCTTTTCCCTCTACACAGTCCTTCCTTCCTCCATTCTTGCCCCCCTCCCTAACCCTAACTCTAACCCTAAAACTAATCCCTCCCATGCCCCATTATGTGTCATCATCCACTTATTAGCGATATCATTCATCCTTTGGTTTTTTGAGATTGGCTTATCTCACTTAGCATGATATTCTCCAATTTCATCCATTTGCCTGCAAATGCCATAATTTTATCATTCTTTATGGCTGAGTAATATTCCATTGTATATATATACCACATTTTCTTGATCCATTCATCAATTGAAGGGCATCTAGGTTGGTTCCACACTCTGGCTATTGTGAATTGAGCAGCTATGAACATTGATGTGGCTGTATCTCTGTAGTATGATGATTGTAAGTCCTTTGGGTATAGGCCAAGGAGTGGGATAGCTGGGTCAAATGGTGGTTCCATTCCAAGTTTTCTAAGGAATCTCCATACTGCTTTCCAAAGTCGCTGCACTAATTTGCAGCCCCACCAGCTTTTTAAAGAGAACTCTAAACTAGGATTCTTACATTTTAGTATACATGAGAATCACCAGGAAATGTTTAAAAATTTAGAACATAATTACCACACCCTGAAATTCTGATTTAAGAGTTCTGGCATAGGTCCAGAGAAACTGTATTTTTAAAGAGTATCCTAGCAGTGCCTCTCAAAATTTAATGTGCAAATGAATCATCTGATCACCTGAGAATTTTTTAAATAAAATTTTTATTTTGGAATAATCTAAACTTGACAGAAAAGTTGCAAAGAAAGTACAGAGGATTCCTAAATACCCTTCACACAACTCCGCTAACATTACCATCTTGCACAACCATTTACACTGTCAAAACTAAGTAGCAGAGCTAAATTTGTATTAACTAAACTACTTTGTCAGGATTTCACCAGCTTTTCCACTGATGTCCTTTCTCTATTTCAGGATACCATGTTGCATTTAGTCTGGAATCTTTTCTAAATGCAGATTCTGCCTCAGCAAGTCTGGGATGCAGCATTAAATCCTGCACTTCTAAAAATGTCCTTGATCCTGCTGCTAGGGCTCATCCGAGTACACACCTTTAATGCAAATCATCCTTGGACAAAACCAGTGTTTAAAAAAAGTTTTTAGGGATTATCTGATTCTTCCTTGCTGGGGGTTAAAAGTCACTCTGTAGAAAGCGTATCTATCACTATGACTTTCTTTTTAAAAAGACAATAGCCTACACTTTGTGAACTTCATTGTTCTTTATTAGTTTAGCAATAGCAAAATTTTCGAATGCAAAAATCTTGCTCTTGTCAGAGGACACAGGGGAGATGAGGAAATTGATCTTCTTTTGCTAATTTCTTGCTCTAGTCCTCCTCAAACAGTACTTCTGGCAAGATGAAGTAAAAAAATATAAACTATGCTCTAGATTATAGGTTGGAAGTCAGAGCACATAGAAATCTTTTCCTGCTTAAAAAGTAATAGCTAATGTTTTGATTAAAATGCATATAATAAATACCTTCACATAATCAATTTATAATATTCTACTTCTAAGAATATAAGTAGCCAGGTGCAGTGGCACATGCCTGTAATCCCAGTGGCTCGGGAGGCTGAGGCAGAAGGATTACAAATTCAAAGCCAGCCTCAGCCTAAACTAGGTGCTAAGCAACTCAGTGAGACCCTGTCACTAAATAAAACACAAAATAGGGCTGGGGATGTGTCTCAGTGGTCAAGTGACCCTGAGTTCAATCCCCAGTACAAAAAAAAAAAAAAAAAAAAAAAAACTTGGAAGAATATAAGTGCTCCTTGGAGGGTTAAACTCCTATTTGGAATTCTGTTGCCTAAATCCCTAGGACTTTCCTATGTTATATTTCAAGGAGTTATATTTTAGACTTGTTTATTAGGTGTAAATTGAATCTAAAGAAGCATCATGGAGTAATCCCATTACAGAATTTAGAAGTGTGGAAGGATTTTGTAAGATGATATAATGATATCTTCCACATTATTTCATTAATTAGAGGTAGAATGAAATCTTTCAAGGTACTGTGAAACAGGGATTCTCCCAGTCTGTGAACCCTGAGTGACCATGCAGCCTCCATCCGGGGATGTAAATAGACTCTCTTCTTTGGACTTTAAGCCACAATGACAGTCTGGATCCTCTCCTCAACTCTCACTCTCTCAACACATTCTTTTATAAAAAAAAAATTTTAAGTTGTAAGTGGACACAATACCTTTATTTTATTTATTTATTTTTATGTGATGCTTAGAATTGAACCAGTGCCTCACAACATGCTAGGCAATTGCTCTACCACTGAGCCACAACTCCACCCCTTGTTTGTATTCTTGATGACTGTCATTCCTACTGGCGTGAGATAAAATCTCAGGATAGTTTTGATTTGCATTTCTTTAAATGCTAAAGATGTTGAACATTTTTCCATGTATTTGGTCAAATTATTTTTGATGAAGTAGAAAAGTAATTTTATGGAGAAAGATCAGTCTTTTCAACAAGGTGCACTAGAGCAGTCCCTATGGACATCCACAGACACAATAAAATGAGCCTCAATTCATACTTCATCATTTGCACAAAAATTAAATTAAAATGGGTAGTAAGGTTAAATGGAAAGGTCAAAACCATAAAACTAACTAGATAGGAGAAATTTTTCAGTACTTAGGACTTGGTATAATTCATTAAAGAAAAAAAATCTATAAATTGAATTTGATCAAAGTAAAAACCTTTTGTTTTATGACCCTGCTAAGGAGATGAAAAGACAAGTTATAACTGAGAAAATATTTGTAAACCAAATATTAGACAGGGAACTCAGTTTTACAACAAAAACTACCCAGAGAAAAAATAACTCAAAGCTCAATAATAATAAAAGAAATAATCCAGTTAGAAGATAGTCAAAAGACAAGGGCATTTCACTGAAGAGGAAACACGGTTAGCAAATAACACATGAAAAGATGCTCAGTCTTTCTAGCTAGGAGAGGCAAATGGCAGCTATGTTACAGTATATAGCAAAGGAGAACTACCATTGCAGATGGAATTAAGTTATCAGCTAACTTCAAAACAGTCTATCCTAAATTATCCACATGGGCCCTGCTGAATCACTAGGATCCTTGAAAGTGGAATACCAGTAGAGAAGAGTTCGGAATGGTTGGAAAACTAACGTTGCTGGATTTGAAGATAGAAGAAGGGGAGCCATGAGCCAAGTAATGTGCTGGAAAAGGCAAGGAAATGTATTTCCCCTTAGAATCTGCAGAAAGGAACTTACCCTACCAATACTTTGATTTCAGTCAGTAAGACAGTAAGTTGTATGGCTTTACACTAGTAGAAAACCAGTGAGTATCCATTAAAGAAATGCAAACATAGATTATTATAAGATACCATTATACATCCACTAAAATAGCTAAAATATAAAAATAGTAACAATATCAAATGTTTGTGAAGATGCAGAGAACAATTTCTCACTGTTAAGGGAACATAAAATGATATAGTCATGCTGGAAAATGACTTGGAATTTTGTTTAAAAACTAAACATGCAGGGTTGGAGATATAAGTCAGTGGCAGAATGCTTACCTACCATGTGCAAGGCCCTAGGTTTAATCTTCAGTACTGCAAAATAAGATAAAACAAACAAGCAACAAAAAAGTAAACATGCATTTAACATAGGACCCAATAATTAATTCACTGGAGAGCATTAATTCCAGGGAAAAAGAAATGTATTTCTATACAAAAACCTATGCACAATTGTTCCTAGCACTTTATTTGTAATAGCAAAAAATCAAAAAGACCAAAATATCCCTCAATAAATGAATCATTGAAAAATTGTTACATCTGTACCACGGAATTCTACTCAGCAAAATAAGTGAACTATTGATACATAAAACAACTTGGAGGATTGTGAAAATAAAAACACAGCATAAAGGAGATTGTAACTGTAATGATGTAACTGTTATAAATCCTGATTAGCAGGATGATTATGCAAATCTACAGGTGTGAAAAAAGGACAAAGATGTATATGTACATTTTGGACCAATATCAGACTCAATATCAAATATCCAACTTAATATTAAATATCCAACTTTGATATTTTTCTATAGTTAAGCAAGATAAAATCATTGGGGGGAAATGGGAAAGGAGTACACAGACATCTCTGTACTACTTTCCTGAGAATCTCAAATGAATATCAAATAAATTGTTGGGTAAAACAAGCAATTCAGATGAACTTGAAGGTCCCAGTGTACCCTCTCGTCCCTGATCCTATTTCCCTGCTTCCCTATGTCCCTTCACATAAGCATCCTAAGTACTGGTGTTTAGGATTTCCATTCTTTTTTAATTCTTTTGAACTGTGTATATATTCTTTAGAAATACAGAATATTGTTTTGCTTGTTTTTAAACTATATAAATGGTACTCTAATATTAATGCAAGTCATTTTTGTTTTTGTTTAACTTTATGTTGTTGAGCTCTATCTGTATTAATACATCTCATGGTATTTGTGTATTTTATCTGCTGTATGATAGTACACTGTCTGAATATACCACTTTTTATTTGTACTTTCCTCTATTGATGAAAACACAGAAATTTCCCAGTTTTATGCTCTTACAAAATCATAACGAAATAAACATCTTCATGCGTATCTCCTGGCAAACACCGATACAAGCATGTTTCTAGAATGTGTGCCTACCACTGGAATTCCTTCCTCAGGATAGGGACATTTTTAACTTTACTCAGTAACTTCAAACACTTGTAACAATTTGATATTTAGTTGTGCCAAGTTATTCTTTCACATCATTGCCAGTATTTGGTACTTTCAGACTTTAATTTTTACCAAACTGACAAGCATGAAATGGAATTTTCATTTATTAATTTGTATTTACCAAACAACCAGTAGAGAAGAACAAATATTTATGTATTTATCAGTCATTCTTGTTTCCTCTTCTGTGAATCGTTAATTCATTTATCATTTGTATCACTCATCTTTCTGTTGGGTAGGATTTTTAAATATTTTTTTGGAAGTCTCCTGCATACAAAGTGTCTGCTCATTTTTGGTGGTTACATGCATTACATATATCCTCTTATAATATAAAGTTTATATTTTTAATATTTGTGGTATCTTTTGCTACACATTAGTTTTATTCATTATTTTTCTTTTTTTAATTTATTTTTATTGTAAACAATTGGGATACATGTTGTTTCTGTTTGTACATGCATTACTTTTCTTTATACCCAGTATTTTTAAAAAATTTAGATGTTGATAGACCTTTATTTTATTAATTTATTTATATGTGGTGCTGAGAATTGAACCTAGTGCTTCACATATGCTAAGCAAGTGCTGTCCCACGAGCCACAACCCCAGCCCCTGTAGCTAGTATTTTAATGTCTTATGATGTTCTTCCCTCCCCCAGTGGCCTTAAGATATTCCACACGTTTATTTTTCTCTAAAAATGTAAATTCTTTACTTTTTCTTTCACCTTTAAACCTATATTCCACCAGGGATTTAATTTGGTTTTGTTGTGAGGAAGGTATCTTATTTTTTTTATCCTCTCATGTGAATAATTCTATCTCCTGGAAACATTCATTTTAAAATTTCCATACAGATTTGTAATTCCTCCTCAGACATACATGGGTTTGTTTCTGAACCTGGTATATTTTCCTACTGCTGCTCCAATATCCAATGTCTTAATTACCATATCTTTATGGTAGTTCTTGCTATGTGGAGGACTAACCTTGCTAACCTTCTAAAAATTATATTGGATATTCCTGTCCCTAGTTATTCATATATACTCTAGAATCAGCTTATCAAATTCCTTTAAGGAATCCATAAAATAAATAAGCAAAAACACCCCATATGAGCTTTCTTTGGAATTTATAAATTCATAAAGGAAGATTTGAAATCATTATGATATATATCATATTAAAATATTAGGTATCTCTCTCCATTTACTTAATCTTCTTGGAGACTTACCTAAAATTTTTATAACTTTACCTGAAAAGGACTTTAAATCCTTTGTTAGATTTATTACTGTATGTTTCTAGTTTTTGTTGATAATGTTCATAGTACCTATTTTTAAACTAATCTACTTAATTTTATTTTTTCTAAACATACAAAGTTGTTTTATTTTACATCTGCTCATTTTCCTGAACTTTTTATATGATTTCTAATGGTTTTCCTGTAGTTTATTTATTATCTTTAAGTAATGACAATTTTGCATCTCCTTTTTCTTTCCTTCCACCTTTTGCTTATTTCTTTTCTTCATTTACATCACTGACTATGACAATCAGTTAGATATAAAGAGCTAGAGATTATTATTTTATTGCCCTAGAGGTAAAACTATCATTTCAAATATATTACCACTACCTGTAATGTTTCTAGTCTCTTTTAGATGACTTTTTTCCTTGCTCAAATATGCTATAAGTTATCCTTTTTGTAAGTCTTTTAAGAGAACCAGTTTTTGTGTTTTCTATTTTTATTAACATATATTGTGCATTCATTACACTTTGCCTTCTTTGCTTTCTAAATTCTTATATTGGATGTTGAGTTTATCAAATCTTATTTCTTTTATTTCTTTTCTGTTACTGGCATTTAAGGCTATAGCTTTCAATTTTCTACTTTTATTTTTGCCTTTGAGTTTTGCTACATATTGTTTTTATTACTGTTAACATTCAGTTTTGTATATTTTCTAATTTTTATCATTTTTCTTGGTTAACTCATAAGCTGTTTACAAGTGTGGGTTTGTTTTTTGTTGTTGTTGTTGTTTTTTGTTTTACTTTTTTTATAAGTTCTTTTGGGGTATACATGACAGTAGAGTGTATTTTGCCATATTATACTAACATGGAGTATAACTTACTCTAATTAGAGTACCATTCTCGTGGTTGTACATGATATGGAGTTTCAGTGATCATGTATTCATATATGAACACAAGTGTGTTCATTAATTTTCAAATCCATTTGGGATGGGGGTCATTTGCATAAATTTTTTATTTAATGGCATTATAGTCAAGACAGTGCTTTCTAGAATGCTCATTAAAGACTCATTGAGTCCTCTCAGTCTCTCCAAAATGTTTCTTAATGTCTGTCTTATATTTTCTTTTTTTTTTTCTTCCTTTTTGTGATAGTGGGGATTGAACCCAGGCGTGCTTTACTCCTGAGCTATATCACAGCCCTTTTTATTTTGTGACACACTTTCTCTAAGTTGTTGAGGCTGGCCTTGAATTTGCAATCCTCCTGCCTCAGCCTTCCAAGTTGCTGAGATTGCAAACATGTACCACTATGCCCAGTCCTCTCTTGTATTTTCTCTTTTCTCTCAGTGCCTTCTGGTCATCTTTTCAAATTACATTCATTACACTATTCTCTCTTCAACTGTCTAATTTGTTGTCCTACCTATAATAGTTTTTTTTTTTTAATTAAAAAAAATATTTTTAGTTGTAGTTGAACACAATACCTTTATTTTATTTATATATTTTGTATGTGGTGCTGAGGATTGAACCCAGTGCCTTACACATGCTAGGCAAGTGCTATACCACTGAACTACAACTGCAGCCCCTACAATAAATTTTTAATTTTAATTATTATGTGTTTCACTTTTAGAATTTCTACTCATTTTTACAAACCTCAGTTTCTCTTATAAGTAATTTGTTGTATCTCATTTTGGTATTCTTACGCAATAGTTTCAGCATTTGAAGGTCTTAAATTCTAACTCTGCTCTTGGTTGTATTTGCTTGCTTCTCATGTTTTATAATTTGACACTATGGATTAATCTTTCAAAAGTATTTACCTGTAGGAATCTTATGAAACTTCACCTAATGGTACCTGCCTCTAAGACGTTTGCAAATAATTCTGCCAGGTGCTTCCAGAGTATTAGTGATCTTTGGGGTTAACTTCTCAAGGTGTGATATTTCCCATGTTACATAAGTAGTACAAATTCAAATCTCAAACTCCAAAGAGTTACAAATACACACATCGATATATCTTTGGAAGAGACGATATTTTCTAAGACATAACTTCCTTGTCTCAACTGTGCTGATGGTGACTTTTTTTTTTTTTAAGTCCCTTTTATTCATAGGTCACAATTTTGTGCTGAAGATCTCTACCCCAATCCATAGTCTCAGTTTTCAATTTCGAATCTCCACATCTTTGTTAAAAACAAGCCCTTGGTTACTGAGATTAATAACACCCTCCAAAGAGCAGCCACACTGTCAGTTTAAATGTTTATCCCTGAGGTTTTCTATTCCATCTTTATTTTTGACCCATAGTTATAGCTTTATTTTCTTTCCATTTCAGATATACATGAAAGAGGTTACTTATATTATTCTATCTAGTATTTGTAAGCGTTTTAGTAGAGATTGTATTAAGATTATTAACCAAATTTCTAGAATTGCAAGTGAAAAGCAATTTCTTTTACCTGGTCAAAATCAACATATGTTACATTTGGCAAGTTAAATTTTGTAACTTACCAATTGCAAAACTTTAAAAATTCAGAATTATAGATCCAAAACTTGTATTATCTCTCTTATCTGTTTTATAAAAACAGGTGAAAAAATATAATTCAAGTCTATAGATAGCCCAGAGCTCAAATTAGAAACTTTTCATTTCACATGGATCCAAATTAATCCTTCAGTTTTCTGGGCTCACTCAGAAGCCTTTCCAATCAACTTTTTTAGAATTCCTTCCAGATTATACAGACCCAAAGATGAATTCCCACATAAGCTTTCTCTGCTTATTACTGACAAATTCCAATGACTTTCTTATCCATTTCCATTTTTAATACACTTTTTCTAAATGTCTACTATGCTCTACATACTGTGGAATTTTCAAAAACAAAATAAATAACTGTACTCATAGAGTTTCAGTGGTAGTGGAAGGAAAGGAATAAAAATAATAAGAGAAGTTGATAAATACATATTTAGGTTGGACAACATAAAATGACCAATCAGCTATTCCTGATCCAACAACAGAAAAGTTTTATATTATTCAACTAAATAGAATGTGACAGGTGGTGATCCGTGCTATGAGGAAGAAGCTGGCAGAGTGAGATGGAAGAGACGGGGTCTGTGTGCTATTTCAGATAGTGTGGTCAAAAAAGTCTCTCTTCTAGAGTGTCGTTTGAACAAAGTCAGAAGGGAAGAGAGGAAGTGAGTAATGTGGACATCTGCAGGAAGAACATTCTAATCAGAGGGAAATAGAGGTTGAAGGCCTGAGGAGGAAATGTGTAGATCATATTCAAGGAACATCTAGGAAAGTGGAGGGACCTAAATGGAATGCATAAGAAAAAAAGCTAGGCAAGATAAAAAAAGAGAGGGTCAGAGTCAGGTACAGGAATAACACGTTGAGCAGGGTAAGAATGTTCAGTCTCATCCTAGGGAGATGAAGGGTCCTTGGGCAGAGGAGTGACAAAATGTGGCTGCTTTTAATGATGTGAAAACCAGCCTCCATGGGCAGAATGGACAAAGACCTTAGTGAGAAGAATATTGCATTTGCCCAGCGGTGAGACCACAGTAACTTCAACTCAGGTGATAGCAAAGGAAACAGTGAGGAGAGACTTCTTCAGTGATCTTTCTGAACTGTCTTCTTTAAAGCTATTTGTCTCATCAATGTCTTATCCCCACAACTATATTTTCTAATTCCCATTTCTCTACTTTGGTTGATTGTAGTATCAAAATCATTTTGCATGTCTATTTTTAATTCCAATTCTAGATCTTTCTAAATTAAGCATTCACAAAATCTCTATGTACAAGTCCTACAGCCTGACAGATGTACATTGCCACTTTTGTCCCCAATCACCCGCAAGACAGTGGCAGCATACCTGATCCAGGAGCAGCAGGTGTTCACTGTGCAAGGAGAACCACCAAAGAACGAGCACGTGGCCCCAACGGCCACAAGTGTGACCCTTTCTGTCTCTTCCCAAAGACTGTAAATGAGAGGTGGGCAGGCCTGAGTCACAACAGGAAAGGTCCATTCATGACCTACTGCCATGCAAAGTGGTTCTTAATCCAATCCCTGCAGCTGGGCCCCTTCCTCAAACATTTCTACACTTTGCAACGCCCCAAAGAGGAAGTTGTCTAAGGGGATTACAACCCTTTAGGGAGAAGCTGACCACAGCTCAATGGCATATGAATGCAACTTCTGCAACATTTGGCCCTATTTCCTTCTTATACTTACCCAGGTCCAGGTATTTTCTATTAAGCATTTGAGTCAAAATATAACTAGTGCAGAAGGGTCAATACCAAGTCATCTTGGCATGACAGAGACTCAGTTTTCTCTCTCTCAGTGCAATGGGTCATTCAAGAATAAAACATTAAAATGTTTCTAGATTACAATTGGTCCAAAAGAGCAAGAAATCATGTCAAAATCATTTACCAATGTATCTTATGTTTTAAAAAGTCCTGAAGTTCAGTCTGCATACAATATGCAAACAGGCTAAGGAGAAGATATGACATTAAAATATCCCTAAAATTACCACTCAGCTATAACAACTCACACACTTTAGATTTAACAGCACAGAGCCTACATAAGGTCACAAGAAATAAGATTTAAATGAATATTCAAAACCTATTTTCTGAAAGGCATTTTGCAAAGATATAACCAGGCATACATTTTTCTGAGAAAAAAAAATTTTATTTGCCTTATACAATAGAGTGAAAAAACAGAAATCAAAATGTATTCATCATACTTGTCTCTTCTCTACTTAAAAATGAAGTAGACACCACACATCTTAATATTTTAGAAAATTAAGCTAGATCTGAAATAATGTTAAGAACTACTATAGCTAAAAATAATAGCCCTAATTCAATGAGCTATTACAAGCATTTTTATAATGCCAGATAGGATAAAAGAAATTTAAAAATGACTATTAAAATATCCACTTATGTGACTATTCCTTGAATTTCACTGTGAAAATTTTTCTTCTGCTAAAATTTCAAGATTTCTCACAGTGCTTCTACATACACTCTGACTCCACTAACTTAAAAAAAAAATTTTTTTTCTGTAGACACTAACACTACCATCAGACACATTTATTCTGTCAAAAACTGGAGTCAATGTTAAGAGTTCTTTGCAGCATGGATATTTTTTCACTTGTAAATTATCATTCATTTTTCCAAAGACTTCAAATATTATGACAAAAATATTAAAACAAAAAATATTTCAATCTGGAAGTTCACTAACATAAATGCTCTACTTATGTGTCTTAAGGTCTAACCAATGAGGATATAGATCTCTAAAAGCAGCAAGGAAGTGTCACCAACCAAGAAACAGTCTGCATCTGGTTTGGTTTAAAGAAGCATGAGCTTAAATAGATGCTTCCCTGTGTCCCTAGACATAATCTCTTATTTGATTATTTTAAAATATTTAAGTTGAATAGTATAACAGTCAGCTTTGCATCACTATAACAAAATACCTGACATGGGCTACTTATGAAGTAGAAGAGGTTTATTTAGATCACAGTTTTAGAGAAGAGATTTGAGGTTCAAGATTGTGTTGCTCCATTTGTCTAGGGTCTGGTGAAGGCAGTGGATGGTAGTACATCATGGCAGGAACCCATGTAGGAGCAAGAAATCACATCTTATACAGGAGCAGAGAGAAAGAGAACAAGGAAGGACCAGGCTTGCTCCTTTTCTAACAATCCTCTTGCAAGAACTCAAGAGGTCATATGAGAACTACCAAGTGGTTACATTCAAAACTTCAACCACCTAACACTCACAATGAACTAAGGCCTTCCTGCTGGGCTGCAGCTCCCAAAGGATCCACCACCTTCCAATAGTACTACACTCGGCACTAAGACTTTAATCACAATGAACTCTTGGGGAACACGAAACACAGGAACTGACAATCAAGGCTAAAACTGTATGGGAAATAGGTGGAGAATACAACATTAACATCACTTTTGAACAAAGAAATAGGCATTTCCCATCTATAAGCAAAATACTTCCTTTGAAGAAAATCCCATTTCAACTTGCACAATCAATACTCACAATTGGCAGCTCACTGTTTCACTTTTTTGGTCAAACATCAGCTGGAGACTTGCTTCAGTTCATTTAGTTATAGACTTTCTAAAGATGATTCAACATTTCTCAAGTTCTACTAAAGGAGGTGAGCCTTTCAAATGGTTATTAGGCTTTGGAGAGAGTTGAAAGATGCTTAAAAATAAGGTAGCCGCAATGTCAGAGGTATGGACTGCTAAAGAAACACAAAATGGAGAATGCTACAGCATTTTGTCTTTTAAAGACTTTACTCACATGGAAGGAGCAGAGAACTGGGGCAAAAACCAAGAGCACAGGAATCAATTAGAAGAAACATAGTCTGCAAAATTCCTTTGGTTTACTTTTTCCCCTTGTGAATCCCTCTCCATCAGTACATTTACAACAGTGCTTGTGCCCTGCCTAGACTTGATTTTCCATTCCATGCTACAATTCAGGAAAGAGCTAAAGGAGTATATGAAGACTATGGTGGGTTTTTGATTCCTACCACTTGGAACTTGACTAGATGGTTAACAGACCAGACCCCATTTTGGCAGCTGTACACACTGGTGGATAAAGTCAACACTTTGAAAGGCCAGCAGTCACTGGACTGTGAAGAAACAACTCACCAGTAAATGGGTCACTAGGAGTTATGAACAACAACGAAAAAGACCAAAGGACATTAGTACTCAAAGCCAATTTATTGAAACTAATCAGATGGCACAAAGTTAACCAGAAAGAGCCCACGGTTGTGCTGATGGCAGTTGCTCTGCAGATTTCAACCATTTAATTTTTAATCTTGGCTCCCACAACACAGGCTCTTTGCACCTTGCCCCAGAGGTTCTGAGTAAATGCATTTTATTTTTAGATGTTTTCCTCTCTTGACACAGGGTTCCACAAATAAGAAAGAACAAGTCATCCCCCAGGCATGCTAAGGGTTGTTGCTACTCTTCTCTTACTCTGTTGTCTCCTGGAAGCATTTAAAATAACAATGGGCCAAGAAATGTTTTCCTGCAGAGCAGGCTACTTTCCTTAGCTGGCCCTAAAATGCTAGACTAAGAGAATTGAGCTTGCCTTGGAACATTAGGTTGTCCCTTTTTGACAAATTGGAAGGTATTTTAGATTTGAAAGGTTATTTCAATTTTATAGTAAAAAATCTCCATTATGAGAAAGGAAAACAAAAAATCCCAGGTGATGTTTTTATTGAAAACACTATTGTTACCATTCTAGCAAAAGAATCAATTGTGAGGAGAAAAAGCAAAGCCTTCTTAATTAATATTATTCACTATCTTTACAGATGCTCAGACAACACCAGATACCTGACATGCCTGGAGTTAGTACTGAAGGACATCAAATAAAAAAAAGGAGGTAAGTGTCTTGATGGCTTTCAAAATAATAAATCACAATGAGTTTGTCAATATTTTAGAAACTGCAGGTACCATATAACCTGCAATAATGGAAGAGAGTAAAGAACCTGATTCAATGATAAATTACCCACAGAACTATGTAACATGGTAAATTGGTAATTCAGCAAAGTTATCAGCATATTATACCCTAAGAATATTTCTTGTTTCTGAAAAGAATTATCCATCAACCTTGATTCTTAGGGAGCAAAAATGCTCACACACACACACACACACACACACACATGCACACACATATCTTTTCTTTTTACACCTTTCTAAAATTATTTTTAGTTAGATATGATAAGCAAAAGATACTGTATCATTTTCAAAGTAAATGAAGCCAGAATTGGGGACAGGCAGTTAGTGTAGAAATAGGAAATCGGGTCAGATCAAGAAAATAGAGGCCATCAAGTCATCTGCCTCTGGAAGTTGGAGACTGCAATGGGAGAATGGAATGTCAAGGACCTGCAGAACCCATTGATAACCAAATTCACCTGTCCTTGCCAGAGACTGCAGGCAAGAAGGTGCTAATCAATGCCCCCTGGGCCCTTGCCTGTCTGAGACACCTTGACCCTCCCTCTGCCCCATCCCTTTTCGCTTTTTACATTTCAAAACCAGGCCTAATCCCGCAGGCAGGAAGGGAAGAGATAAGGGGAAAGAATGGGAGAATGAAACCCATAAAAAGAACGAGATTTGCTCATCCCACGGATTCCGCCTTTGGGTCCCCTTCTTCCACCCGGGAGAAGTCTGCTTTTCCTTTTCTTTAATAAAGCTGAATTTTCCACTCTACATTTGCCTCGGCGTGCTTCTCCGGCGTTATACTTCAACACCTGAGGAAGCAGGACTCGTCACCGGGTAAAAAGCGGTATCATAAAGACAGATGTTTCTCATAGGAGGGATGCTGGTATAAGGAAGACTAACAACCATCCCTTTTTGTTGGGTTATGATCCCTTGATGCTACAGAGGCCATGCTTCAACAGAAATGCTAACATTATTTTGTGAGGAAAGAAAATTTTTTCCCAGAATGCTTTCATGATGCCACTTGAGATGCCCAAGCCACGTTCTTTTCACACACACATTCCCTAGTTCCCAGAGAACACAACTAGAGATATACTGTCCCAGATACCATCTGATCTAACCCTGCCTTTAGAAAGTGAAACTCTATTCATTCCACTTCGCTGAGAGAAAGTGATTTCAAGAGTACATCTGCTGCCAGAATTCACTGGTCTTGATGCCTAATTCAGTATGTCTTTCACTAAAGCAAAACTGCAGTGCTAATTTGCTAATTAATAGCAATTAATTACAGTTGAGCCTAAATATAATCTTGTAACCAAATTTGGGGCTTTGAAATAATCTAGGTAAACCACATGCAAAACCATGTGGAAAATCATGTAGAATGCTTAACGTACAAGAAGCAAGAGGTAGTTGTGAATAACATAAACCATGTCATCATGATATTTAGATATATAGTTGGCCCAGTGTATCCTTATGTTCTGCATCTGCAAACTCAAACAACTCTAGATCAGAAATACTGTGTTTTTTAATTTTTAATTTATTTATTTATTTTTGATACTGGAGGTTGAACCCAGGGGAGATTTACCACTAAGCTATATCCCCAACCCTTTTTATTCTTTATTTTGAGACAAGGTCTCACTAAATTGCTTAGGGCCTTGATAAATTGCTAAGGCTGGCTTTGAACTTGTAAATCCTCCTGCATCTGCCTCCTAAGTTGCTGGGGTTACAGTTATACACCACTGTTTCTGGACAGAGCAAAAACATTTTTTTTAAATCGCATCTGTACTGAATATGTATAGACTTTTCTTTTGTCTTTATTCCCTAAAAAGTACAGTATAATAGCAATTTATTTAGCAGTTACATTGTATGAGGTATTATATGTAATCTAGAGGTAATGTGGAGGATGCAGAAGAATATGCACAATTATATGCAAGTAGTATGCCATTGTATATAAGGTATTTGAACAGTTACAGATTTAAGTATCCACAGGGGTCCTGGAACCAACACCTTGTGGATACCAGGGATGACTATTATCTGATTTTGCCAGCAATAACTTAAGTTATCTGGTAAAAGTTATTTAACCTTTATGAAGTCTCAGGTTCCTAATCTGTGAGGTAAGAATATTAACAGCATCTACATTATAATGACTACATTATATAGTCATTGTAAAGACTAAATGAGAAAACATACTTTAAATCCTTAATGCAGTACCTGGCATATAGTAAATGATCAATTAGTATAGCTATTAATGTACAGTGAGTGCTTATTATCAGATAACATCCCTCTTAGAAAATGTTCCGAAAATGGCAGTGTGGTTTCAGCACTTCCAGAAGAAATGGACTGCTGCTCTGATTTATACTTCATTTCCCAGCTCAAAAGTGCCACATTCAACATTTTTCCCTTCTGCAAGTTTAGTGATCATTTCTCCATGCCAAAAGATGAGAATGAATGTCACCACAACAGGTAAGATTAAAAAGAGTACATAGATTTCAACTTCACTGACACTAACTCACTGGAACATCTCAGAATTTACGACCAATTTCTCCTTTATATGTCATGACAACTATTCATGACTTATTTTCCATTTCCTGAAAAACTCCCCAGTATCTCAATATATTGATCTTTGGACTCAAGGAGAAGTGGGTACAAATCCTCATTCCACTGCTTCCTATGACCTGGTCAACTCACTTCTTCTCAACAAGCCTCAATCTCTTTATTTATATGTCAATATAATTATACCATGGGAGAGTGTTGTAAAGAATACATAAATGAAGTTCACAATTACTTGCTCCTTCTCAACATTATCATCATGAACTATTCAAGAATAAGTTTGATTTGGAGAATGATTCATTCCTGAATCCAGAAAATACTCTATGCAACATATTTTCCAACATAACCTCAGCAAGTGATTCCTAAAGTACTGCTTCGGAACCTCTTTTTACATTTCTCCAACTTGATGGTGCCATTTTGAATCACAATCCTGATGGATAACAACCTCATCATCTCTCTGGACATATTCATTGTCAGACAAAGGGCTCACAATTTCAGTATTGAACTTGACATCTTAGAATTTAATTTTAGGTCCTCAGTGCAGTTTTCCAAGCCTAACTTATAGGCAATAAAATTAGCATCACCAGGCTCCAGAGTCGGTCTACACTGTCTTCTCCCAAGCAATCCCTCTACTTCAGTCTGTTATCAGAGCTCAGTCTACACAGAGCATCCCTAAATCTTACAGTCACCATATCCCAAGGATACCACTTGAAACATCACTATCACCTGGCTTATGCTTTTATAGTTCAAAATTTTTTAAACATGACCTCATCAGAGATTTGAAAATACCTCTAGACATTAAAAAAAAAAAACACTTATTTAAAGATTAAGACGCAAAAGAAACAGAAAATGTTTTATTTTATAAATGCTTAAATTGTGATCTTGTTTAAAGTATGAGATCAATAGCCATAAACTCATGTGTCCCTCAACTATGTGGACATAAGCTCACCATTTGAATCTCATGAATGTTTCAGAACAAAAAAAGCGTTAAACAACTACAATATCAGATAGATAAACCATGGTCAGCACACTGGAAAGCATAAAGGAAATATAATTAGTTCTTCCTTTAAGAAGTAAAAACATAAACTTCACCAAGAGGATTTATAAAGCAACCTATTTTGTGTATGTAAGTGGACATAGTATGGAGAAAAAGGAAGAAAACTGAGCAGGCAGCGATCTGAAGAAGTAAAACTCACAGTGACAGGGACTGGGGTTTGCTTTTGGGGGAGAATGTAAATGTCCTGGAGTGGAATCAGAAAATTGATTTTAAAGACTGTTTAATAAACCAAGCCCTATGAGGCACATCTGTAGCCCTAGCACTCGGGTGGGAGGACCCTTTGAGTCCAGATAGATAGATAGAGAGATAGAGATATACAGATATAGATGTCAAAGCATCAAGAGGTACATTTTAAATAGTACAATTTTTGTATGTTAATGATATCTGCCTTAAAAATCAAAAATCATATTCGTATAGAAAAGATGACCAGGGAGAATATGAATTTAATCCTGTAAGTAATGAGGAGGCACTGTAGACCCTTAAGAAGAAAAAATAAAGCATGATAAAAATTGCATTGGGAAAAGACTCTTTTATCCTCAAATCATTTCCACTTATACTTAACCATTCTACCCAAAGCTATAGCTATTCAGGTGAAAAAGCTTTTGTTTTCTAAGTTATAGGACAATTTTTGTGACACTGGTCATACCTGAACTACTTGTGAATGTTTCATGCAAGATTAAAAAAAATTAGTATTAAAAAATATGACCTGTATGTTTTGATGTTAATGTCTTGTAAAAGGAGACCCCTGCTTCTGGTGTGACTTGAATGTATTTAGCATTTAGCTTCCTGATGAAATGACAAGGGACTAAAAGAAACCACGGAGATCTTATATTAGCTTCTGTCCAGAAGTTTGGGGTGGGAAATCATGCTACAGAACACGTTACTGCCAGATGCTGACAGACCCCACAGCTCCTCAGATAAAATGGACTTTTCCCTGTCAATATGGGCCCTACCACTCCACAGAGTGTCTACAGCAATCCCAGCTGCAGTGGAACGTGGGTTGCCAAGTACAGACACAATCTGTCCCCTCTCCTAAAATGAGGTTCTCATTATTCTTAAGGAGTCACACACAAGCTGTTGGCAATTTGCTCAAGTGAAGAGCCAACCATATTGAGTAGTTTCGACACTTCAGATCTCAGAGAGCAGCATGAACCGAATGTGCCCACAGTCCCAACTTAGCAGCAATTTCTGGACCTATCTAAGAATAGTTGAAACAAAGGAAGAATGAAGCCTGTCACAGACACCTCACTGACCAAGCCTTGCTTTTGCAATACGGAACTGACAGAAAAATAGTAACTCAGCTCCCTCCTGGTGGTTGCATTACAACACAAAACAGCCCACTCTGGCCACCTACTGCTGGTGGCTTCTCCTGGCCTCACGCACTATCCTTGGGCATCAGCTAAAGCAGTGGTGTGTGAACATACCTTCAGGAAACAGCACACTTCATGCAATGAAGCATTCATCTAGTTCAGTAAGAAAAATAAACAGAAAGACATGAATTCACCAAAGAATAAAAATAATATGAGAAAAGATTGGACCTCAGTAATGAGACCAAACTACCCTCAAAATTTCAACAAATTAAAGAAGCATTTTTCTGTTAAAATAAGTCAGAAAAAGTAAAAAACATTTGTTGCTGGTGAATTTGGAACAAATTTGAAATGTTTGTGAATTGTTAAAGTAGCAAATGTTGACACAAACTTCTGAAAAAGCAATTTGCCGATAAATACTTGATGCTTAGCAAATATTCAAAAGGAAAAGCAGGAAATTTTTCATATCCAAAAATGTTTATTTCATCCCTTTTTATGGCAAAATAAATAGACAAATTAAAAACAAAATGAGGAGAAGCCTAAGAGAAACCATATGGGTGGGTACATTTAAAAATTATATTTGTGAGTCAGGCACTATGGCCCACACCTAAATTCCCAATGACTTGGAGTCTGAGGCAGGAGGATTGAAAGTTTGAACAACTTAGGGAGAACTTGTCTCAAAAAAAAAATTAAAATGAATTAGGGATGTAGCTCAGTCCATGGGTTCAACCCCAAGTACTACAAATTAATTAATTAATTAAAATAAATAAATATTCTGCTTCTGAAACTATATTGCCCAGGACTGTTATAATTTTCAAAAATTTATTGTAAAAATATTTCCTACCTAAAAAAGAATATATATAATGTTTGTAAACACTTCACACAACTTCAAATGAAAAAAAAATCAGGACAAATTTATACATACACTATGATTACCATGACAAAATATATCTCGGGGAAAATGATCTGAAGTCTTAATTGTGGCTATTCTTTGGGAGTGAAGTGATAGGTAATCTCTTCCTATTTCCCCTACTTCCAGAACTTAAACTTTCACCAAATATAAGCTTATCATATTTACTATATCTTTAGATGCTAAATTAGAAACATGTCTGAGTCACCATATTCATTTTTTAAATTTTTTCAGCAAATATTTATCAAGTTCTTCCTATGATCACAAAACAATAGGTATCAAAAAAGAGATAACTGCTTATGAGACAAATTTCATGCTTTGCAGAAGCATGTAAGAAACAGAACAGGGTAATGGAATAAAAGAAGAGAAAAATAAGCTCATCACAAATGCAATGAATTTAATTCACAAGTACACAGTGGCACTGTAGAAGGTGAAAGATGAAATAAATGCCATGGCACTGAGTCCTTTCCTTACATATTGGTAATCTGGGTGAATTTCCTTAAGTAATAATTCTATATTATTAGACAGAATCGAGACTCAAGACAATAGGAAAAATTCATCCAGACCTAGGAAGGATGCCAGAAAACACTGCCTGTAAAGCTGTACTCTGCCCTTCTCTAAACTACCTGTGGTTATCTGTAAGTGCTTTTATTCTTTTATTATCTTTATAACCTCAGGAAACTCCCATAGATTCCCAATCAATCATCTTGACTACAAATTCCACCCATTTCAAAAATGCAGTCTATAAGAACATTTCATGTGACAGGAAATGTTCAAGGAATTTTCAAGCCAATTCCTTCCATTTATGGACACCTTGACTCTCTCAACATATTTATTAAATATTTTCCAAATACAAGCATTGGATTAGACCCTCTTTACAAAGAGAAACAAGGAAAGACCCTATCCTCAAAGTGCTCATGATGCAACAGAGGGCACAATCTATTGTCCAGTCTAAAGCCCCGAGGTGTCCTGTGTTTCTGGGATGAGCACCAAGGAACAAATAACTGCCTCTGCTTTGCAGACAAGCCTGATCAGAGAAAGTGATATTGAGGTAGCACTAAAAATAGATGGGGAAAGAATCATAGTTAGATACCTTTAGAAAACCTCTCTTGAAAATTTGAAGATTTTTCCTGTACATTTTTTATTATCTGAAACTTGAAGGAATCAAGTCCTTTAAGTAAAGAAATCTGTTTAGGTTCATTGATTCTTTGCCTCCCCCCACCAACTATTTAAAATGGAAATATTTTTCATGTCACATCTGTTGACACCACATGGAAAGCTGCTATAATCTGGGCACACATCGGATGGTGATGAACTGAGGTTCAGACACTAAGTCACCCACCAAAAGTCATACCAGTAGCTGTGGCAGAAACATACCGGAGCCCAGGGCTCTGAGTCACTCAGTGCTTAAACTAAGTCCTATTAATCAAAAACACCAATAGTCACTTTTTGTTTCAAAAATCATATATGTTGGTTATTGACTAAAAGATCAGTATGATTTTAGCACATAGAAGAAAATACTAGCAATGCATAGAGTTGGCAAAAGATGGGAAGGTCTAAAGAAAACATAGGTCAATGATGCAACGTGAGTTTGAGAAAACCCTCTCATCTCAACCTGGAGAAGATTTGAACTAGTCACAATGAAGGAATTGAACTAGTTACCTAGAGTCGTTGTGTTCTCTAAATATCTGTCAATCTGTCCAAGAACCATGTAGAACGACTTAATGGTTAACTTAACTTAATGGTTGCAACCCTGTTTTCCATTCCTGTGAAGGAGATGAACAATAAAAGCAGACAACAGACTCCATCTAACTTCACAATGAGTTCCCCAGGGAGCTTGTGTCCTCGCAAGAAAGTTTCATTAAAATACAGGACAGATTATCATCTACTGGGAAAGGTGTAAGAACTGTCCTGCCTAAAGGAAAAGAGATGGACTCGATAAAATTTCAAAGTCATTGCCAACCTTTTGAGACAGCCTCTGAGTCAGAGGCTGACTGTCCTGTCTGCATACCATCCAGGGACTGCCTTTCCTTCTACTTCTTTGCCTCACCTTTTGATCATTTTACTGTTTATTGGAATCTTTGTCTATCCTATAGGGAGGCATGAAAATGAAAGAAGACTGGAAAGAAATTATTATATTGAATTCCTTGCTAGAGATATTTATTTTCTTGAACACAGCATACAATAGGAGAAGGTAAACATGATGGCTGAAATACAGTTTGGATTATATATACATGTTATATCCTATTTCATGATCAAGTAGAAACAACCCTGTATGTTGGGATGGTAATAAGTGACCAAGCTGCATTGGATAGGAGTTGCTCTAGTTAATGCTACAAACAGATTTTCAGAATCAATTTCTACTCAAATCAAACTCCATGAAGATTGGAACTGGCTCCCTTTCTCTAATGTCTCCCCACAGGCACCCCCTCCACGTGCTTTATAATCTGCTACTTAAAGGAAATAACTCTGACAAGGTTTTAGAGGAATTGCAACATGAAACTAAATTGACTACCTTTCTATTCCATTTAACTTTAAAACAACACAAAAAAACCTCAACTCTAAAATCCCTCTCATTTAAGATGTATGCTTTTGGCTTATCTGAATTAATTATCAGCATTGGTCTATAGATTAATTTTGCTCATCATGAAACAAAAAAGTAGACTGAATTTAGCACTTACAACCTAAGGATAATGTCCAGGGTTTAAAGACTGCAATGATTTTTTTAAAAAAATCAATTTGCATTGATCAGGCTTAAATCCTCCTGTAAGTACTATTCAAAACAGAAGACTTTTAAATTAAGTATAATCAGAAAGAAGAAATTGCCAATTTCCTGGGCCTCAAGTGTGCATGAAATGGATAAAAATGATGTTTCTGCATTTTGTTATTCCCTTGACTTCCCCCTACATGTATCCTACATCACACATTGACCTGTATCCTCTGACACTAGTCATATTCTATAATCGATAACTGACAGACTGTAGTTCAGTGTGTGTAATTCTAGAGAAAACTTTTTCCCAAGTCTCTCAAGACTCCCACCCAATTTTCTACCTCAGTACAAAAAGGATCATGGAAAGTTTTAAATAAGCTAAAATCTATCTGATTTCTCCCATCACCCACAAAGCTTCTTATCACCTGGATTTAGCAACACCACCTATTAAATTATGGCCCTGGAATATACCACATGAAATAACCAAATTGCACTGTGGCAAATCAACTACACCTGGTTGGTCCCCATCCCTCAAACACTGGAAAGAATGCCTGGTCAGGTAACTGATTCAATTATATTTGTATGTTGGACAAAAATAAAATGAAAGTGCAGCAGAGCATAGCAGTTAAGAGCACAGGAGTTTGGAATCAGATAAACCCCAAATCAAATCCTGACACTGACATTTGTTGAGGACCTTAGTGATTATTGTCATTATCCTCTTTTTCTTAAAATTTGTCTTAATTAGTTCTGCATGAGAGTAGAATGCACTGATGCATTATACATAAATGGAGTATAATTTCTCATTTTTCTGGCTATACATGATGTAGCCTACTGGTTGTGCAGTCACATATGTACATAGGGTAATAATGTCTGATTCATTCTCCTATCCTAACTCCCAAATCCCCTCCCCTCCCTTCACTCCCCTCTACCTAGTCTAAAGTAACTCTATTCTTCCCTAGACCCCACCCCCCACTCTTATTTTAAGTTAGTATCTGCATATCAGAGAAAACACTCAGCCTTTGGTTTTTTGGTTTTAACTTATTTTCCTTAGCATGATATTCTCCAGCTCCATCCATTTACCTGCAAATGCTATAATTTCATTCTTTTTTTAAGGTTGAGTAATATTCAACTGCATATATATACCATAGTTTCTTTATTCATTCATCTGTTGAAGGGCACCTAGGTTGGTTCCATAGTTTAGCTATTGTGAGTTGAGCTGCTATAAACATTGATGTGGCTTCATCGCTGCAATATGCTGATTTTAAGTCCTTTGGGTATAAACAAGGAGTGGATAGCTGGATCAAATGGTGGTTACATTCCGAGTTTTCTGAGGAATCTCTGTTCAGTTTTCTATAATGGTTGAACCAATTTGCAGTCCCACCAGCAAAGTATGATTGGATCTTTTCCCCACATCCTCTCCAACATTTGTTATCACTTATATTCTTTTTATTAATGTTCTCATTATTATAAATATAGTTAACCTTTTCAATGATATTTTGTATTCTTAATAATTACCATTCTGACTGGAGTGAGAGGAAATCTTCAACTACCCCATTCACAATAGCCTCAAAAAAAAAAAAAAATACTCGGGAATCTATCTAACAAAAAGAGGTGAAAGACCTCTACAATGAAAACTACAGAACACTAAAGAAAGAAATTGAAGAAGACCTTAGAAGATGGAAAGACTTCCCATGTTCCTGGATAGGCAGAATTAATAGAATCAGAATGGCCATACTACCAAACATGTAATACAGATTTAATGCAATTCCTATTAAAAGCTCAATGACATTCTTCATAGAAATAGAAAAAGCAATCATGAAATTCATTTGGAAAAATAAGAGACCTAGAATAGCCAAAGCAATCCTTAGCAAGAAGAATGAAACAGGAAGCATCACAATACCAGACTTAAAACTACACTACAGAGCCACAGTAACAAAAACAGCATGGTATTGGCACTAAAACAGATACATCGATCAATGGTACAGAATGGAAGACCCAGAGATAAACCCACATAAATACAGTTATCTCATACAGACAAAGGCACCAAAAACATTCACTGGAGAAAAGAGCCTCTTCAACAAATGGTGCTGGGAAAATTGGAAATCCACATGTAACAAAATGAAACTAAACCTCTATCTCTCACCCTACATGAAATTCAACTCAAAGTGGATCAAAGACTTAGGCATTAGACCAGAGACCTTGTGCCTAATCGAAGAAAAAGTAGGTCCAAATCTTCACCATGTCTGCCTAGGATCTCATTTCCTTAACAAGACTCCTAAAGCACAAGAAGTAAATAATAAATAGGATGGATTCAAACTAAAAATCTTCTTCTCAGCAAAAGAAACAATCAATAAAGTGAAGAGAGAACCTGCTGAATGGGAGAAAATCTTTACCACATGTACCTCAGATAGAGCATTAATCTCCAGGATATATAAAGAACTCAAAAAAGTTAACGCCAAAAAAACCAGTAACCCAATCAATATATGGGTTAAAGAACTGAACAAACACTTCCCAGAAGAAATATAATTGACCAACAAATATATGGAAAAAGGTTCCATCTCTCTAGCAATTGGAAAAATGCAAATCATTATCTTCTTAATAGAAGATTTCTGGGATCCCAGAAAGCCTCTCTTTATCTTATGTCCAATATCCTGCAAATATCTCTCATACTGTAATTTAATCTTAAAATAAATTACTACAATGAAAGTATGATACCATAAGACTAAAATCATCTCCAGTTTTCACCAGAGTAGAATTAAAGTCATATTTTAGAAACCAGAGTTACCTTCTACACTGCATTAATGGTGTATGTTTATTTCTTAATACTACTTTCTAGCTTTGTGAGTGCAACAAAGAGGGGTCCTCTGGCATGGCAAGCAGTGGTCTCACACTCCCTTGAGGATGGCAGAATGGAAAATGGAGAAAAATGCCATTGGAATCCATTTAAAGAAGTGCCTGGCTTTTGTAATTATCTATGTTTTGGGAGCAACCATTTATTTTTGCAAGAAGGGGAGGCAGTCTGGATGGGGGTAGAGAAAGAGTGGCAGAGGAGAAGTCACTACAAATTATAAACAAAAAACTCAGTCTTTGCAACTGACAGCTACTCTTGGGACTTCCCAGGGGAGCCAATTAGTGCCAGTTGCTGAGGTGGGTTTGGTCATATAAACCTCTCTGCTGCACCCACCTGCCTCACACTACCTCCAACGGAGCAGCAAAGCCTCTGTTAATGAGGCTTAGGACCAATCATTCCACTGAGAGAGTCCTGCCAAGGACTCCAAAGCAGATGTCTTAGGGTAATCAGCAGGGAAACTCCCTTAAATTCTACTGTCATATTGGAAACCAAGATGTTTAAAAATAATGATTTGGTTTATTCTTTTTGCACCTCTGTTTTTTTTTTTTTTGTTTTTTTTTTTTTTTTTTTTTTGCTTATCATCTGAGGCAACAGTAAGTACATGCTAGGTTATATACATTCTTATCTATCGTTCCTCCAGCTGCTAAGTTCAACTATTTTTCATAAGTGAGCTCATAAAGTCCAGATTATAAATCCATACCAAAAAAAAGTTAACAACAATTAGTTACATCTCCAGGATCACCATCTCCTGTAGCAGTAGGAGACTCAGCACAAGCTCTACAGAATAATTAAAGCAGAGTTTAGCAACATCTGGGAAGCTCCCTGGCCAAATTGCTCCTGCATTAAAATTATTTGTGGTGTTTCTATTGCTTCAGTATGAAGAGCTCAGGGTGCCTTGTGAAACCATGTAGAATAACTTCAGACAAATGGACATCAGTTTTGCTTCTTCTCTCCTTATAAAAAAACACTCACCCTCCTAGAGGTTCAGCTACCTGGGTTGCTACTCTTAAACAATCCAGTCGAAAATACTGATAAAAAATCTATGATAAACAGAACAAAAAAAATCCTCAAGGTCTGGGCTTTGTAAAGCAAATATGAATAAAATTAACACCATGAGTAATATTACATGTGAAAAATAATAAACTTTAAAAAATATCTTAGGGATTTCTGAAAAGAAAAAAGTAAATGCAGGATAGGCTGTGCAGAGGGAATCAGATGGTTTAATTTTTTTTAAAAAAATGGTGGGCTGGGGATATAGTTCAGTTGGTAGAGTGCTTGCCTTGCAAGCACAAGGCCCTGGGTTCAATCTTCAGCACCGCAAAAAAAAAAAAAAAAAAAAAAATGGTGAGTCTTAGACTAGAGGGATGGGCAAATATGTGGAAGCCAAGTTTTAGAATTAGGAATGCACAGGCTGTGAAGCCCTAAACTATTAAGACCTGGAGATCCAAAAGATACTTAGATTCTCCTAAAGCTCATATTTCCATGAAAACAACTGAAGGGAAATAAGAGAGTTTCTAAGTTTCCTGTAGGCCAAATTCTTCCTGGCGTGATTCTATTTCCGTGGTTCAGGTAAGTGGCAACTCTAATTCAATTTCAGTACAAATAGAGTATGATGGTTGCTTCACCTGGTAATTGTTAATTATCATCAGAGCTCCTTCCCTCCACCAGTCCCATCCTTTCTCTAGGGCAGACAGAGTTTTCTCCACAAAGAAATGAGAATTGGAGAAGATGACTAAATAAAATGAGAGGAGAGGGTGGGGGACACCTAAATTCTTTCAAGTATTTTTGGTTACTGGACTGAGATCTCTCTGAAGGTATGCAATATAGCTATTGTCAAATTCAGCAACACCTTGGCTTCCACATATTTGCCCATCCCTCTAGTCTAAGACTCACCATTTTTTTTTTTTTTTTTTTTTTTTTTTTTGCGGTGCTGAAGATTGAACCCAGGGCCTTGTGCTTGCAAGGCAAGCACTCTACCAACTGAACTATATCCCCAGCCCACCATTTTTTTTAAAAAAATTAAACCATCTGATTCCCTCTGCACAGCCTATCCTGCATTTCCTTTTTTCTTTTCAGAAATCCCTAAGGTATTTTTTAAAGTTTATTATTTTTCACATGTTTGCATCAACAAAAGTACATCAATCACTCTGACCTGACACTCAACTGGAGAGGTGAGTTGTGTCTTCAGGATCCATTTCCCCCTTCAGCTTGCTTAAGTCACCTCTTCTGAGGCTGAAAGAACTTGGGAATTTAGAGGAAAACCGTGCTCCACTCACACATCCTGTTCCACCCCAGAGAGTGGAGTGATAAAAGTTTTTACAGCTGAGAATAGAACATTTAGTGTAAGCCCTTATGGAAAGGGTCCTTGGGATTCACTCATTCAATTAGTTAGCACCTACTTATCCAGTACTCTCTAAGTGGCTGGTGTCACACAATAAGAATAGAGTGATGGAAAGTATAGGTATGCTTCTTGCTCTGTGCAGTTTACAGGAGAGAGGACAGTAATTGAAAAATGTAAGTAGCATTGAAACATGCTAAGATTATAGAAAATCTGAAAGTATAGGTTTTGGTTACCTCTTCTTCATTCTGTCGGTGGGGAAGAATTCCCACCCTAGGGAATGACTGAGCACATGGTACCCAGCATTGGACAGATGAAATTCACAGCCACATACAGCCCAGGGGAGGACCCTGCATGCCCCACAGGTCACATGGAGGTACACTTGGGACACTATGAAGAGCAGGAACTGTGTGAGATAGGTTTTCCAGGAACAAGAGTCTGAGATGCCCCTAATTCCCACCAGAAGATGTGAGTAGCTTATTTGAATAATTCTCCAGACTGGCAGGGAACTGAAGCCCACTACTCAAGTGGGCTTCTATACTGTGCCTGGCCCCCGTGATAAGGAAGGTTGTCTGGCCAGGGGATCTTATCCAGCGGGGCATGATGGGGAGAGCTGACAGTTTGGGTTTTAGCGAAAGTCAAGACAGCAAGGAACACTAAACTTACATTTCAAGCCTTGCCTTGCACAGTGGCGTAGAATGACTCAGAGGCTCACTCAAAGTTCACCGCTGGGATTTTCTATGGCTTCATCAGGATGCCTTAGCTGGTAGGTCCCTATCCCAGAAAAACTCCATTTGCTGTTCCACTTCTCCTCTCTACATGACCAAACAGCTCAGGCATACAAAGGGTCCCAAGGTTCAGGTCACCCATTCGTGTCTCAGATCTGACACCAACATCCTGGTTCTCAGGCAAAAAGCCACACTTCTGGGATGCCCTACCTACTTCCCAAACAGAGGGGGGTCCCAGCAGTGAAGGCAAGGTGCTTCTCTGAAGCAGGCTCTCTGACAAATGTATTCAACACAACATCAATAAGGACACGAAGCCCTATTTATGTCCGTGAACATAAGTTCACTAGAACAGAACGGAAGTTGCAGAAGTGCAGAGCGTTGGTCCCTCCTGAGAAAGCAGACAGCTTGGGAGAAGCAGCTGTCCACAGACACAGGAGGCAGGGTGCTTGCTTAACAGGGCCTGCTGAGAAGCAGCAGAATGCAGGAAGTGGGAAGCGACAGGAAGGACGAGCAGATGTTGACAAGGGTTGGGCCCACTGTCGTCACTCGTCACTTGAACAGGAGGCCAAGTTCCTACCCTGAACACAATCATATCATCAGTAAACATAAGAGAAAGAGGCGGGTGGGCAATGATTAGAGAAGTTAAATCTCTTGCAAAGAGTACAAACAGCTTGCCACAGCAGGATATTGGAAAGGCCCATAGAAGCAGGCTCTTGAGAGACATAAAGTGGAATCAAAGTGCTTTTTTATGGAATTTTATAAAGAAGGAAAACTTGAAGTGCAACAGTCTGGCAATCTAAAATTTCTGCAGAAAGAAAAGGTCAGCTTCTGAATAGAACGGCGCTGGCCAGTGTCTTTCTGATTTGCTCACTTTTCTTTTGCAGCATTCTCCAGGCTGGTGCTGCTTGGCCATGACCAGCATGTGCCTGGCAGGGTGCATTCAGGCCATCTGGGAGGGGCAGGAGGCTTGGCAACCCCCAGGCTTCTGATTCCTGAACTCTGGCAGGGTCCACATGAGGCTGTACACACTGCAGATATTAGTCCTCCCTTTCTCACCCTGGGCCCAATTCTAGGTAAAAACACACTAACTCAACTAAACTTAGAGTTTACTTCTAAGCTGGGAGAAGGAAGACATCCGAAAGTCACACCCATCTTACTGGCTTCTTGGGGCTACCAGTGAAATGGAAATAAAAGTCAATGAACCGACATTTATGCTGAGCCAAAACATAACTGTGTTCTCCTTCACTACAGACCAAGTGACCACACACTGACCATTTTCATCTAGAACTGAACTCAAGGATGAGACTTAAGCCTATGGGTGTCATCATAACCCCATGTGCTTTCTGCCCAAGACTGCTCAGAGAGTATTTTGCTCTTTTTTTACTTCTTTCATCAGGCAAATCTTATTAAAGTGACAGCTGAAGAGCAGTAAACTCTGACAGAATGAAGCACGATGCCAACAATAATAAAGCAATAATGTGGACTTGAACCTGTATGTGTATTTTGATCACAGTTATATTAGGAATGTGCCAGGGAGGAGAAGGACTGGAAAAAAAAATAGGTAAGGAAAGACACAGAGAGAAGAGAGGAAATTTATATCATGCCCACTCTGATTCTTTAAGTAGTTGCAGTTGGGATAGAACTGCTGCGCGTATGCGTGTTCACGTGTGTGCGCATGCACATCTGTATTTATAATATAGTTCTTGTTTTCTAATTTTATGAGTGATACATAAATACTTTTAAAATTCACATATAAAGTGTGCATTTATTAATTAATAATACTTAAAGCACAGTTACAAAATAATTAGAGCACTTCAAAATAACCTGCCACTGTACAACTTATTTATTATAGAAGAGAAAGAGACTGGACTGGAAACAGAAATAGCCAGCTTTGTCTCTTGCTAATTGTGTCTCCTTGTGCAAAATAGGTACCCTAGGGGCCTCAGTTTCCTCACCTGTGGAAACAAGAACAACACCACTTGCTCAAAGGGTTTTTCTAGGATTAAACACAGATTTAACATCTGTGAAAGCAGCCCCCCACCACTGCCACTTGGAAGCATTCAGAGATGCTCGTTGCCTTACCTTTTGCCCAACACTTCTGTTCAATGCAGAGATCCAATCCTGTGCTTTGCTTCAGAACTCTCTGCAGAGATTAGACTGTGGAGGCTTAGCAAGTTCAAAAAAAAATTACCAGATAGCTGTTTCTAGATCGATGTTTGCCAGTTTTATTGCACCAAAGAGAACACTCCTCCTTTATCTGTAAGATCTGCTGTCTGTGGCAAGATTTATCAGGGCCCTGTAGGAACTTCTGACTAAGCAAGGGCATCCCTCATTTACACCCAAAGGCTAGCTCTAGTAAGTGTGTTGCCCTCGTTGCTGGTATCTTTTCCTCACTTCTAATTTAAGGTTATGAAAGATCAGAATACCTGAACTGGAGGAAAGGCAGGCTTTTGCAGCCCTGAGCTTTGCAGGCCATGTGCGGACCATTACCACACCCAGCTGAATGAACGACTTAGAACAGAGAGAGAAGAAGCCTCTGTTCCTGCTGTCATCATCGCAATCAAGGGCACATAAAGGAAACCACCAGATAATAGGAGAAAACAAACATTCTCACAGCAAACGTCTTTATCATCCCTGCACACAATGCAATCAGAAAGTATGGGAGGAAATGTTTGAGAAAGTAAGAGAGACAACATTCAGGACTCTGTGACACATATTTGCTTCTTTGTAGGAGTCACCACTGACAGAAGCCATTCCTCTGGGTCTTTCCAAAGGAAGTCAATCTTTACTGAAAGGAGGAGCCTTGGAGCCACTCCCAAGAACAGCAGCAGGGATGACCATGGGTGAGGTTCTTCCACATAGTCAGAGGAACCTCTTCAGGTGTGGGACCTCACAGGCTTAGCAACTTACAGAGAGTACATAAGTTCTGTAGGACTGAAGGGACACTTGCAGAGTGATCTCAAGTCTCCTAGGCAGCCCAGTTTCAGAACAAAAGTTAAAGTCCTCAGATCTAGTTCTGCCTCTGCTTGCAGAATACTGTGAGAGGGCAGATCAATGTCCTGAGTGTTGCACTTCCTAGATGTCTAAGATTCTGCCAAAATTAGATGACAATTTTTGTGTCTATGAGCAGGTGTTCACTTTTCTGAGAAAAGTTTCATATCATTCATTAGTGCTTCAAAGATGCCCATGACCCAAAGGTACATTAAGAACAATTAAACTAAGTCATTTTTAAGTTCCTTTCCAGGTCCCAATCATTACAGCAAGTTTTTTTAATTATAAAAATAATGCACACTCATTGTAAAAAATTTGAAAACTGTGGTCATAAAGAAAAAAATCTTTAAGAATATACCACATTTTTCATCTTTATTTCTGCTGTTTTACTTTAATTTTTCTTTCCATAGATTTTGTTAATTCTATTTAAGATAAGTTAGGGAAGTCCTAGGAGAAAAAAGTCCCAAAATCACTGTCACTAACATAAAGGAGAGAGTCGGCTAAGAATCTAACTCAGGGAAGATATTTTATACTCTCCTATTGCATAGTAAAACCATTAAAAGTGAGAAGCAGAGATTTTCTCATTGGGATTTCTACTTATCATGCAAGTCCCTACATAAAGCTCTGAAACAATCACTCTGAACTTAGGTTTAAAATGTCACCTTTATTTAAATATTTAAAAATTTCTGCATCACTCTTTATTGTTAGGATGTGTTCTTTCCCAAAACTTCAGCTTGCCAAGGTAGAATATAGAGATGTTTCTTATCAGATTCTTTTAAAATCCCATTTTTAAATGCCAGTATTACAGAATACTGATGGGAATCAAAGATGTGGATAGTGACAAATTAGCAGGGAAACTGTTGATACCATTACTATTTGGGTAATGATATCAACAAGTCTTTTCCACAGATGTTTACTAAAAGTTATTTTCACATGCCAGGCACCTGTGTTTGGTGCTACTAGTCTAACTGAGATCATGTACTTCATCTAATGCTTTCCTTGTAACTGGGAGTTAAAGGAAAATGAAACTAGCCAGTTTATTCTAATCTCCAATCCTACAGTTTCTCGGATTCTTTGCTTCATAGTCCCATACTGGGTGGTTACATGAGAGCCAGAGAGACAGAACCCACACAAAACTCCCAATATAATCTTTTTGAGAGCCAACGAAAATATCGGGAGAATGTTCTAATAGCCCAGAGCACTCCTTGTGCTAACCTGGCTGTTGGATGAGAGGATGGGAAGTGTGACAGGAACAGTTCTGTGTCATGTCACAGGAAGCACAACATCTAACGGCTCATGACGAGAGATGTGCTGCACTAGGCCTTACTTCTCATGTAAAGTAAAAGATAACAACTCTGCTTCTAAAGAAACAGGAAATAATGTGAAAGAGAGCACACGGCACTAAGAAAGACAAGGCACCTGCAGACCATGATCTTTGCCTTAACTGCAGAAGATGAAACTGAACTGAACCCTGCAAAATAAGATTTAGGGAAGCTGGGGCGTAAAGAAATAGTTTTCTGGGCAATTCCTGGGTAGAAGTGCAAAAGCAAGAATAGCACATCTAGTTTCCAAACTGGGAAGTGGCAGCCCCAGGAGCCACCCCGTTGGTTTTCTGTGGGGCAGGCGCCCCCTACAGGAGAAACACCGACATTAATTTGATCTGGAAAGTGGTCTACAAAAGGACTTTCAACCCTCCACAGGGAAGTCTGCATCAGAGTTGTGCTCTGCAGATCACCCAAGGTGATGACTCGGTAACACCAAAATCAGGAGGAGATGGTGACACTCAGATGGCCACTAGGGGACAGAATTCTAGGGAAACACTGATAAATTCCCTGGAGATGCCAGATTTTAATGTTTGTCACCAACCCATTCATTTACTCATTCACTGTTTATTTACTAGATTTGTAAATTTGGGTTTGTAATCCAAAATTTCTCTAGGCAAATATGTGTGTAGGACATGAATTGCAATCTTGTAAACCTGGCTTTTCCCTCAAGGTTTGTAAATACAGCCCTCAAGTCTGCAGATCATGGCCCAAGTTCATTACTCACAAAGGAAGGTACCAGCATCTTCTCAGACTTGGTTCCAATTAGGTACTTGTTGACGATTCATCATGATAATCCAAGAACTGAAGTAAAAGAAGAATGAGAACTTGGAACATGGAGTTAGGTCACTTAAACCAGAACACCTATCTGGTTTGGGAAAAACTCGAACGTAGAAGAAATGAACACCGCAAGCATATGAGGAATATGATAATTAATGTCCTTTAAATTTGTATCATGACACCTCAAAAGGAGAAAATATGACATTCAACTTAATTAGAAGACTTCTTTTCTACTTATTTTAGGTTCGCCTTTTCTAGATGCTATTAAAAGCTGAATAGTGTAATAAAATGAGAAGCCACTAACCTATAATGCAGTCTCTCTCTTGCTGATATGTCGTGGTAGACTCCTTCCTTCCCACTACTGGGAATTTTGTTTATTAATATTCATTGAGAACAGGCAATAATATAGATACTGGGCTTGATGTTAAGGACAATAATATAGATACTGGGCTGGAACAAACTCATTCCTATTTGTAAGGAGCTATTGAGGAAGATAAACAAGCAAAGAGGGAATTGAAGTTCAGAGTGATAATTGCCACCTTAGGGATGAGAAGAGGGTGTGAATCTTAGCATTAAGAGAGGTGGGATCAAGGAAGGACCTGTTCAGAGGTAGTTCTTAGTAAAAAGAGTAAGGATTAGGCACACAGGAGAATGGAAAGAGTCTAACCATAAGCATTCAAAGGCTTGGATCCACAGAAAAAATGGTGCTTTCAAAAAATGTATCTACTCAGAAAACTTGGAAAGGACCCACCTTTTGACCCAGCTATCCCACTCCTCAGTTTATACCCAAAGGACTTAAAATCAGCATACTACAGTGATGCAGCCACATCAATGTTCATAGCTGCTCAATTCACAATAGCTAGATTGCGGAACCAAACAAGATGCCCTTCAATTGATGAATGGATAAAGAAATTGTGGTATATATATATACAAGTGAATATTACTCAGCCATAAAAAAGAAAAAAATTATGGCATTTGCTGGTAAATGAATGAAGTTGGAAAATATCATGCTAAGTGAAATAGGCCAAGCCCAAAAAACCAAAGGCTGAATGTTTTCTCTGAAAAGTGGATGACAATATATAACCAGAAAGGGAAGACTGAAGGAACTTTGGATGGTGTAGAGGAAAATGGGGTGGGAGGGGTGGGGGATGGAAAGATAGTAGAATGAAACAGACAATATTACCCTATGTATATATATATATGATTACATGAACTATGTGAATTAAAAAAATATGTATCTTGTTCAAGATGGAGAGATCGTAGAAAGGTGAGCAAGCCAAACTACTAATGGTTCTTAAGTTCTATCAAGGAGTTTCAACCCAATTCTGAGAGCAATTGAGAGTGCCTAAAAGATCTTAAAGATGAGAAGGTTTATGTCATTTGCAGGAAAATGGAAAGAACTTGAGAGCATTGTTAAGCAAAATAAGCCAGACTCGGAAAGTTGAGAGTTGTATGTATTCTCTCCTATGTGGAAATGAGAGAGAAAAAAATGGGGAAAAAAATAGGGGGTGGAATCTCACGAAAATAGAAGGGAAGCCAGTAGAGTAAAGAAAAAAGTTAAGGGGGAGCAAAGTGGGGAAGAAAAGGAGATGTACTGGGGAATGAAATTGACCAAACTATATTACGTCATGTGTGAATGTGTAACAACGAATTCTACTATTCTGTGCAATTATAATGTACCAATAAAAATAAAATAAATAGAAAATAAAGATGATGGGGGCAAAAGCAAATACTCCAGTGCTGTATGGAAAAATGGATCAGATAAGGCCAGACTAACAGCAGAGAAATAAGTGAGAACACTGTACCAGCAACTTTGGAAGAAACATGAAGACTGGAGTCTTCAGGCACAGTGGTGAAATGTAAATGGAGTCAAGAATCCACCAACTCATCTGGGGTGGAAGAAAGGGGAAAGAATTCAAGATGGCATCCCAGTTACCTTCACTGAGATAGAGAATGCAGGAGGAAAAGCAGATATGGAATGAAAAGCTCTATTCGGCGCTCACTGAGTCTCTAAACTTACGCTTGACTCTAAGAAGTCTAAGAATGTCCACTAAATGACTGGTTGAAGAGAGATCAGGCCTGGCCATAAAATTCTCTGTACATGGGTGTTTCTTGATAAGGTTGGAGTCAGCAAACACACCCTATTCGAATGTGTAAAATGAGAAGTAAGCTCTAGGGACATTGGCCTATCAAAACTTTCTGCAGAAGACGGAGAAAGGATCTCATCACCTTAAAGAAGGGGTCTAACCTCTTCTTATACACTGGAGTGAGTAACCCATCTGGTCAGCTGATTTTTAGCTGGGAATGAAAAGCAAGACCTTGGAAGCTGATGAGTCAGGCAAATGCTGATGGCAGGGGTAGCAAGGAACAAGAGGAAGATAGAAAGCAGGCTGTCCCACAATAGTTCTAGAAAGTAAAGGATAAAACCAGCACAACGGGGATTCTTGAGCAGTCAAGGAGCAACTCAAGGTCAGTGGACATCACTTTACAGAAAAGAAGGACGTGCTTTGAATGACTCCAAGACCCCAAGTACAGATCATTCAAGTCTCACAGGCTATCAGCTGTCTGACAAAGAACTATCTAGACTCCTTATTCTCAACCTTGGCTACATTCCCACTTGGGAAGTTTTTAAAAATGCAAATGTCCAGATGTCTTGTGGACCCTTGTTATTCAAATTTTGGTCCACCAGCAGCAGCATTAGCATCTGTGGGAGTTTGTTAATAATCTCAGGTCCCATCCCAGACCATGAATCAAAATCTGGGCTTTTGTAAAATTCCCCAGGAGATTTACATACCCATTAAAATTTGAGTCATACTGCCTCAGAGCCACTGGAAGGATTTGTTTAAACATAGATTTTTAGGTCAGGGGCGGAGCTTGTGAATTTGCATTTCTAATGAATTCCCAAGTGCTACGGATGCTGCTGCAGATCTGAGACTGTATTTTGAGAATTTCTGCCATAAACCAATTAAATTGGAATCTCCCTGGATAGGGCCCAGGCACCAGCGTAGGGTGCCTGGGCTTTCTAAGTGATTCCAATTTGCAGTCACAGTTGAGAAGCCCTGGTAAAGGTATTTTTATGCTCCTGCTTACGTAAATAAGAAAATGAATATCAGAAGCAATTTAGCTATCCTCTGAACACCAGCTGAAACTCATGACTAAACTGTTCTTTAACATAAAGATGAATTTTGAATAATCAAAGGAGGAAAAGAGAAATGCTGCTTCATCTTTTAGTGACTCATTTCCAGAGAAATGTTTGGCCGGGGTTGAAAAAAGTTCAGTCAGTGTAAATAACCACTATGTTAATCATCACATAACCATCAACTCAATTTATTAACTTCATTTTCTGGTGATTTGATTGGTCTTGGTGTTTTGAGGACTACACTATTTTTTAGAATCATAACTTCTTAAATAGAAAGGATGCAGTGTAATTAGGTTTTCCAATCAGCCTGCAAAACCAAATCTTTTCTTCCTTCTGCCTGCTTGGGTCTATTTTTACTGTTCTTTTCCTTTCCTAGGTTCTTGAGGTGGGAGGTTGGGTTACTGAAAGGCACTTCCTCTTGTTTAATGCATGCATTGAGTGCTTTAACTTCCCTTCCGGCACTGTTTTACTTGTGTCCCACTGTTTAATGCTGTGTTTCCACTTTTATTCAGTTTGGTTTCTTTATTTCTCTTGAGATTTCTCTTTGACCCCTGGATTATTTACAGGTAGGTTTGCTTAGTTTCTGAGTGTTCGGAGATTTTCCTGTTGTCTTTCTCTTACTAATTTATACTTTGAGTTCATCGTAGATAGAGAATAAATGCTCCATATGTCTTCAATATTTTTAGATTGGTTTTTGTGTGGCTTAGGATCTGGTTTATATTAGCGTAAGTTCTATAGTCACTTGAAGAAAACGAGTATTTTGCTACTGATGGAAGGAGTGCTCCCTAAGTCTTATCAGTTGCAGTTTGTTGATGATGTTGTTGAGTTCTTTTTTATTATTTTTCTGCAAATTTGCTCTTGTTTTTATATTTTAGTTATACATGACAGTAGAATCCATTTTGACATAATTATAAATTATGAAATATATCTTGTTCTAACTCAAACCCCAGTACCTCTCCTTTCTCTTCCCTCTAGTCTCCCCCGGTTCCCTTTCCTCTATTGATCTTTCTGCCATTTATCCAGAGTTTTTATTTTTTAATTAATTTTTTGTGAATATACACAATGGTGAGATTCACTGTGGTATATTCATATATGTACTTAGAAAAGTTATGTCAAATTCACTCTACTACCTTTCTTTTTCCTACCCCCCATCCTTCCCTTCATTCCCCTTTGTCTACTCCACTGCACTTCTATCCCCCACAACAACACATATACATACACTTATTGTGGGTTAGCTTCCACATATCAGAAAACATTTATCCTTTTTGGGATTGGCTTATTAAATCACTTAGCATAATATTCTCTAGATCCATTCATTTACCAGCAAATGTTATAAAGTCATTCTTCTTTTATGGCTGAGTAATATTCCATTGTGTATATATACATTTTCTTTATCCATGCATCTGTTGAAAGGCACCTAAGTTGGCTCCATAGCTTAGCAACTGGGAGTTGAGCTGCTATAAACCATGAAATGGCTGTGTCACTGTACTATGCTGATTTTAAATCCTTCAGCTGTATACCAAGGAGTGGGATAACTGGTTCAAATGCTGGTTCCATTTCTAGTGTTTTGAGGAATCTCTATACTGTTTTTCAGAGCAGTTGCGTCAATTTGTACTCCCACCAACAACATATATGTATACCCTTTTCCTCACATCCTTCCCAACATTTATTATTACTTATATTCTTGGTAATTGCCATTCTGAGCGAGATGATATCTCAGTGTAGTTTGAATTTCTCCAATTGCTAGAGATGGTGAACACTTTTTAATATATTTGTTGTCCATTCATATGTCTTCTTTTGGAGAAGTATCTACTTAGTTTCCTTGTCCATTGGGTTATGTGTATGTGTGTATTTGTGTATGTATTTGTGTGTGTGTGTGAATCACTTTTTGAGTTCTTTGTGTACTCTGGATATTAATTAACACCCTATCTGGGGTGCAGTTGGCAAAGATTTTCTCCCATTCTATAAGGAGACATCACAATACTAGACCTTAAATTATAATACAGAGCTGTAATAACAAAAACAGCATGGTATTGGCACCAAAACAGACATGAAGACCAATGGAATAGAAGACAGAGACAAACCCACATAAATAGAGTTGTCTCATACTAGACAAAGGCACCAGAAACATACATTGGAGAAAAGATAGCTCTTCAACAAATGGTTCTGGGAAAACTAGAAGTCCATATGTAGTAGAATGAAAGTTAACCCCTATCTCTCATGCAGCACAAAACTCAACCCAAAGTGTATCAGAGACCTAGGAATTAGACCAAAATACCTGAACCTGCCAGAAGAAAATGTAGGCCCAAAACTCCAACATATCCACTCAGGAACTGACTTCCTTAACAAGACTAAAGCACAAAGAGTAAAACCAAAAATCAATAAATGGGATGGCATTAACTTAAAAAACTTCTTCCCAGCAAAAGAAACAATCAAGAGTTCTTTTATATTCTTGATGACTTACTATCCAGTTATTCCAGCAATTGTTGAGGGGTGGGTATTGATGACTCCAAATGTAATTGTGGATTTGTCTGTTTCTCCTTGAAGCTCTGTCAGTTTCTTCTTCCAGATCTTGAGCTCTGTCCTTCTCTGCATGGGAGCTGAGTCTCTAAGTCTTTCTGGTAGAGTAGCCTTTTCACTATCACTAGATGCCCTTTTCTGTTGCTGATAATTGTCTTTGCTCTGAAGTCTACTTTATCTGATAGTAATATAATTACTCCTGCTTCTTTAATAAATGTTTACATAATAATATCCTAAAAACGGTCTCTTTATTTTCAACTAGGATCTCTGTTTGAAGAGATTTTCTGTAAAGAGCATAGAGTTGGGTCATAATTTTTACTCCAAGGTGTCAGTCCCTAGTTTGTTTTAACAATTTTGTTTCTTTTCCATGCATAGCTTTATTTTTATTGCATATATTTCAGGTGTATAAAATGATGTTTTGAGATCCAAATACATAGTGAAAATATTACTACACTCTAGAAAATTATCATATCCTGTGGAGAAAAGCTGAAAGATTTCCTCCAACATCAGGCATGTGATAAGGATGCCTTCTTTCACCACTTCTATTCAGCCAGGTATTGGAAATATTAGCAAGATGAACAGACAGGAAACAGAAATAAAAGGCAAATAATCAGAAAAGAAGTAAAAGTATCCCTATTTGCAGATGACAAGATGCTCTATGTAGAACACCTTAAAGATTCCAAAAATAACTTAGAATTAATCAATAAATTTAGTAAAGTTACAGAACATGAAATCTACACACAAATCAGTTTCTATGCTTTATACCAATAATCACCTATCTGAAAAGGAAATTAAGAAAACAATTACATTTAAAATAGCATCAAAAAGGATAAAACACTTAGGAATTAAGGTAACCAACAGGTGAAAGGTCCGTATACTAAAAACCATAAAACATTGATGGGATAAATTGAAGAATACATAAATAAATAAAAAGATATCCTGTGTTCATTGATAGGAAGAATAAATATTATTAAAATGCCTATACTACTCAAAGCAATATACAGATTTAACACAATCCGTATCAAAATTCCAATGGCATTTTCTCAGAAAATAAGAATAAACAACTCTAAAATTCATATGGAACTACAAAAGACCCCAAATGTCAAAACAATCTCGGAAAAGAAAAACAAAGTGAGAGGCACCAAACTTCCGGCTTATATGACAAAGCAGTCATAATCAGAACAGCATGGTACCAACATAAAAACAGAAACATAGACCAAGGCAACAGAACATAGAGTCTAGAAATAAACCCAAGCAAAAACAATCAACTAATTTTCAACAAGGGTACCAAGAAGACACACCAGAGAAAAGAGCATCTCTTCAATAAATACTGCTAGGAAAACTGAGTATTCAATGTACAAGCATGAAATTGGGCTCTTATACCTTACAAAAAAATCTACTTAAAATGGATTAAAGTCTTACACATGAGACCTGAAAGCATAAAACTGCTAAAAGAAAACACACGGATAAGCTGCTTGGCATCAGCAAGATTTTTTGTACATCACTAAAAACTCAGGCAGTGAAAGCAAAAATAAACAAGACCATATCAAACAAAAAAACTTCTTCATAACAAAGAAAATAACAAACAAACTGCAAAGAAAATATTTTCAAGCCATATATCTCATAAGGGATTAGTATCCAAAATGATAAGAAACTTATGCAACTCAATAGCAAGAAAACAACCCAATTTAAAAATGGGCAAAGACCCTCTAGTGGAAACATGAAAATGGTGGACAGGATATGAAAAGATGCTCAACCTCACTAATCATCAGGGAAATGCAGATGGAAACCACAATGAAATATCACCACACACTTGTTAGGATGGCTATTATTTAAAAACCAGAAAACAATAGAAAACAAGTGAAAACAATAGATAACAAGTAAATTGGTACAGTCACTATAGAAAATAATAAGAAAGTGCCTCAAAAATTAAAAATAGAACTACCACATGACCCAGCAATCCCTTTTCTGAGTATATTCACAAAGGAAATGAAATCAGCACCTGAGAGAGATATTATGCTCCTATGTTCACTGCATGATTATCACAATAGCCAAGATATGTATATAACCTAAGTGTTCATTAATAGATCAAACTTGTATTAGAGGGTTGGGAATGTAGCTCAGTGGTAGAGTGTTTGTCCAGCATGCTCAAAACCCTGGGTTCAATCCCAGTACTTCAAAGGGGAGGAGAAAAGAAGAAAAGAAAAGAAAAGAAAAGAAAAGAAAAGAAAAGAAAAGAAAAGAAAAGAAAAGAAAAGAAAAGAAAGAAAAGAAAGAAAGAGAAAGAAAGAAGAAAGAAAGAAAGAAAGAAAGAAAGAAAGAAAGAAAGAAAGAAAGAAAGAAAGAAAGACATAGATATATATAGAGAGAGAGAGAGGAAGGAAGGAAGGAAGGAAGGAAGGAAGGAAGGAAGGAAGGAAGGAAGGAAGGAAGGAAGGACACACATACATAACACACACAGGAATATTATTTATCCTTAAAAAAGGAAGTACTGCCATTTGCCACAACATGGATGAACTTATAGGACATTACGTTTAATGATATAAGTCAGGCACAAAAAGAAAAATATCATATGATCTCACTTATATAGACAATCTTTAAAAAAAAAAACTAATAGAAAGTAGAATGGAGGTTAGTAAGGGTGAGGTGGCGGTTGCAGGGACAAAGATGTAGATCATGTGGTACAAATTTTACAGTTATGTTGAAGAATAAGTGCAGATCTAACGAGATGCCTTGTTCCCTTAGCCAAGGGACAAAGTGCTGACTGTTTACTAGCCCTTTGCTGACACCAGCCCAGGTGTCACCAGGGGGAGGAATCCCAGGTATGCTTAGAAGGTCCCATATTGTCTCCACTGACACTATTATGGTGGATGGGTTAGGGGAGTAAGATAGGGGGTTCCATGGAGATAAAAGTCACAGTCTCCAACAGGGCCTTTTCTGACACTATCCCAGTGGGGGGTATTGGGATATCTCATTAGAACCTCACAAGCATGAAAATCAGGATCTCATTTGGCCTTTGCTGGAGTGGGTGTTGGTGAGTCCACAGTTTTTTCTCTGTTGTTCTCCTGGAGTATAATGGTTGCATTCTACAAGTTTTCTGTCTTGCTAAATTGCCCCTTTTCCTGGTCCTTTGGCTGGAGAGAATTGACTTCAGATATGGAGATTTTTGTCTACAACCCCTTGGCATTTCTGGTTATTAACTTCTTTGGTCCTGAGTCTAGTACACATGAGGGAAAAATAAAACCCAGGGAACTTACCACCACCTCGTTCTCTGGGCCTCAAGTTCCCTAACCAGTCCATCTTCTTCTCTCCACCTTTCACATTATTCTTATTTTTATGTGTATATAATGTCTAGGATTTTAAGCTATACTTATCAGAAACAAATAGAGAAAAGTAGGTGTAGTTCATCTTTCTGGAAGGAGAAATCTCAATTTTTAATATAACAAATAAATTAGAAAATGTAAGAAAAAGTTATCTCCTGAAGAACTTAAATTATCTGAAAACATGACCAAATCATTAACTTCTAAGCTTTGAAAACATCCCCCAAATGTCATTGATAAAGACTGAAGACTGCAGGCGCTTGGGCTTTGCTTGGAGTTTGTTCAGAAGCTTCTGAGCAGAGAAGAGACAGATCATTCTGGCAAGCCTGTTTCATCTTAGAGTGCAGAAGTCCACAAGAGACCATCTCGCCTAACTTCATGGCAAGAATAAGCCAAATAACCTCCAAAATCATCTGTTTGGTTTAGACTTCAGAGAAAGGGGGGTGGGGTGGGGTAAAAAGAAACCTAAATGAACTAAATTCCAGAAAGGAAGGAATTCCTCCCAGCAAAGCAGAGACCCCATGTGCTTCCTTCCCCAGTCCGGTGGGAAAAAGAACAAATCTGCCTTTTACAGAGAAAAGCAGCTGAGTTTATAAAGTTTTAATTACATGTGGGTTGGTGTGATGAATCAGGTCTTATGAAACCATTCAGAGAGGGAGGCTGCACCCCAACCCAGAGACACAGGAGACCTTCCCTGAATGTAAGGCAGGAGTCCCTTGAAAGCTGGGGATGGGAAAGAACAAATGACCCCCTTACTACCTTATTATCCTTCCTTACCGCCTCATGCTTCTCTCAGTATATGGGCAATCTGTAACGATGCTACTGCCTGCCTCATTCCAGGTAAAGGAAATGTCTCTTCCCCCTCCCCCCGCACCCCTCCCTACCCTCCTCCTCCTCCTCCTCCTCCTGTTCTTCTCCTCTCTCTCTTTCCATCAGTTTCTGCTAGACATTTATCACTACTATTGATTTTTTCAAAGAACCAACTTTCATTTTCATTAACTTCCCTATTTGTTTTTTTCTTCTGTACTTTTGATTTCTACTTTCATCGTATTTCCTTTCTTCGGCTTATTTTGTGTTTCAGTTGCTCTTCTTTTCTAGCTTATGAAGTAAGAAGCTGAAGTTGATTTGAGACCTGTCTTCTCTTCTGTCCTGTGGGCATTTTGTGCTGCAGATTACCTGCTAAGTACTGACTCATTAGTACTCAACACATTTTGTTATGTGGTATATATGTTTTCCTTTGGTTAAAAATACTTTCTCATTTTTCTTTTACCCATGGTACGTTGGTTTCCTATGGCTGCCCAGCAAATTACTACTAACTGGGTGACTTAAAATGTCAGAAGTTAATTTTTCACGCTCTGGAGTCCACAGGAAGGGTGTTGGCATGGCTGTGCTCCCTCTGAAGGCTCTAGGAGCAGAGCTGAAGGCTTCTAGAAGATGCAGATGTCCCTTGGCTTATGGCTACATACCTCCAGTCCCTGCCTCCATATTCACATGGTCTTCTCCTGAGTCTGCATTCTTTTTTCTTTCTTTTGTAAAGACATTTTTCACTGGGTCTAGGACCCAACTACATAATCCAGGATTTTCTCAGCACAAGAGCTTAATCTTCATTATATCTGCAAAGCTCTTTTCCAAAATAAAGTCACATTCACAGGTTCCAAGGTTGGACGTGGATATATTACCTTGAGGGACCCAGTTCTACTCTCTACCTATGGACTATTTACAAGTGCATTTCTTAAGATCCAAATGTTTGGGGTTTTCCAGACAGCTATCTGTTACTGATTTATATTTATTTACATTGAGATTTGGAAACATAATCTGAAATCCCTTTAAATGTTTTGAGACTTCTTTTATAGCCCAAAACACAGTTTTCTTGGTAAATGTTCTGCATACATTTGGAAATAATCTACATTATGCTGTTTTGGGGGAGAAGCATTCTAAACTGTCGATGAATCAGTCCTGATTTTCCACATCTCCTCTAATCTCACTGATTTTTCAAGCTGCTTATTCTATCAATTCCTAAGAGAAGGTTAGGAATTTCTGACTAGAGTTAGGAGTGGCATGTATTATATTAATGTTTTCTAACATTAATTAGATATTAACTTTTAAATAATACATGAGAAAAACTAATTCTTAGATACCCAGTTGTACTGACGTCTACAGAGGTGGATCCTTCCTCACATGCTGTCCCCTTCTTATATCAAGCCTCACCTTCACTTGCCCCACTTTAGATCTTATAAAAATTAATAATTTATTAATAATAAAATTTATAAACATGTATTTATATTTAAAATATAAATATTATAAATATTTACCCATTAATTTTGATTGATACATAGATATATTAGGGAGGTCTGGACAAAAATGTCAACATCAGTTTTTACTCATACTTTGAAACTCGAAATACAATTTTCTCCTATAAATGTAAATTATGTTTATGCTCTTAGTTTCATGAGCTGTCTGCTTCCCAGTCATTTGATATAATCCTTCAGACAATCAAAGTCACTTACAAAGTTTTGTGAGAGGTACTAAGTGTTCTACTAAAAAGTTTTCAGTGGTAAATATTTAAATGAGAAAAGCTGTAACATATTTTCTTTAAATATCAGAAAATGCAAGAAGCAGATATACTAATTACAATTACTGAGAAGTTACACATCATGAACTCAAATTTCTCTTTATGAAGCTTAATGTAGTTTAATGCTTTACCCCATGGGAGTTACAATATGGAAAGAGACATAAAAGATTGGGGTTGATTGGTCTATATCGCAGCAGGGCCTGCAGTATATGCCAAGTCTGGCAAGGCTGCCATGCTATCTGATCAATTCACCTCTGGGCTGTTGCTATATTTGAGAGTGGCAAATGAAAGTCTGGGAACAACCATCTGCAGAGAAGGAAATCACAGACCAGGGCTACGTGAATTCCATGAGCACTAAGTCAAGCTCACTGCTGAAAAAGAAATCTGCCTCATAATCAGCCAGCTCTGAGAAACCAGTTAGAATGAATACACGGTGCTCACATAACAATATTAAAATATATAGTATCCCATTGTGTATATACACCAGAGTTTCTTTATCCATTCATCTGTTGAAGGGCATCTAGGTTGGTTCCACAGTCTAGCTATTGTGAACTGAGCTGCTATAAACAATGATGTGGCTGTGTCACTGTAGTTTGCTGATTTTAAGTCCTTTGGGTATAAACCAAGGAGTGGAATAACTGGGTCAAAAGGTGGGTCCATTCCAAGTTTTCTAAGAATTCTCCACCCTGCTTTCCAGAGTGGCTGCACCAACTATTCAGCCATAAAGAATAATAATATTAAGGCATTTGCAAATACATGGATGGAATTGGAGAATATCATGCTAAGTGAAATAAGCCAATCCCAAAAAAACCAAAGGCTGAATGTTTTCCCTGATTAGTGGAGAATGATATATAATGGGGGTGCAGGGTGAGTGAGAGAAGAATGGGAGAACTTCAGATTATGTAGAAGGAAATGAGAGGGAGGGGGTATGAAAAATGGTGGAATGAGACAGACATCATTACCCTATGTACATGTATGATGACATGAATGGTATGAATCTACATCGTGCACAACCATAGAAATGAAATGATGTACCCCATTTGTGTACAATGAATCAAAACACAGTTTGTAAAAAATTAAAAGATAAGGGCTGGGGATATGGCTCAGTTGGTAGAGCACCTGCCTCACAAGCACAAGGCCCTGGGTTCAATCCCCAGCACCGCAAAAAAATAAATAAATAAAATAAAATAAAATAAAAGATAAATAAAAAATAATAATGCCAAAAAAAATTTAAAAATTAATTTTTTTTAAATATATAGTATCATCTATAATGGATAGCACAGGGTTTTAGTTAGCTTTTCATCACTCTAACCAAAATATCTGACAAGTACAACTTAGAGGAAGAAAATTTTATTTGGGGCTCAGAGTTTCAAAGGTCTCAGTCCATAATATATTGCTTTGGACCCAAAGTGAGGAAGCTCTTCATGGCAGGAGGTCCCCCCTGGAGGAATGCTGCTCAGCTCATGGTGGGGTCGGAAGCAGAGAAAGGCAGGGGAAAGGACAGCAGGGAAGATGACCCTTCCATGGCACACCCCCAGAGACCCACCTCCTCTAGCCACTCTCCACCTGCATAGAGTTACCACCCGGTCAGTCCATTCAAACGAAGGTGGACCGATTGGGCTGCAGTTCTCATGATCTAGTCGTCTCACCTCTAAACACTCCTGCATTAACAGCAGATTTTGGAGGTCACCTCATATCCAAACCATAACACACACTGAATGGAAAGATGAGACAAGATCCAGCAAATTGAAACAGTAAAACAAGAGTTTGCATAGGAGGCAAATTTATACGAAAATTGTTATGTGAATTTGGCTCAGGAACTGACTTCCCCAACAAGACTCCTAAAGCACAAGGAGTAAAATAAGAATCAATAAATGAGATGGTATCAAATTTAAAAACTTCTTCACATCAAAGGAAACAATCAAGAACATGAACAGAGAACCTACAAAATGGGAGAAAATCTTTGCCACCTGTATCTCAGATAGAGTATTAATCTCCAGGATGTATAAAGAACTCAAAAAAAAATACCCCCCCCCAAAAAAAAACAGATAACCCAATCAATAAATGGACAAAAGAACTGAACAGACACTTCACAGAAGAAAAAATATGAATGGTCAACAAATATATGAAAAATGTTCAACTTCTCTAGCAACTGGAGGAATGCAATTTAAAACTACACTGAGATTCCATCTCACTCCAGTCAGAATGGCAGTTATCAAGAATACAAGCAACAATAAATGTTGGTGAGGACGTGGGGAAAAAGATACACTCATACATTGCTGATGGGACTGCAAATTAGTGCAACCACTATGGAAAGCAATATGGAAATTCCTCAGAAAACTTGGAATGGAACCATTTGACCCAGTTATCCCACTCCTTGATTTATACCAAAAGGATTTAAAATCACCATACTACAGTGAAGCAACCACATGAATGTTTGTAGCAGCTCAATTCACAATAGCTAAGCTATGGGACTTACCTAGATACCCTTCAACAGATGAATGGATTAAGAAAATGTGATATATATACACACATATATATATAATGGAATATTACTCAGCCATAAAGAAGAATGGAATTATGGCATTTGCCCATAAATGGATGGAACTGGAGAATATCATGCTAAGTGAAATAAGTCAGTCCCCTAAAACTAAAAGCTGAATGTTCTCTGTGATATATAAATGCTGACACATAATGAGGAGTGGAGGGGGGGAAAAATAGAAGTTCACTGGATTGGACAAAGGGGAATTAAGGCAAGGGACGGGGATGGGAATAGGAAAGACAGTAAAATGAATCAGACATAACTTTCCTATATTTATATATGAATACATGACTAGTGAAACCACACACCATGTACAAGTGCAAGAATGGGAGCCTAATTAGAATAAAAATTATGTCCTATATACGTATAATATGTCAAAATATACTCTACTGTCATGTATATCTAAAGAGAAGAAATAAAATTTTAAAAATTGTATGCAAGAGACCAAATTCCACTTTGGGGACTTGATCATTACCTCTACATCTATTCATTACCTGCTCTGTTTCAGGTATATACAAGGGACTATTAATATGACTATTACTTGATCTCAAGGAAATTTTTAAAATTTAGTTGATGATTACAATGCATAATAATGAAAGACATGGTAGCCTGTATTTCTACTAGTAGGTCTCTTAATAATGGGGTTGTCTTAAAAAGTTCCTTAGACAATCCCCTACCTAGGTATGGAAACTGCCAAGAAGAGACACGTTTTAGAGACATTTTCCTTGGTCACTAGTCTGTTCCCTAAAGCAGTTCATGCCTGTAGGCCTTAACTGTAATGCTAAAGTTTGGATTAAGATACAAATGTAATATATGAGAAAGAAGTGAATGATCTGATTTTGCTGGAGGTTTAGTATCATGGTGGTTTACTTTCACATGAACTATGTAATAAAAAAAAACTCTACTGAAATTTCTCCAAGACATTCCACAACAGGGCACCTTCCCCATCTGGGCATGGCTCCTGCCCTTGTGGAGACCAAATGATGGAAAAACTGTTTCTTCTGGGTCCAAACCAGACCTTCTATACCACAAGGAAACCCAGAGCAGTAAGACTCTCTAACACATCCCTGGTGTTTTGTCCCCATTTATAAAGCTGATGGTTTGAGATTTATCCTCATATTAGAAGCCCTCTTATCTGACATATTCAGGATAGGTGGTTGACTGATTTATTAAACAAGTGTATTAAAGTCAAGAATATTTCAAGCATTTAGCTTGTTTCTCTTTTGATGTAGGTCTTTGCTTTGAGTGTGAATCTGCTGGTTAGATTTCTGCAGTGTCTTACAGAAAGCACATCTACTGTATATATCTACAATTTCCAAGTTCTTGCTATTATAATAAAGTGAGAGATTAAGATACTTGAAAACAATCTGAGTTAACCATTATTCACATTTCCCCAATCTTTTATCATTGGCACACCCACAGCTAACTCAACAACAATTTTTCTTTATCAAATTGACTAGCATTCTGTTAAATTTTCATATAAGCACTTCTCTTGACTTGCGGATGTCACATTAGTTTTACTTAATAATAATTTACTATATTATATAATATAACAGCAGTGCAACTATCATCAACAGATCTGGAGCTCCTGGTAAGCATCCACCACCACAAGGGGGACCAGAAGAACACGAGTGTGCTGAAGGACAGCCTTCTGCAATGTCGTAGCATGACCATTAGACTTTAGGGAAAACACAGTGTCTGCTACTCTGCTCAGATGGAGATGGGATCAGGAATCTACTGTTCTTTCTTGAGCTTGGAACTCTTTGTAAAGTCCTGCTTATTTAGAAAAGAATCAAACAAACAACAAAAGAACCTGCCTAAAACCCCCCATTACAACTAGAGAATGACCTTAATCAAAAGGTTTTTAGATCCTAATAAAAATCTACAGGGAAGGAAGCAAAGAATTCAAGGCAGGAAATGAGGGTTAGCAGAGGAAGACTTTCCCTCTGCATTCTTCTGAAAATAAGCCATGTATGAATATAACACGACTAAAGTGAAAAGAGAAAGATACTACCTTACCCATGCAATTCACTGCCACTCAAGTTCATAAAGGGACTTACTGCCCACAGCTTCCCAAATTCATCAAAGCTGGGTTGCAATGAGATGACTTTGAGGATTCCTTTCACGTCTATTTGTACAAACCTTCACAAGTGAATGACATTTTTAAAGAACAACCAGCAGACCACGTGACTGGTTTTGCAAGTTCGTAAAGTTGATTCCAATGCAGTCGCTGGGTTACGAGACTGGAAAGGCATTTTTAAATGTCTCATAGTGCACAGGCAAAAGGAACAGAGTGAATTCCATGGCTATAACCAAATAAAAAGCTTTGAAGACATAGCTGGCATCAGTGAAGACGTCCTGACTGGACAACGTAAGCAGGACATCTGTTTAATACTACACTTGCTCCTCCCTTGACCATGAGTTCAGACACAGCAACATGCAGTCTGCATCACAACAATCCAGAAAACACTCGTTCTGAAAAGCACCATAGGAACTCTTCGAGAAATAGCAGAACTAGTTCATTTCCCTAGTGACAGAGGAGATTAACACACATCCTAGAAGGGGCAATGTGGTTTTTCCATTCCCAAGAAATGTGACAAGGAACTACAGATATTAAGTAATATTTTCTAAACAAATAATATCCTCAAGGACCATTTAGAACAATGATGAAACCAACTCACAGTCCTTCTTTCTTGCATTTGATCTCCATAGACAAATATACTCCATAAGTAGAGACACACGTGTTTACATAAAACAAAACTCCTTGTAAATTGATAGCTAGTGTAAAATGTGTATCAGAATGTCTACAAATGTGTCCCTTTGCAGAAACTGTACAGTACTAGATGTGGCCAATGAGTGATCTGTCTCTGGCTATTTTTAAGCTCCAGCCCATTATGCTGACTACCATTATAGCTATTTAAGCATGAAATGTTTGCCCTCATTTTTATTCATATGCTTCATGGACCATTTGCTGTCAGCTATAAAATCATTTACAAGGTAATGGAGTTTACAGTTGAGAAAAACAAGAAGCCTCCTAAACAATCTCGGAATATTGACTTAGTGTCAGGTAGGTGGCATGAACTTAAATTGAAAGTGAAACTGGGGTAAAAGGTGACTTTTAAACAAGTACTTTTTAAAAAATAAATGAGCAGAGGGCTTTGCAGATGTTCAGGTATTTTTCCCCCTGAACAAGAAAGAGCTTATCCATGGAGGGATGAGAACTTGAAAGTATCTGCAAAGTCTCAACAGTTCAAAAAATAATAATAATAATAATACAAAGAGTCAAAGGTATGATTTTAGCCTAGCGCAGTAAAAACTATGGAAGACGAGATTAGTGAGGAATAGAACACCTTATCTCACAACTATGCCTTCTACTAGAAATGTTCTGTTTGCTAATAATAGAATGTAACACATTCCAACAATTCTTCAATGCCTACCATGTGTGTGCAAGGCACTATTCTAGGTACCACAGAGGGATATGAAGATGACAAGAACCTAGTTTTGTGGTCTTCAGGAACTTAAGATTCAGAGGAAAGATAAAAACATGAATAACTTTGGCACAGAATGGAATACAGCAGTGCTACAGACAAAATGTATTCATGCTATAATGGACAGCTCATCAGCTGTCAGATGGGTGGAGCCAAGAGAAGGAACGCCACCCTGGTAGGGCTGTGTAGGGGTGACTGCCCCTACCTTCACAAACTTCCTCCACTACCTGCACGCTCTTTGAAGACAAGAACCAAAGTTCTTATTTATTCTGGGTTTCTAGCACTTAGTTGAGTATCTAGTACATAAAAAGAAATCAGTAAGTGTAAAATGAAACAATTTAATTTCCTAAATCAAGAATGGGCCACTATTCCTTCTTCCCCTTTCTCTATATGTATCTGTTCACGTTCGTAACATAAAATTTCTAAACATAAAAATTCTATCCATCTCAGATGCTGATTCTTCATTATAGAAAGACCTCATTTACCTCAAGGTTTCACCCTAGGCTGAAATGGTATATCTTTTCTCTGAATTTTTCTATCATTCATATCCCTCAAGCTTCTAAAATGGTTTGAAATGACTGACTTCTATCAATTATTGCCTCTAACTCTCATTTGACATCACCCCCAAAAGGGTGTTTGATTATTGTTATGTGTATACATTTGCTTTTATGTGTAATCTCCTGGAGGAAACTGTCTGGCTCCTTTGTGCCTCCACGACTCTCAGGGAACATCCATTTACTGATTTAACAAGAACTTATTTAGCATCAATATTGTTCCTGAAGCTAAATAAAATATTGATTAAATGAAATCATATTTCCAGAGGTGATTGAAAGATTCTTAGCCTTTGCAAACATTTGTCTCTTCTAACACTGTGCTGTGTTTGCTCAAAGGCTATTGGCATCCTGGCTATCCTAAGACTAATTACTCAATTTCCTTTTTTCCTTAAACCTTCAAGTACAGTCTTCCTCTGAGTCATCTGCCTCCTGGATAACAGTACAGACCACATGGATTGATAAACCTCTATCCATGTCTTATTTTACATCAAAGAGGTTAAGAATGATGATTTACTTCCAAAATGATCATTTACTTTCAAAATGGTAGGAGGCTTCTAATTTTGATCTCAAAACTTCTGGGCTCTTATGAGTCTTCCTTAATCTATACACAAAAGAATCCTAGATTCAAAATGCAAATGTTCTTTTTCCCAAGAAAGTTTCATGTTTGTTTGGTCTTGCATATTTCTAAATATAGCACAATAAAAACCAAATGAAGAAAGCACTAAATGTACAACTTTTAGCTCATTGCTGGATGCAGAGGAAAGACTGGACAAAAAAATAGTTAACTGGTAATAAACAGGTAAAAAAAAAAAAGAAAACTTGCTAATCATAAGGTATCTTGTACATGAGTGGGTATTTTGTTTCACAGAAGTTCTCATGTAATCAGAGATTTCAAAATTCAACACTCAGAAAAGTTTATTTTAAAAAGTTTAAGAGTCACACTGGGCAGTCTATAGTGGGTTTTTTACATGCATTCATTTTCAAGTTTCTCATTTACAAGGGATCATTCATATTTCCTCCAGAGAACATAAAGTATTTTTGTTACTTTCAATCACATGTCAGAATGGTTTTTTTCTTGACACCATGATCATAATCCCAACAAGAACATCAGCAATCACAACGGGATATGAGTATTTCACTCACTTGAGCGCTTCATAGTCACCAGATTGCGTCATGTGTACCTTATATTTCTGAGAATTCACCCTCCAATCTTATAGACTGCTAATTTTCATAATAAACTAAAGCTGCTGATTCACCTAAGAGAACACAAAGAAGGAACATTACAATTATATTTGAATCAACAGCTGCTGTGCCCACTGAAATATTCCCCCTGTCTCACATTGAAACACCATCACTCTGCTTTTGCAACTAAAAGAAGATTATTCTAAATGTAGATGATGGAAAGATAAGTCATCTTACTTTCATGTCTTCCCCAGAGTGTTTTAAAGGAAAATGTTTTAGAAAATGTTTATAACATTTAAATTTGGGAGTTGTTAGAAACACTAACAAAATCTAGTGTGGACTGCTTATAAAACTCCTTGAAGACCCAAAAACACAATGAAAATGCCAGGTTCAGTATATCTGAATTAAATGCACCTATGGGGACTCAAAATAAAGATGACAATTTGCTCTAACTGATAAAAAAATCTGGAGTAAATTTCAAACAATCTGAGTGATCCCAGAAACCATTATAATCTCTCACCATCTGTGTCTTCTGACTTCTCCATTCCTAACTTCTGTTCTGTTTTTCTTATCACAGCCCCAATATAAAGAGTCTGTTTTGAAGGTTATCAGTTCTTTTCCCATTCCTTTTGGGCAGACTTCCCTACTGTTAAAATAGCAATTAAAAAAATTTAAAAATTAAAAAAAAAAAAAACAACTCTTGCCAATGACTAAGATTGTTACAGAATCTCCTACTGGACCATCCTCTGGTTAAAAGTTTAAAGCTCAATTAAAATGCAAATTAACAGTAGAGTGTATAGTAATTACAGTAATAGCAGGACAGAAGAAAAAGTCAGTTTTGTCCAAGAATGCAAATTTTTGCAACTGTAATTAAATGTGCAATTATGTCTATTTCACAGAAATTTCTAAGACCTGGAAAGGGATCAGGCAATCCTAGCTAAAATGGTGTCAGATTCGTACATTCCAATCTGGTGGTGGTGGGGCGGGGGAGTTACCTTAGAGACACAACTGTTTTAACCATTTATCTTTTATCTCCTGTCACTGAACTGATTTTTCCTGGATTATTAAATTGGGTGGGTTAACACAGCAAAACCCTCTTAGTTCTTTTGGTGAAGGTGCAGGTCACCTTTCATGACCTTCAATAATATATCAGTGAGGAAAAAACATGTCTACATATGATGAAAAATTATTGCTGAATAACAAAGAGATCAATATTTGCACATTTCATATGTGTGCATAGGGAGAGTATCCACACATGGCTTTAGCAAGGTGTATATATCTGTAAAGAACATATGCTTACTCATATGGCCCCCATTTCACATGACAGTGGCTGGTGGTGGGGGTGCCAGGACAAAGTGAAATCGAACTGAGAGAAAACTAACAGTAGTAAGAGAAGGACAGAAGGCACAAAGCACTGAAGAAGTCATGAGAGGCAGATGATTGTAAATCATCAGTTTGCATTCTGATGATCTCAGAGAGGCAAAAAGTACAAGAAAGGAAAAGAAGAAATTAACCATTGTCAAAAAATTAAGAAACAACACATCTCACAAGAAATGACTGTGGCAGAGACCTGGTAGTGCTTTATCAATATGGAATAATTCATATTTATAAAAAGCTATACATTACTATGGGAAAACACCTATAGGATAACTAATGGGAGACTGTGGAGACACAGAAAAAGCAATGGCATAATGATTTCTACAAATGTTCTCCCCCCCCAATATATTCATCGTTACTGAAAGAAACAGTACAAGTTGATAATACAGATAAACAAATTGTAAATGCCCTAGCAGGAGGAAAGAACTCTGAATATTTTCTTAAGAACAAAATGTTCTGCACTATCTTGAAGGGATGTGAGGTAGTATCAAAAATTGTTAGGATCCTTTTGCTGTATCTCTGTTGGCCCAAAGAGCCACATCTTTAATGAGCAAGGACCTGGGCACTGACTCAACATCTTGACATGGCCACAAACCATCTCAAGATTGCCGACCTCCATTAGAAACTGATAATATTGGTTCCAGTCTTGGACATTTGTAGGAAAGTGGAAAAGAATTTAACCACTTGTCTTCCTTTAGCTCTAGTTTTAAAGCAATGATATTCTAAACATAAAAGCCAACAATATACCACAAAATAAATGTCAAGCTACTAACAATAGCTAATAATCAAGTAATATAAGATTTCATTCACCCATAAGAATCTTTGCACTAGAATAAAATTCTTAGGAAAAAAAAGAGATGATGTTAATCATTAAGAAAATCCTGAAAACCTTTCAAGAAAAAGGCCTGAAAAGACAGGTTTTTAAATTTTAACCTCACTAGTCATCCAAGAAATGCAAACAAAATCAGTGAGATTCATCTACAAATAATAAAAGTAAAAATCATAAGATGTAAGTTGAGTAAGCAGGCAATGAAACAAGCGTGCTTACAGAGTAGAACTTCCTTTCTAGCAAGCAATTAGGGAAAAGCCTTTGACCTGGCTGTTTCACAGCTGGGAATCTATTCTGAGTAAATAATCTAAAATTCAAATAAAAATGTATGCACCCAGATGTCCCCTGAAAAATTGCAGATGGTACAAAGGAATGACCAGCAATGTAAGAATGTTTAAGTATATTATGTTTATATAGTACATACATGTTGTAAAGATTTTTTAGTTACACAGGAAAACAACACTCAAGATAAAATAGTAAGTCAAAAAGCAGGACTCCATACTTCATGTTAGATGTGATGCCAAACTCGTGTATGTGTGTGTGAGTGTGTGCTTTCACACCCATGTATGCATACTGAATATTGCATCCTGAGATCACTATCTTTCTAAAGACACATATTGTTTTTCTAATGAAAAAAACACATTATTTAAAGAATAAAAATTTCACTGTTTTCCAATAATGCTGTGCAGCCAGAACAAAATATCATTTTGGACTTATTAAATTTGGTGAGCAATAAGTGAGAATTATGAGCCTCCAGACAGGTCTAGGCATGGCTAAGTACAGCCTATCTTAACTACACGCACACTATCCATTTAAACAAGCTGAAAGCCAACCATTTTCAGGACATCAAATAACACTTATGACTTAGATGTATTTGGTATGCTAAAAGCAAATTGTTCTTTGTACTGAGCCATGCCAAGAATCTTTATTAACTTGTAAACTTAAGACAAAGCAGAATATATTTGAAACAACATAAAACACATTTTTTTGTCAAGAGTCTATATGGATCCTACAGTTCTTCCAAACAAGACTAAACTTAAGGTTTAACTTAATTCTGAACATTAAACATTCATAACTTTTTGCCATCAAGAGATGTAAAATTTATTTCTCCCAATTCTATAGTTTTTAGATTTCACTTCTCGTAAAATGTTTTTATTTCTAAACTGTATATGAATGCCTAATCAAATGAGAGGTCCTCTTTCTCTTCCCCAGCAAAAGATATTTTCAAAGACTAGTTTTGTCAATGAATTGACAGACATAATTTATCGATACCAATAAAAGTGGAAAATCTTTAATTCCTCTCAATCCTAAAACTAGTTTCCATGATCATGTTGTCATCAGAACCTATGACTAATTCTGAAATTCTTCTCTGTTTTGTGACATGATCCAAAATGGGAATGAGTCTTTGATTGACAGTGTACACTGCCTAGGCACTCTAAAGCTTCCTGATGATATGGGGTATCTTTTCTCCAGTTCTTGCTTTTCTGTTTTTGGTCATGGTCATTTCTAAGAGGACAATTTTCTTTTCTTATAGGTAAAATCAATAGACTATTTCCTAAACTAATCCTGTTGAAGAATGATCAGAAAGATTCTTGAACATGAATTCCCAATTTACTTTTCTTAAAATACTAGACAGAACTGGAATACCGGTGCTCATTTTCACTGTGTAATTGCATGACAATGTGTTCATACAGTGCTTTGTAAAAGGTAATAGCATTCAAATCCAAATACAAGACAACTTTGAATATAAAGAATTAATCACATCAATTTGGAGGGATTATTGGAACAAAAAAGTGACAATTAAATGATACTTGATTCCTTCCTCCTTTCTAAGACAATTTCCATCTTTAGAAATATAACTCTGGGGAGTGCTATTTAAATAGCTCTATGATAAATTTTTAGGTCAAATAATTTTCAAAAATCTCATTAGTTACTTAGAAACATTGGGATTTGCAGAGTTTTAATTTATCACATTTACTAGTTGGTTTTCATTTCTTGATGCTACCTGTATTTTCTCATTTTAATATTAACTTTGTGCAACCTGTTTTAAACATTTGAAGACAAACTTAGTAGCAGGTAGCTAATTTGCCTATGATTTTTTTTTATATTGGATATTAAACCCAGGGGCACTTAACCATCCAGTCACATCCCCAGTCTTTTTTATATATTTTTATTCTGAGACAGGGTCTCACTAAGTTGCTTAGGGCCTCACTAAATTGCTGAGGCTGGTTTTGAACTTTCGATCCTCCTGCCTCAGCCTCTTGAGCCCCTGGGGTTAAAGCCATTGTGCCTGGCTTTGCCTATGATTTTTAAAAAACCTAATCAAGAATTAAACAATAAGTACATTAAAAAATGGGCACTGTGTTGTCAAAAATACTGTGTAATCTTTGGTACTTAGACAAATAGAAATTTATAAATGTTGTCTGTCCAATGTTTCTATCATTTAAAGGTAAAGGCAAGTTTTGAGACACTGAAAATTTGTTCACATATCAATACTTTTGCAAAGAAAATTTGAAATAAATGAAGCAAAAAAGAATATACATTCATAAGAGCACTGTATTTTTTGACCATGCAGCTGTTGTTATTAACATTTAAATTTTTAGGCAAATTTACAAGTAGGAAAATGCATAAATCCTAACAGTGCAAATGTCTACAAATGGACACATGTCTATAACCCAAACCCTTAGAATAATAGAGAACATTTTCATTTCCCTAGAAAATACTCTCATGTCTCTTTATAGTCAATCTTCCCTCCCAGAGGCAATCTTGTTTTTTTTTTTAAATCATGCATTATATTTGTTCTAAAACTTCCTAGAAATGCAATCATACAAGTGTATTCTTTTTGTCTTGGTCCTTCTGCTCATCCATGAGATGGATGTCTGTGAGATCCATTCAGGTTGCTACATATACTAATAGTTCCTTCATTTTTATTACTGAGTAGTATTCTATTGTGTAACTGTTTCAAAATTTGCTTATTTATTCTCCTGTTGATGAGTAGGAGGTGCTTATGGATAAGCTGCTATGAACATTTTAATAAGTTTGTGTGTAGTATAAATCTTTACCTCTTGTGTGTAAAAAGTGGAATTGCTGGATCAGGGTAGATCATGCAACCTTATTTAAAAAAAAACTGCAAGACTTTTCCCATAGTAATTATAACATTTAATATTCCTACCAGCAAGTTATGAGAGTTCAGCACTTCCAAGTTCTCACCAATATCTTGGGTTGTCATTTTCTCTAATTTTGGTCATCCTGATAGGAGACATAGTGCTAGCTCATTGTGGTGGTAAATGTCTTTTACCAAAAACTAAGATGCTGAGCACTCCTTACTGTGATCATTGGACATTCATATAAATACCTTAGGGAAGTGTCCATTGGAATGTTTTCTCCATTTTATTGGGTCTTTTCCTATTGAAGTTCTGTAGTCTATCATATTGATTCAAGTCCTTTTTCAGATATGATTTACAAAATTTTTGAACCTGTAGTGACTTGCTTACCTATTTACCTAATCATGTCTTTTGGTGAGAAATTAAACTTTTCAACTTCTTTGGTCATTTCCTACATCCTATCAAAGGTATCTTGACCTACCACAAATTTGAAAAATAGTATGCTTTATTTTCTTCTAGAAGCACTAGAGTTTTAGCTTTTACTTTTAATTTTCTGATCCAACCCAAATAATTCTGTGTGTATGTGTGTGTATGTTTGTGTGTGTGTGTGTGTGTGTGTGTGTGTGTGTGTGTGTGTGTGTTAGGAAGTAGGGAAAGGAGATTCCTGATTTTTCCCACATGGATATCAAGTTGTTTTTGTGTCATCTGCTAACAAGACTCTTCATTCTTCACTTAAGTGTTTTGCTGTCTTGAAAAAATTATTGTATAAATATGTGTCTATTTATGAACTTAATTCTATCCCCTTCATTTATTTGTCTATTCGTATGTCAAAAATCCATAACCTTTGATTTCTGTCTAGAATCAGGTAGAATTGCTCTTGTTTTTCAAGATTATTTTAATTATTCTATATTCTTTGCTTTTCCATATAAATTTTAGAGCAATCTTGTCAATTCCTATAAATTAAAACTTCCCTGGGGTAAAGATTAATTTGAATCACATTCAGGAAGAATTAACATCAAGACTGAGACAGACATCATTACCCTATGTGCATATATGATTACACAAATGGTATAAATCTACATCATGTACAACCATAGAAATGAAAAGTTGTACCCCATTTGTGTACAATGAATCAAAATGTAGTCTGTAAAACTAAAAAAAAAAAAATTTAAAAATACTGAGTCTTCTGATTCATGATCATGTTATATCTCTCCATTTATTCAAGTTTTTAAAAATTTCTTTCAGCAATGTTTTATAGTTTTCAGTGTAGAGATCATACATGTTTCATTAAATTTATTCCTAAGTACTTTTTATTTTCTACCAGTCATTAATGAAATTTTAAAATTTGATTTCCAATTGTTCATTGTATTTGTAAATATGATTAGCTTTGTATTGACTTGAATGCTGATATCTTGCTAAACTCATTTATCAGTTCAAGTCATTTTTTGAAGCCATTCCTTACAATTATCTATGCACATGTTTATGTCATCCATGAATAAATTCCATTTTACTTCTTTGCATACTGTATGCTATTCATTTTTTTCTTGTGTTATTGTATAGACTAGTAAATTCCATAAAATAGGGGTGTGAGAAGAGATATTATTGCCTTATTTCCAAACGTATAAGAAAAGTAGTTTTCCAGTGCTTTTAAGCATGATGTTAACTATTGAGTATTTTTTTTTTTAATTTTTTTTTTAGTTGTAGATGGACACAATACCTTTATTTTATTTATTTATATGTGGTGTTAAGGATTGAACCCAGTGCCTCACACGTACTAGGCGAGCACTATACCACTGAGCCACAACTCCAGTCCCTGTTGACTACTTTTAATAAGGTTTTTATCAAATATTCCTACAAATAAATTCTTTGCTGGAACTGTCTTCTGCATTGTATGCTATTTAGCAGAAGCCCTGGCTTCTTCCAACTAGATGGCAGTAGAACTTTTCTCCTGGTTGTGACAACCAAAATCATCTCTAGACATAGCATAAGGTCCCTGTGGCCAAAGTCATCACCATTTGAGAATCGCTTAGCTAAACCAGAAATGGGTTAGGCCTAGACACAGAACACCCTAGCTGACTTCATCAGAGAGATCTTCCTGAGTAGGGACTTGTGTCTTCTGAATTGCAAGCTGACTTGCTTGATTCATCAACTTAGACCCCTTTGCCTATTGACATGCTGTCTCAGCCTGTTTGGGCTGCTATAAGCAAACTGGGTGGCTTGTGAACAACAGAGATTTCTCAAACTTAAAGAGACTGGGAGATCCAAAATCAACGGGACAGCAATTCTGTGTCTGTGTCTTCCCCATAGAAGAAGAACCTTCTCACTGTGTCCTCTCAAGGCAGGATGGCAACTCCTTTAGAAGAGTACTACTTACATTTGGGAAAGCTTAGTTCTCATGACCTAATAAGCTCCCCAAATTTCCCACCTCTACTCCTATCCTCTTAGGAGTGAAGATGTCAGAGGGACACAAATACCGGAACACAGTGTATGCTCTGATTCACTGTTATAGGTACAGTGCTGATGTGAAACGGGAATGCTCAGTCTATCGGAGATAGAATATGATGACGGCAGCCTTCTGCATCAAACAATTAGAGCCAAGACCTTTTCTTAACTCCAACATAAGGCTATTATTGAGGGGGAAATGACTTAGTAAGCTAGCTATCTTTAAAAAAAAAAAAAAAGCTACATTTTTACACAGACTTTATAACAAGTATCACTAATACTTTTCAAATGTAACAAAGATTGTCAAACTCAGAACATTTTATTTTATTTATTTATTTTTATTGGTTCTTTTAGGTTACATAGGACAATAAGATTCATTTTGAGGTAATTATAAATGCATGGAATTTATATGATTATAAATTTTAAATTTATAATTAATTATAATTTGCTCTAATTCAGTCCCCAGTACTTCTCCTTCACCTCCCCTTTATCCTCCCCCTGTTCCCTTCTCTCTAGTATACTGATTTTTTTGCTATTATATAGTTTTTTAATTAGAATATTTTAAACAACCAAATCCCTCTCTGTAATTGCACAATAAGTCAGTGTTTCCCAATCTCTTTGCCACATGCTAGTGGAAGAAGTTGAAATATTTATATATTGAGAGAATTTTGTATGTGGGGAAAATATACATTTTTTTTTTTCAAAAAGTTTTGTCTTAATAAAATTCAAAGTAATTTTGGGGTTTTTGTTTTTGCTTTTTGTTTATTTGTTTTTGTACTAAGGATTGAATCCAGGGGCACTTAACCACTGAGCCACATCCCCAGCCCTTTTTTAAATATTTTATTTAGAGACAGGGTCTTGCTGAGTTGCTTACTGCCTCACTAAGTTGCTGAGGCTGGCTTTGAACTCACAATCCTCCTGCCTCAGCCTCTCCAGTTGCTGGGATTACAGGTGTACATCATCATACCGGGCAAATTCAAAGTAATTTAAAAGTGACTTTTTCTCATCAAGTATTTTCTTCAAACTTCATAGATACTGAAGTCATTTTTAAATAAGGTTTACAAAGTTTTGTGACATTAGAATAGATTGTGAACAAGGAGCCTAGGGAAAATGCAGAAATATAATGGAAACTATGATCATCAAGAAATATGAATCATTTGATAGTTTTCTAAGATCCAATATGAATAGAACTGGTTAATAGAGATGGAGAAAATGTAACTATGAAACCAAAATGTTGTGAAAAGAAAATATGCTGTTAGATGGAAATTAATAAATCTAGAAGCTATAAATGTGTACATCATCTCAACTTCATTGCAAAAATGTTTTTAATTCAATCTTCCTGGAAGAAATTAATGTCCATGAGATTGTACCCCTAAACACATAATAAAAACAGAATTCCAATTACTGAAAAACACTTTGTAATAAAATGGTTGGTACTGTTCAGTAGGTTCACCTTCATATAAAAATCCAAAGCAATTTAATTCATAAAACAGAATTTCTATTCCAAGCCACTTATATAGGAAATGCTATTAATGAGATTTTTTTATGGAAATTTGAATACAAAATAGCTTCAGTATATGCTTAACTTGACATATCCAAAGAAGAAACATCTTCAAGATATTCCAAGTAGGAAGCCCACTCCCATTGTAATGATTTGTGTTTATGAATGTTATTAACACAGTCAGGCATATGATCTTAGATTAGGATTTTCAGCTAGTTCAAATATACATCTAAACTGGGGACTCCTAAAAGGATCACCTTCTTATACCTGTATTCCAGATAATCCACTTACTTGGGTAAAAGCTATGAATTCTTTATTTGGCCATAGTTCATACGCAGTCTAATAATTCCTCTTTATCTTTAAGGCAACAATTGTCTACCAGTAAAGTAAAAATATATTATAGGTAGTTTCTGTTAATTGATTGAGCACGGAAAATTCATTTGCATCAAATGTATTATTTTTCCATAATATCTCCTGTTTAGTATTAACTGCCTACCACTCAACTAATATTAATGTGTTTACTTCAAAGATCAACAAAGTTATCTACCTTCATAGCCATTTAGAAGAGGAAAAATCTTTCCACTCATTCTAAAACAGATTATAAATACACTCCTAAACTAATCTGAAACAAATGTATTCTTCTGCAATTTGATTCTGGAAAAATATACATAGTTGAATAGTATACAAAGATCATGCATAAATCATAACTATGGAACAGTAATTACTATATCTGGATATACAATTAGGTGATTAATTATTTCAAAAGAGCAACCCAAATAGATATTCACTAATTTCTTTTCTACTCCAATCCTTTAACTTCCTCCTGTGTTTTTCACATCAGTTTTAGCTCTCATATATTTTTCTCCATTAAGAACAATTCGTTAAGTGGTTTCATCTCTTTTATTAATATGTGAAATTCAGTTATGATTTCCTGCCAATTTCCAGTGAGGATGACTGGGACAGGTTATCCAACCCCTCATTTTCTACCTTTGTGATCTTCACAAGTCAATAGTATAAAAGGAATTCTTGTTCTTCAATTGTATCATCTATCACCATAAGAAAAATATACCCGCCAGGCATGGTGGTGCATGCCTGTAATCCCAGAGACTCAGGAGGCAGAGGCAGGAGGACCACAGGCTCAAGTCCAGCCTTATCAATTGAGTGAAATCCTGTCTCAAAATAAAAATTTTTTAAATTGGGGGGGGGCACTTGGGACATGGCTCAGTGATTAAGTGCCCTTGGGTTCAATCCCTAGTACCAAAAAAAAAAAAAAAAAAAAAGAAAGAAAGAAAGACCCAAAAATACACTAAGAATATATTACAATGAACTTGAGCACAATGCAATTTTGCTACATGTCAACAGTCATCATGGAACTTTTAGTTATCTGTTTGCTTATTCTTTTGAAGTACTATTACTTTTTTAAAAGATAAACTTTTAAATTCATATTTTAATATTAACCATAAGATTGTGTTTTAATCCCAAGTAGAACTAGAGATTTTTAAATTATAAAATTTAGCACAGAAGCTCCAAATAAAAATAAAATTGCAAGTGTTTTACTTCTTAATAAGAAGTTCAGCTTCAAAATAGCTTTAGCTAGCATGATTTAATGCTACTCTTATCAACTTGTCACAAACACCTTTAAAATCAAAACTAATCAAGAACTGATTCCACAATATAGAAGGAATAGATAGATTCTAACTTTGAAAACTCTAAAGGGAATTCCATTTTCTCATGGCCTACCCAGATTTCACTTTCAATTGCTTGGCTCAGAGACAGAAAACTAAGAACACATCCTTTTCTGTTTACCAGGAAAGAGGCACCCAGAGTTCTTGACTTTGAAATTGTGCTCTGAGGCAAATCTTATCTCTCCCACCATTTTACCATCTTTAAAAAAACAAAGTGAGCAGAAAGTAGGGGAGAGAGGCCAGTAGAGCCACACATTCCAAAAACTTAATCTGCTCAGGTAGAAATTTTGATGGGTTGGATGGGAAGGAAAGTAAACAGAGCACAGAGGAATCACCCTGACATGCTAGGAACTGCAGACGCTATGTGAAATTGCTCCTTACCTACCAAAGAATCCAAATGAAGGAGGTGAAAGATGAAACAGCATTCAGGGGGAGGTACCTTGAGTATTTTACCACTGGGAAGAGACCATTGAAATGGAGACTATACCCACCAATGAGCATTAACGTATATGCTGGATATTGAAGGTTTCATCACCATAAGAGAAAAAAAGAAAAAAAAAAAAAAAACTGGAACAAGGAAAACCCATTCAACTTGGATATCCTTGTGCCTTTATTCAAAACTGAATAGAAAAAAAAATTATAAAACACAGAATAAGGGGTAAATGGTGTTCCAAAAATTCAGAACAATTACCGGAAAAAAAAAACTTTACTGTACAATCCAAAAGAAAAATTCAGAAGACCATTTGATATACTCAGTATATTCAATATTAAATATTTAAAAAAGGATATTTGGCCATCATGAAAAGAAAACAGGATAAAATGTAGAAGGGCTAGGCAGGTTAAAAAAGATAATGGACAATGAGTGAAATGAAAAGACAGAACAGCATTAAAAAAAAAGGACTATGAAGAAACTACAAACAATGTGGAAGAATTAATTGATACTGTGGCAGTGAATTTAAGCATCATTTGACTATCCTGTAAGACTTCACAGGAAGAGAGGAAGCAGGACAGAAGAAAAACGTCAGAGAGAGCTGGCGTTAGCTCATCTGCCCTCTCAAGGAACCCAGGGAAATTAAAGGGACAAAAATCAAATACATATTGGAAGAAAACTTCCCTAAACTCAGAAAAAGAGGTGACTTGGCTCCAGAAACAATACAAATGAACAGAAGACCTAAATTTAACATATTTGGCAATTTTTAATCTAGTGGGTAAAGAAAAAATGTCTGAACAAATTTCAGAACAAATATAAATGCTTACTTTCAAAAAAATTAATAATATGGTAGCTTCATATAAAGTATAGTTACTAAGAGAATGTTATACCCTTAACAAAATTATGGTATGTTTTACAATGTATGTATGAATATGTTTATGCATTTTAAGAATATATATGTATACATATATACACACATATACATATAATGCATACATACATATATGGTTATTAAAACTGTAAGAATAAATTGATAGACATACAGCACTGAGGGAGTTAAGTAAAATTCCCTTAAACTGAAAAAGTAGTTGAAAACTAAATAAGACCATAAAATATATGTGTAATAATACAATAAATGAAGTTAATTTAAGTTACACATACAATGTTGAATTTCTTAAAGAAAATACTTTTTGTGAAGAGTTGATCAAAACTTGATCATATATTAGAGGCAGATAAAGATAAGAGAGTTATAAAATGTATGAATTATAGAAACCGATATAGGCCCACAAAAATCACAGTATGTAAAACATATACACACAAATACCATGGAAATTACCATCAGAAGATAACCTTTTAAAACAAAAATATAAAGAAAAGTTTAAATAAAATACTCATAAATGTCACAGACTGAGGAAGACATCAAAATTGCAATTACAAACTATTTTTAAATTAAAGACTATTAGAAAATCTATATAAATGCTAATAGTGGGTGGAGTAAAGTTGTGGCATTTAGGTTTCTCATTATTTTTAGAAAATGAATAAAAATTTGAAAAGCAAGATACTCAACTCTTTCTTTTAGAAAAGTTCAATTTATTCAATAGAATAACCCTAAGAAAAGTCACTGGAATGAATCAATAAAAATAAAAACAGGACTAGTATTCATTTAATAAGCTAGGAAAGATCAATAAAATAACCCTGAGGAAAGTAGGAAAAATAAATTAATAAAGATGAAAGCAGAAAAAAAGGCAGTGAAGTAAAACTCAGCAAGTATAATGAGAGAAAAATATGAATTTCATTTAAAATGAAAAAGCAGACACAACCAAATATAGAATCAAGACTAAAAATATAAAAGAGTAGCATATACTCTATTTTGCTGAATGTGATAAAATGATGCAAAGGCAATAGCATAAGAAAACATAAATTAACAAAACTGATCCTGAAAGAAATAATAACCAGAATAAATAGGACAAATAAATAGCAGAAAAAGAAGAAAAAACTTCTAGAAAAAAATCTATCTAAACAAAAGGAACAATGCATAGGTGTTTAAGAAGTATATACTATTTCAAAATTACATTACATTCTATACTATAGATAAGTCATAGAAGGCTACTATATTCATTTTACATAGCTATTATAAATCTGATTTCAAGCCCAATAATGATGATTTTTAAAAGAAACACTCATGTCACTTTTATTAAAGTGTAAACATATCCAAATGAAATACTGAAGTAAAATCCAAAAGTATACAGAAAAAATAAATAAATAGTTACCAAATACTTGAAATAATGAAACAATCATTATTTTCCATAGTAATTATTTTCCTTAAAATGTTAAAGAAAGTTATGCTCCATTTATGTATGATATGTCAAAGAGCATTCTACTGTCATGTATAATTAGAACAAATAAAAAATGTCAATGGAAAAAAAAAGACATCACGGGAGTTATGCCAATCTAGATAATAGAGAGTGTTAGAAACACACGACAATGAAAACATTTAACGTTAACTCCAGACAAGAAAGGCAAATAATTAAAAGAGATTAGCTGCCAAAGAGACCTAAATATGCAAACTATTAAATTTTAGAATAAGAAAATGTGACATTTCAAATCACTGAAGAATATGTATGTAATCAAGAAAAGTTATTAAGAAAATTGACTTGTACATGTCCAGCAAGTGCTCAGGGCACAGAGAAAAGGCAACGTTCCAGAGGTTATCCTCCAAATTCAAACAGACAAACCATTTGAAAATTAAATAGCCATCTAAGTGTCAGGGGGACTATGAATGGGCATCAGCTCTAGTGCTGGTTGCCCCTTTTCTTTCCTCCCTATCCTTCAGGTTCCACTGTCTAAACCAGTGTACCAAAAAGAAATAATTACAATGACCCCAAACATTATGCCCCCAAATTAATCAAAACTGTATTGCATGCAGGATGAGAATTATATTCTTTTTGTTCATAGGTCACTTCCTATTTTCATGACATTTTAAAAATAGAGCTGCTCCTATTCTGTTTGTTTAGATGGATAGTCCATGGTCTCACTAAATGACACTGGGGAAAAGAAGACAAATCCTGCCTCCACATGTAGGAAACATTTTCATAACATGAAGTCTGATAATTTCTGAATCATATCATGTTGCCTTTTCTATCATAGTTGACTTCCCAACTAACTTCCTTTCTTCAACATCTTCTATAATACAACCTGTCATGAGGCTGAATTTAAATTAACATTATTTTGAATATTTATCAACACCTCTTGTTGAAGTCTAAGGTGCCAAATATCCAGGACTTGAAGTTTCTAAACTAGTTTAAGCCACCTCCTTCTGGACCTATGTTTTAAGGATTGTACAATTTTTAAAACTATAATAACAAATCTTGTATAAATTGGTTGCAAAACTAATTCCATTATAAGATTATCAGTCCATCAGATAAAAAGAAAAGCCAGAATCCCCACAGAAGCATTTTTTTCTAAATGATACCACATGGGCCAAAATTTGCTCAAAGTGCAGTTTAGGATGCTCTCCAATGAGTGTTACACCCTAACTCAGCATGGTTCATAATTATAGCATTATGGAAAAAGCCAAAGAAGAAAATTACATCTGCAGTTTTCACAACCATTTTTCCCTCTGGGTGCCAAGATAATTCAAACAGCAAAACAAATGCCCTGTGTCCAAGCTAGGATTCAAATTTGAAGATCCCTCTTGGCTCCCAATCTTTTTTTCTGGATAACAAACTTAACCTACCACTTCTACTACTACAGTTCTCAATGTCCTACTGTCCTTCCTCTCCATGATATAGCCATGGTTAAACTCTTCTCTCAAAAAAGATAATAATTTTAATGAACTGGCAGGTAGCAATCAAGTTGAATACTTACGTTGTCTTGTGTTTTTGCTTTTTTACCTACTAGAAACACAATGAGTTCTAAAAGATGTTCATGGCTTTCTACCTAGATACTCACTTTTGTTTATTCTAAAGTGCTTGGTAAGAATCTATTAAAATGAGTTAAATTTTGTTATGAGTGAATCCATCAAGAAAAGACCCTAATGCTCGAATTAGTAAAAGTCGTTTGTTCCCTCAGCATCTTCCCCTGGAGAGATAACCTAAGGGCAGGAAGAAACATGAAGGGGATCAAGGGAGGAACTGCGACAGATAGCTAAATTACAGGGAATTCTATTTCCTACAATTTGAGCACCCAACAGCAGCCACATTTATAGAAAAAAAGAAGGGTGATAGTCATTGCTCACAATAAGTCTAACCATGAACAACTGTACAAACTAAAACTACAGAAAACAATGGACCCTGAATCCTTGACATTAAAAACTCCATTTAAGAAAAAAATATTTGGAAGAGGTATGTATATTAGTCAATTAGGTAGACCCTTAGACTTTTTCTCTTTTTCTAGTAACTTAGAAACAAGAGTGCTTGATCAATTCTCTTCTCTGATAAGAATTTACAACTTCTTAGGGTTATAGTATTTCTTAGTACCAAAGACTGAAAAAGCGAAACCACTGGAAAAGAAAAAGAAAAATTCCCTGTTTACTGGATAGCTAGATGAAAACATTGGGAACTCTGAGGCCATGTTGAAATAACACACTGTTGTCATGTCAGATGGAATGTTTGAGATGACAAATTTTAGTTCCTCATAGCAGTATTAACTGGTTTATATTTCATATAACTATTTTGATTACTGACTAGTTTTGGAGTATAATACTTAAATATTATGTGTGCAAGACATGTGGGCTGGTTAATATTACAATAAAAATATTTTAGTATGGAAGTCCTTGGTGATTTTTCATTTAAATCCATAATTAGGATAAAGTAATATCAGTTGATGATATCTGTTCTAGAGTTCATTTTTGAGTTTTGATAGAAATAAATTGCTTGATTTGTGAGTGTGCCTTTTCTCCTCCTTGAAAAGTAGATAAGAATAATACACAAACACTAGTGCTTCACATGGCCGCCTATTGAAATGTCATTATGGAATTCTCGTCTCTTTGGGCTTCCATTATTGACCTTTAATGCAAAATCTTTTCAATCTTGGCCCTCTCAGTGACCTTACAGTTAGGAATCAAAGAAAACAATAATTCCACTTGACCAGCATTTGGGGGCTCACTTCTAGAATACTGTGTTCTACTGTGAGTATCTTATTTTCAGAAGAGCAATAAAGAACAAGTATCTTAGAGTAATTTTGATTTGCATTTATCTAATTGCTAGAGATGTTGAACATTTTTTTCATATATTTGTTGATTTGTATTTCTTCTTCTGTGAAGTGTCCATTCAGTTCCTTAGCCCATTTATTGATTGGGTTATTTGTTGTTGTTGTTTGGTGTTAAGTTTTTTGAGTTCTCTATATATCCTAGAGATTAGTACTTTTTTTCTGAAAGAAAATGTGGTGTTTCTAAAACACATTTAGAAAATGAGGCTCCATTTGCTGAGTTAGTTTCAGATTCATAGAAACATCTGCTCATCTTCTGGAGTGGACAGGAACATTGCAGAGTTGACTCCAGTGGGTCACAGGCAAAGATGAAAATTTAGCAACCCAAGTACAGTTTTCTTTGCAAACCACAATATCCTCCTTTAACCTCTAGTGGTTAACTCCGTCCAGGCCTCCATGTTTAAACAGCATAGATCAGTCAGTTTTCCTCATATGAAAAGGAACATTTTTATCCCCTTCAAGTTAGTTCTCATAATAAACCTAGATTTTTTTAAAAAAAGAACTTACATATTTTATAAATTAAAATCTTTTCTTCTAACCTCCTCAACTAATCTTGGGGGCGGGAGGGACATCACCATTTGTTAAATCTATCCCATCTCTCTCAAATAATCCACTTTTGCTTATACAGATGATGTTAACTTAGGTTTTCGTTTTGTTTTTTATAACACATGGATATATCACGGATTGTTTATGCAATAGCATAAGAAAATGAATGTTGCCAGTCCCCCAGAAAATAGGCCTCAAAAACCAACAATTCTCCTTTTCTCAAGCTAACCCACTCCCAACCAGGTATATTGACGATCATATCTCAAACTTTCCCAGGATTCTTCCCACTTTGACCTCCCCACCTGCCCCTCACTCACCCCCAAGGAAAATAGAACTCCTTAGGAGAGGACTTCCTTATTCGCCTCATAACAAGCATGCAAACGTGGGCGTCTTTGCAAATCCTTCCCTCTAACTCTTCTTATGAGCCAAAACTACCCATATTTCTTTTCTCTCTCAAAAACTGTCGGCTTCCTAACAACTAAAGCCTTACTGTTGACCTTTTTTTAGGGACATAGAAACTGGTTTTTATTTTATGTTTTTACATTGTATTATCAAATTATATTGCTGTTCCTTTACACATTCTCTTTTGTGTAACTTACTTATTAACTATTTTGCTGTTTGCAAGTCCATAGAATAATTTTCTTTGTTGTAAATAAAACAGAACAAGGGTAACACTGTATGCAACTTAAGTGCCTCATCAAGTCTTCTAATTACAAGTATTTCTAAAGAAGTCTATAACTCTGGTCATACCGTTGACTTTTAAACATACTCAAGTTTCTCCTGTCTTACATTAAAAAAAAAAAAAAAAAAAAAAAAAAAACTTTCCCAAACCCTTCATTTCTGTTTTTATTTTCTTATAAGTTTCATCTATCTATTCTCACTTTATCCAAATTAACCAGCCCTCACTCATCCTTCAGTCTGCTCTACTCTCTATTTTCATCATAAAATAGCTCTTGCTAAGGTCAACAACTACCATGTCAATAGCTCCAAAGAATTTCCAAACCCATGTTATTTGAGCATCACTTGCTATTACTGGCCATTCTCTCTTTATCAAAAACAGATCTCCCCTTTGTTTCCATGACTCACTCACTGCTTTTTGTCCTATCTTACGTGAGATTCTTACATCTCCTTTCTAAGTTCATCTTCCTCCACACAGCTGTGAGATCAGTCTCCTCCAGGCTTGGTTGGTTTCAGGCTCTTTTCCTATCACAGTGTCTCTAAGCAATGGCAGTCCTGATCACGATGTCATGTATAACCTGCATACTAGATCACAGAAGTCTACCTTCTGCCCAGACTCTGTTCTAGACCCATATACACAGTTAAATGTTGATGTTTCTCTTGTCTCTCCCAAGTTTTCCTAAACCAAATATGTCTAAAATAGAATTCAAAAACAGTCCCCCAAATCTGGTCTGCTTCCAGTGTCCCCATCCTATGAATGGTGTCACAAACCCTCTTATCATAGAAACTGATTACCACCCTCATACTTTCCGTCTCCTGACCCCATATCCATTCTATCCCTGATATCTTCCTAGATCACCCCTAACTACTTCTGAAATCCATCCATTTCTCTCCATCATTACACCACAACTTGAGGCCAACCTCATGCCCAGCCTCAAAACTTAGGCAGTTCTCTGCTGCTCTCCCCAGGTTCACCTTTGCTTCCTGCCAATTCTGTCCTGTGCTAAGCTAAAAAGAGCTGTTTGATTACTGTGTTACTCACATATTTCCAGTGACTTTCCTTTGCTCTTAGGATTAAGTATCTACCACCCAAGAGTCTTGCTTTGCCTGGCCTCAGGCTATCTCTCTGACCTCTATCCCTGAGGCTTGTCCCTAGACTTTCAGTGCCCTGACCTGCTATAGGGGCTTTGCTCTTCCTGTCCCCACTCCTGTCCTTTACCTAGTTAGCGCCTATTTACTCTTCAGTACCCACTCTAAGGGAAGACAGCCCCAACAAAAACAAACTCTCCAATTAGTCTTCTGAAAGAAACAAGGACCAGTTTTCCTGCCTTTCATGATATCTGCCAGTTCCAAAGTTCTATTTATTTGTATGAAAATTTGATTAAGTATATTCTGCAATAGAAGGTAGTAAGCTCAATGAGAGCATCAGCTTCGTTTGTTTCCTTTACCACTTTATTCCCAGGACCTGGAATAACTCTCAATATATTACAAATATTCAAAAGAATATTTGTTGAAGGAATTAATTAATGGGCTATTTACTATTTTGTTAAATATCTTTAAAATGCTTCCAAGTATTTAGGAGATCTATCACAAGTATTTGTAATATATTGTGAAACGAATTGTAATAGATCACTAATTTAAAATTTTATTCTTTGCAATATACCAAACTAACACCTGTCCTTTTAATAAACTAAGAGCATTTTGGTTGTAGGAATCATGTTAATTCATTAGGTTCTATGTCCAAGGATCAAGCACAATTGCCTAAATGATGGCAGGTACTCAAAAATACCTATTGAAATAATGAAAAAAGTATCAACCCAAATTCAAAAGCTATGTCAGATAAAGAGGGGTAGAATGCATGGCTGTGGTGCTAGATCTCATTTCAGAATATGAAATAAGAATTCCATTTGCTACCTTTAATTAAACTAAGAGATGGCATCAAAGACCTTTGAGTTTCCAATGAGATAGACTTGGGTTTGCATCCTGGTTCTGACACAATTACCACAAGCACCTGAGCTTGATATCTGAGCTTGAATAGAATAGGAAATAGGTATCCACAAAAGGTCGGTTGTGGGGGCAGAGTTAAATGAGATAATATACATTAAGGACATGCCACCTAATACCACTCAAAAGAATATTACTTTATTATCTCTCCTTTCCCCCATTTTTCAGTTCCCTGCCCTTATAGTATATATTTCTTGTTAAAGAGTTTTTAAGATAAAATGTCACAAAACACATCCCACTTTGCTCATCAACATACCTGTCAATAGTTAATGGAAATTATTTGTCTCATGTCTTCTTCAAAAATGCTTACAGCAAAATAACAAAAGACATTGATTTTCATGCCTGCTCTTAAAAGAGACATTCTAATGCCAGACCATCTCTCAACACTCTCAGCTTTAAAAGTGAAGTTTAAAATGTCTCCAAGGAGCTGGCAATAGCAAGGATCATCAAAGACAACACTGAACTTGAGGTCAGCTGGAAGGTCAACAGAATGCACACAAAACAAAAGGAAAAAAAGTATATTCAACCAAAGCACCCAGGAAATGATATCTAAAAAGATCTTGCTTGGACAAGAAAACCCACAGAGATGGTAATTCATGAGTTAAAAGATTCCATGTACAATGACACAGAAGGAGAAAAACAACTGGCAGAACATGGTGAGACTCCCCAGGATATGAGAGTTACATCATCGCAAAAAGCATTTCATTTGGGGTGTCAGACCTAGGAGATGAATATTATCTGCTAAGCCTTAAAAACAAACAAAAAGTCCCAATTGTTTCATTCCCACTAAGATTTATTACATTTCTACTGTTCCCTAAGCTGATTCCCAAACTACCTAAGTCAAATAAGAACCAAACACTGGACAAACTTCTTAAGAGACATGTTCTTTGGGGTCATAAGAAAAATATAAGGGAAAAAGTAAACTTAGTCATCCTTTTATTAATTTAGCTATAGTTCAGATACATTGTTTTTAAAAATCCAAGATTTACAGGTATCTCTGCATGTCAAAGAATATGAAGTAAAGGTCCCTTCAAATTCTGCATGAATCCCAGAACTTTTGAAGATAACTTTTGATGTCTTTTAGTGGACATCAAGGTACAATGGCTTTCCTTTGATAACAACCTATAAGAATTAAGATAAGAATGGGTAACTATGAAAAGGGGAACTGAACTAAAATAAATGATACAGAACTTTCTCTGGCTCTTTTTCTATCATTTTTTAAAAATCTCGAGATAATTGAAGAGTCACATACAGTTTTAAGAAATAATACAGAGATATGCAGAGTGTCCTCTACTCAGTTTTCCCCAAAGGCAACAACATCACAGCCCAGATTTTGATACTGATAGAGTTGGGGTACCAAACAATTCCATCACACAAAGATCTCCCCGCTTCCCCTTCTAACAGTCACACCTAGCTCCCACCTAGCCTTCCCTCTTCTGAATCCCTGACAACTATACTTCTACACTAATCTGCTTTCCGTTGCAAGCTTGTGTCATCTCAATAATTTTATATTAATTCAATCACAGAACATGATTATGATTCGGGATTAATTTTTTTAATTCATTCTAATTCTCCGGAGATTCACTCAGGTTATCATGTATATCAATAATTTGTTGCTTTTCATTGCTGAGTAGCAGTCCATGGTGTGGATGGAACACAGTTGGTTTAACCATTCACCTGCTGAAGGACGCCTGAACTGTTTCCAGTTGTAGGCTATTAAGAATAAGAGTGCTACAAACACCATGTATAGGGTTTTTGTTTGTTTGTTTTTGTTTTTTTAAATTCATTTTCATTGTAAACAAATGGGATACATCTTGTTTCTCTGTTTGTACATGAAGTAGAGGCATACCATTTGTGTAATCATACATTTACCTAGGGTAATAGTTTTTGATTCATTCTGTTATTTTTTTTCTCCCCCACCCCTCCCACCCCTCTTATCCCTCTATAGAGTCCCTCCTTCCTCCATTCTTGCCCCCTTCCCACCCTCTATGTGCGTCATCATCTGCTTATCAGTGAGATCATTCGTCCTTTGGTTTTTTGAGATTGGCTTATCTCACTTAGCATGATATTCTCCAACTGCATCCATTTGCCTGCAAATGCCATAATTTTATTATTCTTTATGGCTGAGTAATATTCCATGATATGTGTGTGTATATATATATATATATATATATATATATGTATATGTATATATATATGTGATATATATATATATATATCACAGTTTCTTCATCCATTCATCAATTGAAGGGCATCTAGGTTGGTTCCACAATCTGGCTATTGTGAATTGAACAGCTATGAACATCGTTGTGGCTGTATCTCTGTAGTATGCTGATTTTAAGTCCTTTGGGTATAGGCCAAGGAGTGGGATAGCTGGGTCAAATGGTAGGTCCATTCCAAGTTTTCTAAGGAATCTCCACATTGCTTTCTAGAGTGTCTGCACTAATTTGCAGCCCCACCAGCAATGTATGAGTGTTCCTTTTTCCCCACATCCTCTCCAACACCTATCGTGTATAGGTTTTTAAGTAAACATAGAAGTCTCATCTCCCTAGCATAAATCCCCAGGAGTGTGTTTGCTGGATGGTTTGGTAGTTACATATTTAGGGTTTTGTTTTGTTTTGTTTTGTTTTGTTTTTTAATTTCTTTGGTTGTAGATGGACATAATACCTCTATTTTACTTACTTATTTTTATGTGTTATTGAGGATCAAACCCAGTGCCTCATGCATGTTAGGCAAGCACTCTACCACTTAGCCACAACTGCAGCCCCTACATGTTTAGTTTTTTAAGAAACTGCCAAACTGCTTTTCAGAGTGGCTGCACATTTACTTCCCCACTGTGCATGGATGAGTGATCCCATCTGCCTGTACCCTTGCCAGTACTTGATGTTGTCACTACTTTTATTTAAGCAATCCAACAGGTGCCTCTGACTCTCTTTTGAAGCTGTAAGTGTAGATAAGAGTAGAGACTTGCCTCAAATCAGGGATAGTACTGAAAACTTTAATTCAGGGACTTAAGTTTTGCCATTCGTTTTTCCTAAAACCTGATCAGCAAAATTCAGAAAACTGCAATCCCAGAAGATCAGAAAGTTTAAATAGTTAAATAACAATAAATGGCCAATCATGTATGTAATCCCCTTTCACCTCCAACAATGTTTCATGTACAGTGTTTCCTGTCTACCCAATTTAGTACTAATATTTGTTACTGTGATTCTCTTATGGAAGTCTTGCCCATGCAGAGCTGTTTGCTCACCAACGTATTTAACCAATTAATAACTCATTGGTTATTCCTCAGCATTAACAGTTAATCTGTTACTTTTACCACCAATTATACTGCACTCCTGATTCTGTTGTTATAGCTACAGGCTTGGGTCACTTCTCGGGTTTTCTGAGCTTAGATTGCACTAACATTAAACCATGTTACCGAGGCCAGCAACTGTATCTTTTCACAGAGGATAGATAGAGTAAAAAGCCACCAGGCTTTCTTTCCTACTTTCCCGGAAGCTTCCTATCTCTTTGAGACTTCTTTCTTACCTGCTTGGAAATCCTACACCATCAAAGACGATCTTTGATAGAAGCCCCTGTGGGGGAGGTAAATCTTCATGTCTATGCTCTTTCAATTCTAGTTGGTCCTGTCAACTAAATTCATATTTCATAGATTAACAGGAGAAAAGCACATACGTTTTCTGTGACATGGGAGCCCTCATAAGAAAACAAAGGCACAAAGAAAATGCTTTTACGTTAGCTTGAACAGAGAGGCAATTGTGGAAAAGTAATTAAATTATATGAGGCTAAGATAAGAATTATTTTAATAAGGTCTGTTTGTACGGTATTCTCTTGGCCAGGACTCTTCATCAAAGAATGTTTCCTTTGTCCCAGTACAAGGAAGGCATTTTCCACATCAGTTTTATCTCTTGTCAGGAGAAAAGGGAGAAATTAGAATGCCTTTCTTGCATCTGCTGTTATCCGTGTGCCCTAAGCTCACAATAATGTTTGGAGACATATAGCCTGGCATTCAC